>NW_028270175.1:3318374-3671765 GCF_037043375.1 Chiloscyllium plagiosum
CCTTTTTGCCCCCCTGCCTCCCTTTCTATCCTTCCTATCGCACTTATATCCTGGAACATTAAGCTGTCAGTCCTGTCCATCCCTGAGCCATGTTTCTGTGATTGCTATGATATCCCAGTCCCATCTTCCTAACCATGCCCTGAGTTCATCTGCCTCCCTGTTAGGCCTCTTGCATTGAAGTAAATACAGTTTAATTTATCAGTCCTACCTTGTTCTCTGATTTTGTCCTTCCTGCTCTGACTGTTTGACTCAATCCCTTTCCCAACTGTACCAGTCTCAGATTGATCTCTTTCCTCACTATTTCCCTGGGTCCCACCTCCCCCACCTTATTAGTTTAAATCCTCCTGAGCAGCTCGAGCAAATCTCCTTCCAATTTAGATGCAATCCATCCTTCTTGTACAGGTCACTTCTACCCCAAAACAGCTTCCATTGATCCAAAAATGTGAATCTTCCTGCCATACACCAGCTCCTCAGCCATGCACTCATCTGCTCTATCCTCCTATTTCTGCCCTCAATAACTCGTAGCACCGGAAGTAATCCAGATATTACTACCCTCAAGGACCTCCTTTTTAAATTCCTACCTAACTCTCTCTATTCTCCCATCAGAATCTCATCCTTTTCCCTTCCTATGTCATTGGTTGCAATGTGTACAATGACTTCCTGCTGGTCCCGCTCCCTTTTAAGAATATTCTGCATTCTGTCTGAGATATCCTTGATCTGCCACCATGGAGGAAACACACCATTCTGATTTTTCGCTGTTGGCTGCAGAATCATCTGTCCGTGCCTCTGACTAGAGAGTCCCCCCATCACAATTGATTGCTTGGAAACCGACGTACCCCTCATTACATTAGATCCTGTCTTGATACCAGAAACTTGGCTGTTCATGCTACGTTCCTCTCAGAGTCCATCACCCCCTACATTTTCCAAATCTGCAAACTTGTTTGAGATGGGCATAGGCACAAAAGATTCCTGCACTACCTGCCTACTCCTCCTATCTTTCCTGGAGTTAAACCATCTACCTGACTTTAACTGCAGTTGTTCTCCCTTCCTGTAACTGCCATCCATCACACCCCCTAGCTCTTGTAAATTCCTCATTGCTTCTAACTGTTGCTCCAACAGATCCATGTGATCTGATAGGATTTGCAACCATAGACACTTCCTACAGATATAATCATCAGTCATCAGTAATATGTAAACTGTCACGCCCAACAGGAAGAGCATATCACTCTACTACAAGCCATCTTTGCTCCCTCACAATCTACAGACCCAGAAAATAGCACTGTCTATTTGCTCTAAAAAACAGTGCTCCGGGCTAACTTAGTACTTATGGTTTATATTTTTAAAGTTTAATAAAGCGTCAGATCTCAATAAAACATATAATCAAGAAAGAACCCACTGTACTCAGTACTGCAGACTTTCTAGTCTTTCAAATAAAAACATATTTTATAAATTAACTATAAACTCCACCAGCAGCATTAGCCTGGCCCTCTTTATTATGAATTTATTGATGTTACCACTCGTACTGGGGTGTTGCCAAGCTTCTTCTCCAAAGAGAGAACAGAAGGTACTGCGTGTAGAGCAGCCAGTCTTTTGACTCTAATAGTACAATGCACAACCCAGAAATTCAAAGGAAGGGTTCAAAATAAAAATATGGTTATTTTGTTGAATTGCATAGTATTCACAGCATGTAAACTGGTCATTTAGTTTTGATTCCTATGTTCCACGTCACCTTCTCCCTACCCCACATCATCTAACCCTATCCATACATTCTAACTTTGCTTCTTGTTATACTGTGTGTTTCTGTAATGTATCTTTTTTTTCCTCTTTTCGCTATAACAAAGGATTGTACTGAGGTACTACTGTATCTAAGTGGGGGCTTATAAACATTTCACTGTATTCATTTGAGCTAATTCATTCATTCTTCTGTTCATTTCTTCCTTGTTTGCTTCTTTAACTTCTTCTTAAAGGTATATATTCCATTTATCTCAACTACTTCATTTGATAGCAAGTTCCACATTCTATTCACTCTCCTAAATGGTTTAAAGGATTTATTAATCAATGTCTCGTCTTTATATATTATTTATCTTACAGATTTCAATTAAATATGTAGCACTGTATACTTAGCAGAACAAGCAAATTAAATGCCATTGGGTTCATTTAACTCCATGCCTTTAGTTTTCTGTAGTCTTATCCAAATCAATCCTTGACTAACAATGTTACAGCTGAAATCATCTGTTCTGGATCCTTGTGGACCCTTCGAATTGTTAAATTCTCTTCGATCCCTCCAACCAGGAGCAACTCACAATCTCATTTTTTCCTTCACGCCAGCAAAGAGCAAAATGGTAATGCAGTTTATTTTCTTTAATTTATTCATGTTATGTCCAATGTACAAAACAAGGAATTGTAATCTTTCTGTTTGTTTTCATTTCACAATAACAGTGACACAACATGGTGCTGATATTTAGTGCAGTACCACTCCCATTGAAACCTGCCACTCACATTGAATACTGCTTGTGAAAATGCACACATACATATTGGGCAGATTTTAATTTGGGCACTGTGAGAGCCCTACATTACCTGCAATGGAGAAGGCCTGTCATAACCACTGGCTTCTTTGCAAGATTATGGACCCCACCCCTCAGAACATAAATCCTGCCCCCAGCCAGACACTGGAAGCTCTCTATTGTCCATCAGTACCATTCGCAATGGTGATCACTGGCAGTAATGCACCCAGCGATACCCACAGTCAATGGGAGACCCCAGGGCAAAGGTGCATAAGGGTGGTGTATTGATTGGAACCAGGAGGATCTTATTGACTATGGATCATTGATAGGGGTTGTTAACAGATATAAACCTGAGATTCAGGAGTTTCTTGACTTCATGGATGGACTCTAAGCTGGTTGGTCACAGCCAGTGTAGTGTGCACTTGGTGTGTCCAACAGGTTTATTTGAAAACACAAGCTTTCAGAGCTCAGCTCCTTTTCATGCTAGCTATCAGAAGAAGAATTGAGGCTCCAAGAGCTTGTGTTTCAAATAAACCTGTTGGACTATAACCCAGTGTTGTGTGATTTTTGACTTTGTCCACCCCAGTCCAACACCAGCACTTCCACATCATGTAAATAAAGGTGACTTGGTGAAGGGATACGAGCCTCCGTGCAGTTATTTCAGATGGGATGGGATGGGAATTTTGTGTGGGGTTCTGTAGATGGGGGTAGTAGGGAAGATAGGAGGTGTTTTCTTCAGTGACAGACCTCTCCACTTCTCAATACCAAGTTCCTCAATCAGTCACTGAATGCCCTTGCTCCCTTTGTGGTTTCCTGGTGGCAATTCCCTTGCTTCTCGATGGATGAATATCAATGCAGTGGGATGAGACCGTAGGAAATGTTAATTGCTTATGTAGGGGTCTCAGTTAGCATCTGGGTAGGAAAGCATCCCGCCCAGCACTTATCAGATGGAGGAAGGAAGACAGTGGGATTCCCCCCTGCCCCCATCCTCACTTGATTAAATACCTCCCCAGATCTAAACTGACTGAAGAGGCATTAAATTCCACCCACACAGTGGGAAATGTAAAGCATTGTCGCGCAATTCAAGAGCACTTGGATGAAGCAAATGCTTTTTGTTCACTGCCGGTGAATTCATGGGGTTGAAGAATGATGCCCAAAAGGCACAGCAATAGGCAGAGTGATTCTTCAGCACCTAGTCTGGGTCTGCCAGAAATCCAAACCAATTTCACTGGGAGCAGACACTGATGCTGCTTCCTTGATAAATTCTGGCCAGCTTTGCCATGTAATTGGCCTGCAGTTGGGAAGCAAGGTGGCAAAGCAGAAACCTGAAGAAAAGGGCCAAGGGATGGAGAAGAGACCAGGGCTGGCAGCATCTCCGCAGAATTTATCCGTTACTGGATGTTGCATTCTCATGCTCTCCAGTTTCACAAAAGTATAAATTTTATGAAGTTTTTAGTTCCTTCTTTGTATGACTTCCAGTATTCCCTTGAAGAATGATCATTTCAATCGTTTGAGCCCTGGATAATGAGGCGGATGCCAATGGAGGTGGAAATTTCCTGCCCATTGCACGCAATTAATTCCTCCCTGTATCCTGCTGCTTCCTGCTTCACAAAATGCATAAAGAGCAATTCGCATATTCAGATATTTAAATCAGGCAGTAGTAAACAAAATCTTTCGGTCAAAAAAATCATTGGAAAATTTACTTGTAAGCTGCAAAGCTGAATTTCAGATTAGCTCCAAATAAAAATATAGTTGGGCTTCATTAAAAGCACGGTGGTTCAGTGGTTAGTATTTCTGTCTCACAGTGCCAGGACATGAGTTCGATTCCACCCTCGGGTGACTGTCTGTGTGTGGTTTGCATGTTCTCCCATGTCTGCATGGGTTTTGTCCCACAGTCCAAAGATGTGGAGGTTACAGGAAATTGGCCATGCTAAATTGCCCTGTTGTATTATCCAAGGATGTGCAGGCTAGGTGGATTAACCTTGGAAATGCACGGTTACAGTGATAGGGTGGGATGCTGTTCAGCGAGTCAGTGCAGACTTGATGGGCTGAATGGACTCTTTCTGCATTACTATGATTCTGGTTTCCTATCAGCCTAGCATTATGTACCTGGCTACTTTATTACCACATTATAATGATGGGAACACAGATCACTTTCCTGACGAGAAACTCTTGGAATCGTGTCATGGTTTAATTCCATCTCATTATTGTGAATTAGTGTGTTAAAATGCAGCTAACTTTTGGTGTAAAAGGAGATTTAGACAAACCCAAAATTGCTGTTCCAGAATTGCACCTACCTAACAGAAGGTAGGGACCCTACACAAGCACAGCCACCCCAATGTTTCACCCTAGTGTCACCAACCACAACAACTAGAAATTTACCCAGCCCCTGGGAAGTATTGAAGATCAGAGGGACCTCGGTGCGCATATCCATAACTGAGGACAGGCAGTCTGCAGCTCACTGCCTGAAAGGGTGGTTGTCTCAGACAATTGCATAACATTTGGTGTAGCCTATAACACTTTTGGAATTTTGAGACAACCAGGATCTTTAGTGACCCTATTCCACTCACATCACACTTTTTGTTATCTTTCATGAAAAGACATTGTTTCAATGTCCTTCCGGTTCAAGGTGAAGCAGAAAGGCAAATCGACAGAGATGTGATCATCTCGCCTTGTCGACCAGTCTGCCCTTAACAAAGGACCTTAACCATTTCACATGTGGCTGTGATTGCCCATATTTTAATTAGGTATTTGATTTATTTTCAAGTCTGTTTAGAGGTGATATTGCTAAAAAAAGCTATATCCATTTCTAAACATTTTTAAATTTGCAATACCTTCAAGCATGTACTTGGCAAAAGAAGTGGCGTCACAGTCAGTTATTTGTGAAGTTATGAAAATCTAACAAGTCCAATCAGCTGCTTAACATTTAAAATGAGTTAAATGAAGATGGTACTGAAGTGGATTGAAATAGTTAAGTAAAGGGTGTTAGACAAGCCAGCTAGCATGAGATAGATAAAACCACTGACATATTTTACAAAGGTAAAATTGAAGGAGATAAACTAGAAGATTCTTACTGATAATATAAATGGCAATGTTACAACTTCATAATTTGTGAAATAAGCATGTTAGGAATGTACGTTTCAAACAATACCTTTGTGATTTTCTATCATAAACAAAGATTGAAAACAGAACATAATAAAGTACAGGATAATTTTCGTGGCTCATCACAGCAATTGGTGAATAGTATAAAATGCTGTTTGGACCACACTTGCAATATTGCATGGGGTTCTAGATACCACATGACAGGAAAGAAAAACTACACTAGAGAAGGTGAAGAGGCGATTTGTGATGAGGGTCTGAGGTATGAGGAAACATTGGATATGCTGTGGTTGATTCCTTGGAGCAATGAAGGTTAAGAAGGAACCTGATGGATGTGCCTAAGATTATGAGGAGATTGAAGGTACTTTTTTTCCAATAGTAGTGGAGTAAATAACCATCGACGTTGGTTTTAGTTAAGAGGTAAAAGGATAAGAGGAGATTTGCAATTTTGTTTCACTCAGAGGATGCTGGGAATCTGGTACTCACTGCCATAAAATTTCAGCAATATGTGGATATTTACTTGCGTTGCCATAGCCTCCAGGGCAATGGGCCAAAAGCTGGAAAACAATATTAATGTGGCCAGATGTGTATTGACTGGTGCAGTCATGATAGGTTGAATGGCCTCCTCCTGTATGTAAACATTTATGAACCTACAAGTTCATCTTCAGAACTGTCTTCCTCAAAGAGCAGTAGAGACTGCACCATTGAACATAATCAAGCCTAAGCTGGCAGTGTGTTGACCTATAAGGGAGTCAGAGTAAATGGGGAACAGATAGAAATGTGAAGTTGAGGCCACAATTAGATGAATCATGATTATACTGATTGATAAAGCAGTCCTGACAGCTGAATGGTCTACTCCAATTTCTTACATTCTTCTATTTTTATATTCTAAAACTCTGGAAGAGTACAGTAATGTAAGAGCAATATAAGTAATAGAACATTATAACTAAAATCTATAAGCAGAGTATAACTTGCATAGCTCCTTGCTGAGATGTTATTTATCATGACTACCCATCCTGTCTATTATGTAATAATTGTTATAAGTATATTTTCATTGTAGTGTAGTGTTTAGCAAATGCCAGGATAAAGTTAGAGAGTGAATTATCTGTATTTACTGAACCCCAATAATCCATCGTCTTTTCACAGTACTATGAACCTTTGGAAATCCGCAGTGTTAAAGGAAATCTTTCTCTAATCCTGACTGGATGTGGTATCGACCCATCAGTGACATGTTCTGTAGAAAACGTATTGGATGTGGGATATGTTCTTGCAAATCAAAGCAGAGCAGTGACATTTCAGGTAGCTGACACCAATGCTGCTTATTTCCATCTTCACTCACCAGATTCTTCCTTTCTCTCTTGAAGGTGTTAATTTTTGCTGATATATGGTCCATGATGCTTGACACTGAATAACAATTCATCTCTCACCTTATGTCTATAAACTTGCACTTCAAGCAAGGCTGTCTAAAGATAATGATCATATACTGTACAGGTAATCTGACTGATTTCTCCCTCCCTTATCCATGTCACAAAAAATAATTGTAAGCCCCTAAAGCAATTAACATCAGTCAGCAGAGCCCAGATTGAGAGCCAAATACAGTACCTTGGTAGGCTGTCTGATTCGGCTGCTCATTAAATAATCTCATCATTAGGTCAACGGTACATTTTGTAATTAAAGTTTCAGAAATACATCATTACATAGAGTCATAGAGATATACAGCATGGAAACAGACCCTTCGGCCCAACCCCGTCCATGCCGACCAGATATCCCAAACCCAATCTAGTCCCACCTGCCAGCACCCGGCCCATATCCCTCCAAACCCTTCCTATTCATATACACATCTAAATGCCTTTTAAATGTTGCAATTGTACCAGTCTCCACCACTTCCTCTGGCAGCTCATTCTATATACGTACTACCTTCTGTGTGGAAAAAGTTGCCCCTTAGGTCTCTTTTATATCTTTCCCCTCTACCCTAAATCTATGCCCTCTAGTTCTGGACTTCCCCACCCCAGGGAAAAGACTTTGTCTATTTATCCTATCTATGCCCCTCATGATTTTGTAAACCTCTATAAGGTCACCCCTTAGCCTCCGGCGTTCCAGGGAAAACAGCCTTAGCCCGTTCAACCTCTCCCTATAGCTCAAATCCTCCAACCATGGCAACACCTTTATAACTCTTTTCTGAACCCTTTCAAGTTTCACAACATTTTTCCGATAAGAAAGAGACCAGAATTGCATGCAATATTCCAACAGTGGCCTAACCAATGTCCTGTCCAGCCCCAACATGACCTCCCAACTCCTGTACTCAGTACTCTGACCAATAAAAGGAAGCATACGAAATGCCTTCTTCACTATCCTATCTACCTACAACTCCACTTTTAAGGAGCTATGAATCTGCACTCCAAGGTCTCTTTCAGCAACACTACCTAAGACCTTACCATTAAGTGTATAAGTCCTGCTAAGATTGCACAACAAAGTTTACAAATTAATATATGGTAATAACTATATTTTGTTAAATATAAATAATTCACAAACTAATTTTTTGTATTCAATGCTAATTGTTTATTTTACTGCAAATCATATTATTTTTACTATTGCACTTAATCAGTTTTCCCTACAGAACTCATTTATCCATGCCCAGAACCCAAGCAATACATTAGTGTCTCTATCATGAACTTTATCAGTTTTGTTTTCTTTACAAATTGCAGCAAAGTTAGAGTAATTATAATGTGAAATGTTAGGATTAATTTAAAGAATTTGTATTCCATCCAAATTATTAAATTCTGATGTTAGTTTGAGCATTTATTCCATCACATTATAAAGTCCCAAAGACACAGACATTCTTACTTATGCGATTGCTCATTATTAAATTCTGTTACATGAGTACAAATTTATTCTCAAAGAGTTTACTGATTTAACATAAATTAAGTCATAGAGCCATAGAGATGTACTGCATGGAAACCCGTCCATGCCGACCAAATATCCCAACCCAATCTTGTCCCACCTGCCAGCACCTGGCCCATATCCCTCCAAACCCTTCCTATTCATATACCCATCCAAATGCCTTTTAAATGTTGCAATTGTACCAGCCTCCACCACTTCCTCTGGCAGCTCATTCTATACACGTACCACCTTCTATGTTGCTCCTTAGGTCTCTTTTATATCTTTCCCCTCTCACCCTAAACTTATGCCCTCCAGTTCTGAACTCCCCCAAACCAGGAAAAAGATTTTGTCTATTTATCCTATCTATGCCCCTCATGATTTTGTAAACCTCTATAAGGTCATCCCTCAGCCTCCGAATCTCGAGGGAAAATAGCCCCAGCCTGTTCAGCCTCTTCCTATAGCTGAAATCCTCCAACCCTGGCAACATCCTTCACGGGAGACTGGTTAGCAAGGTTAGATCTCACGGAATAAAGGGAGAACTAGCCATTTCGATACAGAACTGGCTCAAAGGTAGAAGACAGAGAGTGGTGGTGGAGAGTTGTTTTTCAGACTGGAGCCCTGTGACCTGTAGAGTGCCACAAGGATTGGTTCTGGGTCCACATCTATTTCCCTCATTCTATAACTTCCATTTCCTTTTCCACAGTAAATACTGATGCAAAATACTCGTTTAGTATCTCCCCCATTTTCTACTGGTCTATCTAAAAAAGAATGCCCAAAACGTTTGACTAACCTAAGTAGATGCGTCAGGATGCTTTAATTAATCTGGTGGTACACCAAGTCATTGAAGCTACCTGAAGACAAATAATCAAAACCCATTTACAGTCCATTCATTGAAAACTACAGAAAAAATTCACATGCTAATTTATGTTGGAAATGCTGTCTAAAAATCCTTGTTTTCAATTTAGCTGAACTTTATTAATACACTATTTTGACAGCTGGAAAATGCCACAATCCTTAATGTCATGTTCAGTGTGAAGCTGGACAGTCTGTCTTACAGCAAACACAGAGAAAAACAGGTGCTGCCAGAATTCTTGGCACCTGACGGAACATCTGGTTCGTTAGTGGGTAAGGTCTGATTCTCTTAATTATTTGAAACCATTTTCAATCCAGCAATTTTATAGCCAGACAATTCTAATAGTTTAATCCAACAAATTTTACTGCATCTTCACTGACTTTCTCTCCTGAAGACAGAAATGCATTGGTGAGTTAGAGTTATGTAAGCACCTGCTGGCATATTTTACTTTACCTGAGATTCCATTTTTTATGTGCTCACCCAATGTCTAGCATTCCTGAAGAAGGGCTTATGCCCGAAACGTCGATTCTCCTGTTCCCTGGATGCTGCCTGACCTGCTGCGCTTTTCCAGCAACACATTTTCAGCTCTGATCTCCAGCATCTGCAGACCTCACTTTCTCCTCAATGTCTAGATATGTAGATTTGTGGCAACATTGCTGGTTAGCAGTCGGCAGTCTGAGAAATGGAAAACATTGCCCATTATTATAGCACCTTCCTTGTTATGATTTGGTCAGCACCTGCTGGCTGTTTTATGAAGTTGAGTAATATTTAAAAACTCTCAGGATTCCTAGTGAAAGAATTGAGATTTTAGGGAGAGGTCAAGAGTAAAAGTAACCAAACATGAATTAAAGATATATCATTTTATTTCATTATTTTTACATTTTGACAGGTACTCAAAATTATGGGGATCAAAGTGTCTTCAGTGTCACTCCTATTAAAGGGTCCATTGGACCAATGCAGAGTCAAGAATTTGAAATTACATTCAGTCCTGATCATGAAAGTATGTACTACTCAGATGGCATGCAAGTGGAGCTGTTTGATAAGGTAACAGATTAGCACCTCTATCTCCTGAAAACTTTTCAATTTACAATTACCTTTACTGTACTATGGTTGCATTCTTGTACTCATTTGCATAGATTTTGTTTCTATCATTGAAACATTGGCTTAACATTCCTTATGACTTTGTTGTCAATTGACCTGTGCTGGAAAATGTTGTGGACAAAAGCAGGTTCAACTGCGACACTCCACACTCATAGATTAAAATAAACTTAACTACCAACATTTCAATTCCCCCTCCCACTCCACCAAGGATACAGCGCATCATCCGCCGCCATTTCCGCCACCTCCAAACAGACCCCACCACCAAGGATATATTTCCCTCCCCTCCCCTATCAGCATTCCGCAAAGACCACTCCCTCCGTGACTCCCTTGTCAGATCCACACCCCCCACCAACCCAACCTCCACTCCCGGCACCTTCCCCTGCAACCGCAGGAGGTGCAAGACTTGCGCCCACACCTCCCCCCTCACCTCCCTCCAAGGCCCCAAAGGAAACTTCCATATCCGCCACAGATTCACCTGTACCTCCACACATATCATCTATTGCATCCTTTGCACCCGATGTGGCCTCCTCTATATTGGGGAGACGGGCCGCCTACTTGCGGAGAGTTTCAGGGAACACCTCTGGGACACCCGGACCAACCAACCCAAACACCCTGTAGCTCAACATTTTAATTCCCCCTCCCACTCCACCAAGGATATGCAGGTCTTTGGACTCCTCCATCGTCAGACCACAGCGAAACGACGGTTAGAGGAAGAACGCCTCATCTTCTGGCTAGGAACCCTCCAACCACAAGGGATGAACTCGGATTTCACCAGTTTCCTCATTTCCCCTCCCCCCAGCCTGTCTCAGTCAAATCCATCAAATTCAGCACCGCCTTCCTAACCTGCAATCTTCTTCCCGACCTCTCCGCCCCCACCCCAGTCTGACCTATCACCCTCACCTTGACCTCTTTCCACCTATCACATTTCTGACGCCCCTCCCCCAAGTCCCTCCTCCCTATCTTTTATCTTAGCCTGCTGGACCAACTTTCCTCATTCCTGAAGAAGGGCTAATGCCCGAAACGTCGATTCTCCTGTTCCCTAGATGCTGCCTGACCTGCTGCGCTTTTCCAGCAACACATTTCCATCTCTGATCTCCAGCATCTGCAGACCTCACTTTCTCCCTACCAACATTGTATCTTGTAAAGCTTTTGTAGCATTATTGTGTAGCATAAGGGGAGGTGATGGCATAATGATAATATCACTGCGTGAGCAATCCGGTACCCAGGTTAATACCCTGGGAACATGGTTTCAAATCCCACCATGACAGATGTTAAAATTTGAATGCATTAATTTAAGAAAGCCTGAAATTAAAAAGCTAGCCTAATTGTAATCACTGCTCATTGTTGTAAAAAATCACCTGGTTCACTAATGTCCTTTGGGAAGGAGAGTCTTACTGGTCTGGCCTACTTGTGACTCCAGACCCACAGCAATGTCATTGATTTTGGGATGGGCAATAAATGCTGGTCTACCAGTGACAGCCACGTCCTATGAACAAGTATAAAAAGAACTCCCATCTTACCTTGGAGACAATACAATTCTTAAAGCAGACATGTCAATGAAAGGTTGATATTGTCCTGCTTATCAAGATGGTGAAAATACATCCTGGATTTAAAAACAATCTTGCCCGAGACTTGATAGTTTGGTTGGGTGTTTCCTCGTTTGAGACAGGAACCAAGCTATACATTTCAACCAAACAAACAATTTACCAATCATAGACAGATTTATTTTTGTTTTCTTAATATCCATGTTTAAAGTATATTACGTGTGAAGTTAATGTAGTTTCTATTCTCAGAGCAGTTAGTCCGACTTGAAATAATTTCCAACAAGCTCTCCTAAATCTAAAACAAAGAGGATTATTTACATGTGGTCTCCCACATACTATCATGAACATAGAATAGGTACTGAAGTTTAAAAACGATTACTGTCTGATGTTATTGCAATACCTTTTATTGTAAGCCTTTAGTTTTCTAAGATGAATTGATGCTTTAGTAGTGCAGGCCTTGTCTCACACCAGATTCTTAGTAAGCTGTGAGGCTACATGCAGTTGAATTGCCAGGAGATCCACTCTCAGGCAAAACTGAAAGTGATAGAATCATAGAGGTGTACAGCATGGAAACAGACCCTTCAGTCCAACAGGAAAATCTTTCTCCCACCTTAGCTATTTTAATTTGGCTGCATTGTTGTCTTGCGGCTTGTTGAGTGTATTTTTGGATGGTGTTCTACATAGCGTTTTGACAGAATAGCATCTACTGTTATTGCTTAAGAGGCAGTTCATAAATGTAGACATTTTAACCAAGTAATCCATTTAAAGTACAAAGTCCTTCTTCCAAGAACAGCTAATGTGGTTGGGTTTACACGTCCTGTGTTGCAGCCTTTTACACCTTGAGACAGCTGGGGTCTTTGTAACTTAGTGACCCCACACAACTCACATAACGCTTTCATTACCTTTCATGAAATGGCATTGCGTTTCAACTGTCTGTCTGGCTTAGGGTGAAGTTGAAAGGCAACCGGACAGAGTTGTGACCATCTTGTTTTGTCAACAGTCTACCCTTAACAAAGGAAACATCAGCACCTACAAATCTTAATAAAGATCTGTGAATTCCACATGTGCCTATGATTTAGGCATTTGATTGATTTTCAGAACTGTTTAAAGGTGATATTACTAAAGTCATATGGTATATTGTTAGCCATCTCAAAACCAGTTCAAAACATTTTTAAGTTTGTAATATCTTCAAGTGGGTTCTTGATATAACAAAAGGAATGGTGTCATAGTCAGTAATTTTTGAAATGATGAAAGTTTAACAGGTCCAATCAATGCTGGACATTTAAAATCAGGGTTATATGAAGATGGTACTGAAGTAGATTGAACTATCAAGGAAAGTGTGGAAGACAAGCCAGCGAGCATGAGATAGGTGAAAACACTGGGAGTGGTTTACAATGTAAAATTGAAGGATAGAGATTAGAAGATTCTTAAGTTAATATAAATCAATGTTACTACTTTGTAATTTGTGAAATTAGCATTCTTAAAAATGTAAGTTTAAAACAATATCTTTATCAGAATCAGAGAATCGTAGAATCTTTGCTCCGTCACAAACAAAGACGAGACAGAGAACTTAATAATGTCTAAGTGGTTCATCACAGCAGTTAGTGAGAAGTAAGAAATGCTAATTAGACAATATTGTGTGCTGTGCTGGTCACTACATAACAGGAAAGATATAATTTTGTGAAAGAGGGTGCAGATTTACCAGGTTGCTGCCCGGTTTGAAGGATCTGTGATGTAAGGAACAATTGGATAGCCTGGGGTTGTTTTCCTTAGAACAGGTTGGCAGCACAGGTTGATAGAGGCGTAACATTATGAGAGGCATAGGTTGAGTGGGTAACAAGGTACTTTATTCCATTAGTAGAGGCATCAATAACCAGGGGGCATTGAATTAAGGTAAAAGTTAAGAGGCTAAGAGGAGAGTTGAGATTTTATTTCACTCAGAGGGTGTTTGGGAGTCTGCAGCTCACTGGATGAAAGGATGGTCGAGTCAGAATCTCTCATAACATTTGAGCATTATTTAGGTAGTCACTTGCATTGCCATAAGCTCCAGGTCTACGGACCAACAGCTGGAAAATGGGTTGAATGTAGTTGGATCTTTGTAATCAATGGATTGAATGGCCTCCTTCTGTGCTGTTAACATGTATGAGTCTAGAAAGTTGTTTATTCTGGCCATCTTATCAAAAATCTACATAAGTAACAAGACTCCAGAAATATAGTGAGTGAAAAATTACTGATAAAAGTGATTTTAAATTCTAAAGTAAGTGTGCAAAGAAACCAACGGTCACCTCATCATGACATGCTTTGTTACAGATGCATAAGGGTTGCTGTGAAACTGAATCATAATATCATAAGATACAGGAGCAGAATTCAGCTATTTCAGCTGATCGAGCCTGCTTTGTCATTCCATTATGGCTGATGTTTCTCAACCCTGTTCCTCTGCCTTCTACCCATAACCCTTGATCCTTTTATTAATCAAGGACATATCTATCTTGATCTTAAATACTCTTAATGATTTGGCCTCCATAGCTTTCTGCAACAATGAGTTCCAACGATTCAGACCACTCTGGTTGAAGAAAATCATCCTCAACTCAGTTCTAAAGGGTCATTCCTTCATTCTGATTCTTGTGTCCTACTCATGGAAACATCTCCATGTCCACTCTGTCTAGCCCTTTCGGATTCTGTAAGTTTAATCAGATCCCCACACCTCCTTCTAAACTCCATCAAGTACAGACCCAGAGTCCTCAACCAATCCTCATATGACAAACCCTTTATTCCTGTGAACCTCCTCTGAACCTCTTCCAAGACCAGCATGTTCACAACATTCCAAATGCAGTCTGACCACAGTCTTATACAGCCTCAGCAGTACATCCCCACTCTTGTATTCTGGCCCTTTCAAAATGAATGCTAGCATTGCATGTCCCTTCCTCGCTGCCAACTGAACCTACATTTCAAACAACAGAGAGTCCTGTTGTAGGACTCCTTAATCCCTTTGTTGCTTCAGATTTCTGAACCCTTTCCCTATTTAGAAAATAGTTTCTGCCTCTATTCTTCTGACCAAAATTGAATAACTGCATATTTTCCCACATTATGTTCCATCTACCACTTCTTTGCTCACTCTCCTAGCCTGTTCAAGTTTTTCTGCAGCCTCCCCACCTCTTCAACATTACCTGTACCTCCACCTATCTTTGAGTCATTTACAAACTTAGCAACAATGCCTTCAGTTCCTTCATCTAGATCTTTAATATATAACATGAATAGTTGTGCTCCCAACACTGACCCCTGTTGAGCTCCACTAGGCACTGACTGCCATCCTGAGAAAGTCTTCTTTATCACAAGTCATTCGAAAGCTCAAAGCTCCAGTTGAAAGCGATGGCCTTTTCGGTGACAGTGTGGCCTGCTCAAAGTCACAGCATCATTTCTTCTTCTGTATTTGTTGAGGAAATTGATAGACAGATTATTGTTGAATAATCAATCTTTTTGCAGGTTGCTCATACGATCCAGCTGAAAGGAGCTGCAAGAGAACATTTGATGTTTGTTGAAGGAGGAGACCCAGTAGATGTTCCAGTTGAATCTTTAACGATCCTACCAAGTTATGATGTCTCAGGTATATCTGCACCTAAATAATGGAACAAGAATAGGCCATTTGGTCCCTCGAACCTGTTCCACAAATCATTGAGATCAACAATGATCTGTGGCCTAACCTTGCCTTTGGCCCATATCCCTTAATACCTTTGCCTAACAAAAAATGGTCCAACTCAGTTTTAAAATAACAACTGATCTAACATCCACTGCTGTTTGTGGAAGAGAGTAAAGTGCTTCCTAACATCTCTCCTGAACAGACTGGCCCTAATTCTCAGACTATACTGCCTAATTCTAGTGTAGTGATTGCCACGAGGTCAGCCAGATGGACCTCATATGATTTCCCTGATTGGGGCTGTTAATCTGGTCCAATCAGGGTGCCCTGGCTGACAGATGAAAATAGGAGTGTCCCCTCCAACTCTATTTTGATTTAGTCCCTACCCTCCCCTTCACTGTTTGATCACACAGCACTGTCCTTTGATGTGAAGGGCAGCGCTTGTCACTGGCCACCCGGGTGTTTTCCTATCTTCCTGGTGGTGGAAATTGAATAAAGATTGGTGCACTTTGTGTCTTTCACTGTGTCTCACACCTGCACACACACACCATGGGTGCTAAAAAAAAAAAAAAGAAAATAGGAGTGTCCCCTCCAACTCTATTTTGATTTAATCCCTGCCCTTCCCTTCACTGTTTGATCACACAGCACTGCCCTTTGATGTGAAGGGCAGTGTGTGTCACTGGCCACCCGGGTGTTTTCCTATCTTCCTGGTGGTGGAATTTGAATAAAGATTGGTGCACTTTGTGTCTTCCACTGTGTCTCCCACCTGCACACACACCATGGGTGCTGGGGATAAAATAAGCGCTACCGCACTTAGGTGGTAGTGTGGGGGTTAAAAAAAAAAAGAAAAAAAAAAGAAGAAAAAAAAAATTTAAAAAAATAAAGGAATGCCAGTTAACAAACTGGCTAAATAATTCAGTTAGTTCAGGAATCAGGTTTTCTCCCTCTAGAAAAAAGGATGTAGAAACTAACTGTAACACCAGCCAGCATAGAATCAGTCTCCTAAACTGAGAAGGCCTCTGAAACTCCTGTTTATTTTTTTTTAAAACCCCCCACACTACTACCTAAGAAACCCCTGTTTATAGCTTATTTTTTTCCCAGCAACCAAATCTCCAGTTGTTTTTCTTTTTTGAAAAAATAATTTAACCCCCACACTACCACCTAAGTGCGGCAGTGCTTATTTTATCCCCAGCACCCATGGTGTGTGTGTGCAGGTGTCGTTCTGAATTTTTTTTCTCTTTTTTTACTTTTTTTTTCTTTTTTTTATATTAACCCCCACACTACCACAAAAAAAAGAAAATAGGAGTGTCCCCTCCAACTCTATTTTGATTTAATCCCTGCCCTTCCCTTCACTGTTTGATCACACAGCACTGCCCTTTGATGTGAAGGGCAGTGTGTGTCACTGGCCACCCGGGTGTTTTCCTATCTTCCTGGTGGTGGAATTTGAATAAAGATTGGTGCACTTTGTGTCTTCCACTGTGTCTCACACCTGCACACACACACACACACCATGGGTGTTGGGGATAAAATAAGCACTACCACACTTAGGTGGTAGTGTGGGCGCTAAAACAAACAAAAAGAAAAGAAAAAAAAATAAAGAAAAAAAAAAATAAACAGGAGCATCTGGCCATAAACAAAAAAAAAGAAAATATAAACAGGAGAACTACCGCACTTAGGTGGTAGTGTGGGGGTTAAAATAAAAAAAAAGGAGTATTTCACTGTTTTGAAAAGAAAATAGGAGTGTCCCCTCCAACTCTATTTTGATTTAATCCCTGCCCTTCACTGTTTGATCACACAGCACTGCCCTTTGATGTGAAGGGCAGTGTTTGTCACTGGCCACCCGGGTGTTTTCCTATCTTCCTGGTGGTGGAAATTGAATTAAGATTTGTGCACCTTGTGTCTCTCACTGTGTCTCACACCTGCACACACACACCATGGGTGCTGGGGAAAAACAATAAGCACTACCACAGTTAGGCGGTAGTGTGGGTGTTAAAACAAAAAAAAGAAAAAAAAACAAGAAAAAAAAATGAGTGTCTCCTCCAACTCTATTTTGATTTAATCCCTGCCCTCCCCTTCACTGTTTGATCACACAGTATTGCCTTTTGTGAAGGGCACTGCTTGTCACTGGCCACTCGGGTGTTTTCCTTTCTTCCTGGTGGTGGAAATTGAATAAAGATTCGTACAGCTTGTGTCCCTCATTGTGTCTCACACCTGCGAAAGAAAACAAAAAAAAGAAAAAAAATCAGGTGTGCCACAAAAAAAACACAAAAAATAAAAAAAAAATAGGAGTGTCCCCTCTTCCGTGGTTACGTTAGAGCCCGGGTGTCTTTGGAGAAGAAGCACGTGGTCGCCACCAACACCCTGGAATTGTTCAGGGAGAGGTGGGTGCCGCAGGGAGTGGAGTGCATTATTTCCCCCTCCAACTCTATTTTGATTTAATCCCGACCCTCCCCTTCACTGTTTGATCACACAGCATTGCCCTTTGATGTGAAGGGCACTGCTTGTCACTGGCAACTCGGGTGTTTCCTTTCTTGCTGGTGGTGGAAACCGAATAAAGATTTGTGCACCTTGTGTCTTTCACTGTGTCCCACACCTGCACACACAACATGGAAAAAAAAATAGGAGTGTCAGGATTTGAGTTTCCTCATTTCCCTGAAAACTGGTTGAACGTTAGGCTTTGGAGCTTGGCTTTGCTGCTCCTCTCCCTTGTAAAAGTGCTGTTTCTTTGTATACAGCTGTTAATGTTAACTGTTTTTTGTAAACTGTGTCTTGCTTAATAAAATAAAAAAGAGAGTGTCAGACATCCTGACCACTCTGAGGGAGCTGAATCAGTGTCAAGGACTCTCCCTGTGTAAATAAAGGATGACAGTGACGGTGGTGGTGATGGGATACCGTCCACTGTGGAGGTATTTCACCAGCAAGGTTACCATTTCTTGCCTATCCCTTTATGAATGTTACGTTAGCAAATCAGTTTCAACTAACTTAAAGTCTGACATATTTTAGCTCCAAACTTTGGAGCCAAGGCTCAATAGCATTGTCTATGATTCCAACTCACCCACTCCCAGGACCTCGATAATGTGGCACCCACAGCTCAGTACGTTTAGTTTATTTAGCACCTCCCAAATAGTGGAAAGATTGTAAAGTACTTGACAGGAGTGGAATCAAACGACCTTTGACATCAAGCCATTAATGAGATTTTACACCGATGACCAGCAGGCTGATCGGAGAGGTACGTTCTAATTCATGTCTTAATGGAGAAGAGAATGAGATATCTTTCCTTTCCACCTGCAACATGCATGTCTGGCATCACCAGCCATCACTTGTTGATTCATTCCACCTCTCTGCTATAAGTAGCAGTGCTAATAGGAGTTGCCAACCCCCAGAATTATTCTGGAAACTTCAGGAAATGCTGAATAGTCTCCAAGCGACATCCGTAGGAAACATCTGAGAAAGAGTTATGGTTTACTTTTCATTTTACTTGAACATGCCTCCATTTTACATATTAAAGTACAAAGATAACAGAATGTGGTTATTTGAGTCAAGAATTATCCAGTCCAGTAAGGAGAAACCTGTTTGCTTCCCAGTTGGTTGTGGGAAAGTGGGTGTCATGGTGATGGACATGTTGAACAATATCTCCTGAACAATATCTAATGCAGAGAGCATCTTCAAAATTCTGGCAATATATCCTGTTTGGTGGCTGTGTGGAATTTGGGGCTTTCAGTCTTCAACTACTCTACTCAATTATAGTAAAATAAAAATTCAAAGCCTTTTTCTTTATAAATCACAGGTTTTGATTTGAACTATTTTAGCCAGTTGCCTGATAATGATAACTGTAAATTATTGCCCATTATGTAATACAAAGAGTTCCTCTCACATTGAAAAGAGCTTAAAAAAAATAGGAGTGTCAGACACCCTGACATTCTCAGGGAGCTGGATCAGTGTCAAGGACTCTCCACCCGATGGGGTACTGGCCTCTGAGGAGTTATTTCAATGAAGAAATTTGCTCATAACTGTCATCTTTGAGTTGAGGTAAGCATTTCTGGCATCATGTCATTATTTGGGAAGCTTGTCTCATTCAATCCTCCCGTCAAAGACTGGGTCCACTATGTTGAAAAAATGCCTTATTTCTTCCAGACAAAGTAATTTGCGTGGCAGCTGGCGGACCTGCAGCTTTTTCAGTTATTTGGAGCCGAACTTTCCCTCAGGCACCAGATACTAAAACCTTTCAAGAGTTGACAGATGCGGTTAAGGAATATTATGATACTAAGCCTTTTCTAATTCTGAATTGTTTTGATTTTACTTGGTAATTCAAAAACCAGAAAAGTCCATTGGGATTTTTGATTAGGTTAAGATGATTGGCAGAGGCATGTGACTTTAACCTTAAATGAGATGTTGAGAGACTATTTGGTATGTGGGATTAATGATGTAACCATACAAAAGTGCCCACTAGCTGAAGCCCAACTGGACTTCAACCAAGCATTCCAACTGGCTTTATCATTGGAAAATCTGGCTAGTGGAGTATATGAGCTCCAGGCTATTCCAAAGGGATTAGACAGCCTTGTCAGTCCGACTGAGCTTGGGGAAACACCATTTGAGTGAAAGCACTTGTATAGCCTCACTCAGGACATAGCCTGAACAGAGGGACTCTAGGTCAGCCCACAGGAAAAACCCAAGCCTCAGCCAAACAGTTAACATTTATTTCAGGATCTGGTATGGCAAACCATTGTAGTTGCTGCCAGTGTGCAGACTTGAGACAACAAATAAGTCTCACTGAACCTAAATTGAGTAAGAGAACTCATTGGTTGGTATCCAGGAGTGTTCACAGCCTGGAACATCCACTTACATCTGGTTTGGATCAGCGAAATTTATTGGCTCTGATTTGGATGTTGCTAATCAAAATAAACATCTGGTTAAATGGTCACTTGGTTCTAATGGAGGTCAATACCAGTGAGGATCTGAAACCTGAATACAGGCTGAGGTGTCTAATTGTTGTCAGGGGCAATCACTTAACAGATGCTCTGAATAACCGAAGTGGCAACAAGATGGCTTCTCAATGCAAATAACATGACAAAATGACTTCTAGGCTGCAAAGTGATAATTTTGTTAAAGCTGCATAAAATGGCTTTTAAGTTACTAACTGCTAATTCTGTCAGAGCTGCATAAGTGACTAACCATAGTCTGCTTCCATAGAGATTAACAGACAATGTGCTCTTTAAAGCATAGAAATAACTTGACTAGATAAAACATTACTAGCCATCCTGACTGACCTTCGAGTACAGGTGCAATGGCTTGGTTTGTGAGATAAGAGTGGCCTAAGTGTTAGAAAATAAAGTTGCTTCCCAGGAAATATCATTGGACCAAGTAACTGTCAAATAAAGCAATATCATTTATTGATTGGTAATTGTTTGAATGTACAATGCAATCATGGCCTGTACCCTTTAAGACATGTATAAAAATGTCTTTGTTTTAAACCATGTGTGCGGCTCCTCTGAGGAATACCAATGTACACAACTTCTGTGTTTCTGGATGCTCTGTACCCGGCCGTCTGAAGAAATAAAGAATGAAGTCTTGAAGAACCAGACAGGTTGATTGTGAGTGCTTATTGACTGATCACGGAACAGAGAGGTCACTACCACAACTGGATAAGTACTCACTCCCTCACATAGAGGATTTATACACCAAGCTAGCAGGAGGGCTAGCCTTGACAAAGTTACCTTCATCCATTGGTACTGGCAACTGTGGTTTGATAAGGATCCCAGAAGTATGCTACAATTAATACCCATAAGGGTTTGTACCAACACACGAAAGTGCCATTTGAGGTATCGTCAGCCTGTGCAATTTTTCAGTGGACGATAGAGAATATTTTACAGGGTGAACCCCAGGTTGCCATTTATCTTGCTGACGTACTAATAACAAGGAAGACTAATAAGGAGCTCTTAGAGAACTTGGACATAGTCCTTAGACATTTCTCCAAAGGAGTCTATGTCTCAGGAAGGAAACATACATGTTCCAGGCACTCCAAGCAACCTACATGGGCTACAGAGTCGACAAGATCAGGTTACGCCCATTGGAAGTGAGGATGATCAATGATGGCCCGGCTTCCACATTTGTACCAGAGCTGAAGTCTTTCATTGGGTCAATGAACTATTATGGAAAGTTCATTCATAACCTGACCTGCATCCTGGCACCTTTGCATCAATTCTTAAACAAAATTCAGCCTTGGAAATGGTTGTGTAGCCAAGCCATTGCATTTAGGGAAGTGAAGAGACAGCTAAGATCCTCGAAGGTGTTGCACACTATGATCCCAAGTGAGATCTGGTAGAATAGAATAAATAGAAACTTATTGTCACATGTATTTTTACATGAAAAATGCAGTGAAAAGTTTTATAAGTCGCCCCACCACGGCAGCTACATCGATAACAGAAGTCATACATAATAATAAAAATAAATAAAATTAAGACAGAGTTCATCACAGTTCAGTTAATGGCTCCTGGGCTCAGAGAAAACTGATTTAGGAGCAATGGAATACCCTGAAGATGCTTCTGGGACAAGACAGCCTACTGGACTGCTGGAATATCTGGAGCCAAAGACAAAGAAGACTTCTTCACACATCCATATGTTTCCATTGCTTCTAATATGATGTGTTTCCCATGGTACACGACTGCCAAAATATTTCATTCTAAATAAGTCATTATCACCAACTGAGTGCAGTCTTTAACTCCTGGTTGAACTGGGGTGGGTATAGGAATATACCTGGAGAAGTCTGCTCGTGGAGTTTGTAACAATTACTTTCTCTCATTGTTGTTTGCAGATACTCCACGGGTACTGAAGACTGTACAGCTTACTCTAAAGAGCACTAAGTTTGACGATAAATTGACAACAGCTTTGAGAGAATTCCAGGTGGGATGTATCCGATCAACCCAAGCTAACGCTAGAAAGGTGACATTTACATTCCTCTAAATTGTAGATGTGGAGTATTTATTTTTAAAGAGTTAAATAGGGTCGCATTGGTCCGGAATTAGCTGGAATGTGGTCATGAATTTAATACCTGCACCATTTATTCATGTGTGTATAATTAAAATGAGGGAAAAATACTCCAGGAGTTGTGAATTATCACAATTTGTGAGCAATTTACTTCAAGAAGAAGAATTTCTCTATCAGCCTCCTCGAGAATTTCAAGAAATGGCTGTATATGCGCTGTTAAAATAAATTAACCTCTCCACAGCATATTTGGGTGTTCACTTGCATGAAAAGACTCAGGGCACAAAAGGCCCATTTGGTCCATCATACTTGTGCTGGCCGATAAAGGTCTAACAATTCTTATCTCAACAACTTGCAGCTCTTGTCCATAGTCTTATATGTTTCGGCACCTCGAGTGTGTTTCCAAGGATTATATAAATGTGACTTTCTGCTTGTGCTGTTCTTTCAGGCAGAGGGTTCCAAACTTTCAATGACCCTCTAGGTAACCATAAGAACATAAGGAAAAGAAGCAGGAGTAGGCTTTTCATCCTCTCAAGCACACTCCACTATTCAATAAGAACAGTGGCTCAGTGGTTAGCACTGCTGCCTCACAGCACCAGAGTCCCACGTTTGATTCCAGCCTCAGGTGACTGTCTGTGTGGAGTTTGCACATTCTCCCATATCTGCATCGGTTTCCTCTAGGTGCTCTGGTATCCTCCCACAATCCAAAAATGTGCAGGCCAGGTGAATAGCTCGTGCTAAGTTGCCCATAGTGTTAGATGCATTAGTCAGAGGGAAATGAGTCTGGGGGGGGTTACTCTTCAGAGGGTCAGTGTGGACTTGTTGGGCCAAAGGGCCTGTTTCCACACTGTAGGGAATGTAATCTAATCATGATCTGATTATAGCCTTAATTTCACTTTCCTGTCTTCTCAGATTAAATCCTTGACACACTTGTCAATCACAGATTTGTCTAACTCAGTCTTGAAGATATTCAATAACCCAGTTTCTACTGCTTTCTGGGGAAGACATTTCAAGACTTTATTGATTCTCTAAGAGAAAAACAATGAAGGAAGAGGGATATATTTCCAAGTGTAGCCTGGAAGGAAACCTCCAAGTGATGGAGCTTCCATGCATCTGCTCCCCTTGTCCTTAGAGGTCACAGATTTGGAAGGTGCTATTAAAGGAACTTTGATAACCTTTACAGTATATCTTATAGATGGTATGCACTGCTGCCACTGTGCATTAGTGGTAAAGGGAGAGAATGAGGAACACGGCAGATACAGTGTTAATCAGGCTTTTGTTGAGCTTCTTGAGTATTTTTGGAGCTGCGCTTATCCAGGCAAGTGAGGAGTATTCCAACATACTCCTGACTTGTGCCTTATAGAAGGGTGACAGGCATTATGAAATAACTCACCAGAGGATTTATAACCTCTGACCTGCTCTTGCAGTCACAGTAATTACACTGATGTTCCGGCTCAGTTTCTGTTCATTGGTACCCTCCAAGATGTTGATGTTGGGAATTTGACAATAGTAATGCCATTGAACATTAAGAGGCAGCAATCAGATTATTTTATCTTGGAGATGGTTATAGTTATGCATTTGTCTGATGTGAATGTTACTTGCCATTTAACTTGCTTGTCCAGTCATGCCACGTCATTCAGCATCTGAAGAGTCGTGAATGGTGTTAAATATTTCGCAGCTGTCAGCAGACATGCCCACTTCTGGCCTAATGATGAAGGAAAGGTCATTGATGAAGCAGCTGAGAATGGTTAGACCTTGGGGATTACCCTGAGAAACTCATGCAATAATGTCCTGGGACTCAGATGATTGACCTCTAATAACCATAGTCATTTTCCTTTGTGCTAAATATGTCTCCAACCAGCTAAGAGTTTCTCACTAATTGCTATTTACTCCAGTTTTCCCAGTGTTGTTTAATACCATACTCTGTAAAGTGCTACCTTGCTGTCAAGGTAAATAGGCAGGAGGTTGGAAGAACACAGCAAGCCAGGCAGCATCAGGACGTGGAGAAGTCAACATTTTGGGTGTAACCCTTTCCTCAGGACTGTCCTTGCAAGGATAGTCAGTATCCCCTCACCTCGGAAGTTCAACTGTTTTATCCATGTTTGAGCCAAGGTAGTAAGTAGGTCAAGATCTAAGTTGCCCTGGCTGATCTTAAGCTGATTGCCAGTGAGCATGTTATTGTTGAGTGAGTGTCACTTGCTAGCATTGTCAATGGCTCTTTCTGTCTTTGCAGATAATTGAACGTAGCCTAATGGGGCACTAATTGGCAGGATTGAATTTGTTCCACCTTTTTGTGGACAGGATATACCTAGGCAATATTTCACATTTTTGGGTAGATGGTAGCATTGTAGATGCACTCAAACACCTGGCTGGGGCCATGGCTGGTTCTGAAGCACACGTCTTCAGTTGTTATGGGCTGGCAATTAACATTCTGCAGACAAATTATAATGTAAACAGAGACCAGAAAAACAATATGATTATATTAGAGGAAACCAGAGCACACCCATGCAGACACAGGGAGAATGTGCAAACTCCACACAGATAGTCACCCGAGGCTGGAATCGAACCTGGGACCCTGGTGCTGTGATGCAGCAGTGCTAAACACTAAGCCACTGTGCCACCCCAATATACAAAGCTTACTGGAATAAGGAAAGAGGATTCAGGCTAATTGCAAGTGTATCAAGCTCATTTGAGATGTCAAAGTGTTTTTATAATAATGTTAAAGAGATACAAGCCAATATTTAATTTAGTCTCTGGGCCAAAAACATCAAGCCTGATAAAGTACTGTAAATCTTCATCATGAAATGGCATTATAAGAAGATCATATAGTAGCATGAACAAATTCAAAATTACAATTATATTCAATATAATCAAATTTCCAGCCAAACAGTTTACAAGAATGGATTCGTACCAGAAAATTAGTATTGTTCAAGTTTGACTTTACAGTTCAGCTGATAGACAGGTTTTTTTTCTGTAATCTTTTTTGAAAGCTACAATAGGATGGTGTCATTTTTCTTGTAGAATGTGGAGTTCACCATTGACAGTCCTCAGGCCCTTCACGCAAAAGGGTTCGTCATTGATCCAGTCAAAGCCATCGTGGAAGCTGGGACCGTGAAGGTTGTCACTGTTAGCTGGACTCCACCTAGTGGACATGATGTATGTCATTATCTTGTGAAATCTCATAACTCTAATCCTGGCTGAGGCAACACTTATTATTTGGAAATGAATTAATTTCTTTGTATAGCTTAGACCCAAGTTTACTTCTGAAAAATAAACTTGTGGAAGAGATTAGATAGAGTAGACAATAACAAATAGAAACCAGGAAACACAGCTTTATTAATATGTACATTTCCTCTGGTTCAGGTATTTGAAATGTATCCCACAAGGCTGAGGGCTGAGAAGTGGAATGAGGCTGCAGAGTTCTGTTGTGGCCGACACAGATTCAATGGGCTGTTTCAGTGCAGTTTTTAAAATGTTGTTTAAAATTTGTCGTTAAGTATATGAGTTAGGTCCCTCTGCTCTTTTAAGCCTACTCTTAACAATCTGTTGTTATAGTCAGTTTCTCTAACTATACCACTTTGCTTATTTCCAAACAATCTGCAAATTTCAGTTTGCAGCAGATTTTATCATCCAGCTCAGTTTTTCAGATTAAAATCAGCAGGAACCCAACCATGGATCCTCAACACTTCCTGTCAGTTAACATTCCTTAAGTTTTTAGATAAGGTGAACAGCCAAGGTCTTTTCCCCAGCGTAGGGGAGACCACAACTAGAGAGCATATGTTTCAGGTGAGAGGGGAAAGATATAAAAGGGACCTGAGAGGCAACGTTTTCACACAAGAAGGTGGGATGTGTATGGAGTGAGCTGCCAGAGAAAGTGATAGAGGCGGATACACTTATAATATTTTAAAGGACATTTGGATAGGTACATGGATGGAGACAATTTAGAGGGATATGGGCCAAATGCAGTAAGATGGAACTAGTTAGGTTTAGGGAACCTAGTCTGCTTAGACAAATTGGGCTGTAGGGCCTGTTCCCAAGCTGTAAGACTCTTTAACCATATTCTTATTTAATTCTATGTTCTGCCCTGCATGGAACTTCATCAAAACCTTTTTTTTCTCAAAGCCTCAGTAAGCTACAATTTGGAAGTATAATTTTGTTCGGGTATTTCAATGTTTCTCTGGCTCACTTAGTGTTGTCTGTGTATTATTTCTGAATAATGTTTTCTTAAAGGAATGCTGGAATATTGTACCATTTTAAACTATAGCTAGTATATTTGAGTTAAACAGATTAAACAGTTAAATAGATATTTAAATATAACATTTTAATTTTGTTTTCAAGCCACTTCAGACGATCTCAGCTACCGTTAAAATGTCTATTAAAGGAGACATCACAGAAAATTACCAAATCATTTTAACAGCAGTGGTTGGATGAAATTGGATGACGGAGGAAATTACTGGGAAGACTTCTTACATTATAAGATGCTTATTTTGCAGAAAAGGCCAAAATTTTTTAATTCATATATTCAAGTTTTTAAATTTAACCAATATTTAACTTTATTTACTCATCTACAATTTCTATTGATATCATTCTACAGAAGCCTCTAAGTAAACCTTTTCAAATCGAAATAAACAAGGAAGAATATATTCTTATTTGTTCTTCGTGGTTTGAATTTTCATATTTGCATTTTCTAAAATGCTGTAGCCTGCTCATTCTTACAAAAGAGTCCAAAGATTTCTTTGTCTTATATATGGCTAGTGCAAGTGTCCATTCTGCTTTCATTCTATTGTCCTTATTTATTAACTGCTGCCTTTATCCAGCGTTAAGCTTGTTTACAAAGAATATTCGAGGAGAATGTGAGGACTGCAGATGATGGAGATCAGAGCTGAAAATGTGTTGCTGAAAAAGCGCAGCAGGTCAGGCAGCATCCAAGGAGGAGGAGAATCAACGTTTCGGGCATGAGCCCTTCTTCAGGAAGGGCTCCTTGATTCCCAGAACAGCTCTATAGTCCTCTAAGACTGTGGTGAACTTTTGACAAAACTGTCTGAAGATTGACAAGGTACCTCACAAAAGGTTAAGCCATAACGTAAGAGCCCCACAATGTTGGATGTAGTATATTAGTGTGGATAGAGAATTGGTTCATGGGCAAGTAACAGCAAGTGGGGATAAGGGGTTATTTTTCAAGTTGGCGAATTATAACAGTGGGGGTTCCACAGAGATCAGGGCTGGGGCCACAATTGTTAACAATATATACGAATGACTTGGAAGAATGAGGTGAATGTACTGTAGCCAAATTTACGTAACTTGGAAGGTAGGTTGTGAGAGAAATACAACAATTTACAGAGCGTTAAGTGTGGACAAAAAAGTTGGCAAATACATAATAATGTGGGAAAATGTGAAGTTGTTCAGTTTGAAAGACCAAACAAAAGAACTGAATATTATTTAAATGGCAAAAGGTTGCAAAAAACTGGAAATCAGAGGGTTTTGGGGTGTACTTGTGCCTGAAATACAAAGCCAGCACAAGGGGCAGCAGGAAATCAGGAAGGCTATTGGAATATTGGCCCTTATTTCAAGTAAGTTGGAATGTAAGAGTAGAGAGGTCTTACTGTAAATGTACAAGGTGCTGGTGAGACCACATTTGGAACACTGTGAGCAGTTTTGGGAGACTTATGTAAGGAAAGTTATCATTTCATTGGAGGCCGTTCAGAGAAGGTTCACTGAAATGATCCCTAGTATGAAGGTTTTGTCTTATGACCGAAGAATAAACATGTTGGGCCTCTACCTACTGGATTCTAAAAGAATAAGAAGCAATCTCATTGAAACATATAACGGTCTTGACAGGGTAAAGGTTGAGAGGATGTTTCCCCTCTAGGAGAGTCCAGGACCAAGGGCAGAGTCTCAAAAATAAGGGTTGAGATGAGAGTCTTTGGAACTTCTTGCTGCCAAGATCTCTACAGCAGTTATTGTGAAAATTTAAGGCTGAGATCATAGATTCTTGATCAATAAGGGAATCAAAGATTACAGGGAAAGGTCAGAAAAATAGACGTGGCAAATGTCAGATCAGTCATGTTTCTATTGAATGGTAGAGCAGACTCAAGGGGCCGAACAGCCTACTCCTGATCCTGTTTCTTATGATCGTCTTATAAGGATCATTTTTGTAATTCACGTTAACTGTATATGTATAGATTTGTGTGTGTCTGTAAATGAGCTAGTGTGCCAGTTCTTAGAATCCTAGAAACCCTACAGTGTGGAAACAGGCCATTCGGCCCAACAATACTGACCCAGGCGCATTTCTCTTACCCAACATTTACCCCTGACTAACGCACTAAACCTACACATCTTTGGATTGTGGGAAGAAACCAGAGCACCCGGAGGAAACCCATGCAGACACAGGGAGAATGTGCAAACTCCATACAGACAGTCACCCGAGGCTGGAATCGAACCCAGGTCCCTGGCGCTGTGAGGCAGCAGTGCTAACCACTGAGCCAACCTGCTGACCTTTACAGTTGTTGCTGTAAATGAGAAGGTCTAGTTAATGGGAGCCAGTTATTCCTATTTTTCTAATCAACCTGTTCAGAGATGTTACTACATACCTCTGGAGCAGGTGGCATTTGAACCCAGGCCTCTTGTTCCAGAGTAGGGATACTGCCACTGCAGCACAAGAGGGCCCAGGGAGCAGGATCTTTAGTTTTGAAAATTGGAGAGGAATGTGGAACCAATTAATTTCACTCAGGAAGTGTCTTGAGTTAGGTGAGAATTTTGGTGTACTTTCTAATTGATGCACAGTACTGAATACTAGGGAGAAGATGGATGAAGTCATTGTGTGAAAAGATCTGGCATGGTGGCACAGTGGTTAGCACTATTGCCTCACAGCGCCAGAGACCCGGGTTCAATTCCCGCCTCAGGCGACTGACTGTGTGGAGTTTGCACATTCTCCCCGTGTCTGCGTGGGTTTCCTCCGGGTGCTCCGGTTTCCTCCCACAGTCCAAAGATGTGCAGGTCAGGTGAATTGGCCATGCTAAATTGCCCGTAGTGTTAGGTAAGGGGTAGATGTAGGTATATGGGTGGGTTGCGCTTCGGCGGGGCGGTGTGGACTTGTTGGGCCGAACTGTAAGTAATCTAATCTGCAAATTAGAAGAAAGGAATTTATGATGGAGAAGATGCCCTGTGAGGGAAATCATATCTAGGGACCAGGGGTTTCTGTCCAGCATTTTACCTCCCTGTACATTAGAGGTTTCTGCTGAGTGGTCTGTTCTTTGTTTTTGTCTTGATACTGGATATTACTTTCGGGGAATATTTGGAGAGCTATGGGTGTGGTGGAAGGAGGGAAGAACAGAGGAATTAGACTAATTTGATGGCTGTTTTCAAGATCTGACTCTGGTATGATGATCGAAATAGCCTCCTCAGCTGTCTCGTTCTATGATTCAGTCTGTTGCTACCATCAGACAAAGTGATATTGGCTGAGGTGATTTGTATCAGGTTTTCCAACTTGTCACTTTTATAAAGGTGTTAGAAAGGATCTGATTTATTCTGCTAGTTTTCTTCATAAAGTATCACAGGGTTTTCAGGTGCTGGTGGATGATGTGCAGATGGGAATAGAGAACAACCATTTCTGTACCACCCTTTAATGTTGACTGGAGCCTTGAAAGAGGACATTCCTAATTTAATGCTTTCCAGCCAAGTGTGCTACTGTAAACCTTTCGTGGGCTACTAAACTACAGGGACGACACTGATTTCAAAATTCAACACTGCTCACTTTATATATTCTATCCATAGATGAACCTACTACATTAATGTTATTTTAACTTTTTCTTCAAAATTTGGAGCCCAAATATTTATATTCCAAGAACTTGCAATGTACTCAAGAGAAACTCCTTTCTAAAATATTTCTCTGAAGGTGTGCGACCATTCCTTACTCTCTTTCTCATTGTTAATTCATTCTGAAACCAGACGAAGTGGGAAACCAGTCACCAATCTTTTACCTAATGCTAAGTTTTTTCACAAAATGCAACATGAAAACTGTCTGCCTTCTTCATAACCAAAACCCAATATTCTAGAAGTTTTCTTTGTACTTTGCACCCTTCACAACCTCAGAACTTCCCAAGCAATTTTACAGCCAATTAAATATCCTTAACGTGTAGTTTCTGTAGTAACATAGAAAGATGCAGCCAAGCATACTACATGCAAACTAAATTCTCAAAGGACCTTATCAGTCAATGCCCTCTATCTGTATATCCTTAACTTGAACAATATAATTAGCATGTCATTAACACACACTCCAACATTCATATGGAAATGTGCTAAAACATTAACTTTTAACTGTTTTATTGCAGTTTATTTTGAGGGACGGTTTTCCTTGGTTTTGTACTCCGAGGATACCCAGTTCAAAGAAGAAAAGGAAGTGGAAAGAGGAATGGTCCACTGCCAGGGATTTAGAGTTCACCTGAAAACATGGCTGCTTCGACTGAGTGATCTGAACTTTGGCTTCCAGGTCAGGAGCACAGAGCCAAGAAAAGTCCTAGCTCTTTAAACCCGACTTGGGAGAAAGTTAATCAGGGGGTGTTAATGAAAGTTAAGCTGTTGCCCCGCAAAAGCGTAGAAAATTTCATTTGCAAGGGTCTTGCCAGTCATAGTGACAACATCACCCAGAAATTGCCTCAATTCAATTGACAGCCTTTGGACTGAAGACTATCTATTGTAAGATCAGGATTCAATTATTCAAAGTTTGCAGATGGTACCAAGTTGGGTGGGAGGGTGAACTATTATGAGGATGCAGAGATCTGTCAGCGTGATTTGGACAGGTTGGGTGAGTGGGCCAATCAATGGCAGATGCGGTATAATTTGCATTCATGTGAGATTATTCACTTTGGAAGCAAAAACAAGAAGGAATCTTACTACCTGAATGGCTGTACATTGGGAGAGGGCAGTGTGCAGTGGGACCTGGGTGTCGTTGTGCACCAGTCGCTGAAGGGAAGCATGCAGGGGCAGCAGGTGGGAAACTTGGTAAATGGAATGTTGGCCTTCATTGTGAGAGGTTTCGAGTACAGGAGCAGGGATGTGTTGTTATACAGGGCCTTGGTGAGGCCACACCTAGAATATTGTGTGCAGTTTTGGTCTCCTTTTCTGAGGAAGGATGCTCTTGCTCTCGAGGGAGTGCAGTGAAGGTTTCCCAGGCTGATTTCGGGGATGGCGGGACTGACGTATGAGAAGAGATTGACTGGCTCAGGATTGTTTTCACTAGAGTTCAGACGAATTGGGGGGGGATCTCATAGAGATTTTTAATTTTCTAACAGGACTAGACAGGAGAGATGCAGGGAGGATGTTCCCGATGGTGGAGGCATCCAGAACCAGGGGCCACAGTCTGAGGATTCAGGGTGGGCCATTTAGAATGGAGTTGAGAAGACATTTCTTCACCCAAAGTGTGGTGAGCCTGTGGAATTCATTACCACAGGAAGCAGTTGATGCCAAAATATTGAATGTATTCAAGAGGCGGCTAGCTATAGCACTCGGGGCAAAAAGCACCAAAAGTTATGGGGAGAAAGCAGGATTAGGCTGTTGAGTCGACCATCAGCCATGATCATGATGAATGGAAGTGCGGGCTCAAAGGGCCAAATGGCTTCCTCCTGCTTCTGTGTTTCTATGTTTCTCACCCTTTAAATTATGCAAAACGCCATACTGAATAACTAATATGTCACTTTGTTACTGCTATAATTATGTACAGATCAGCAATTAATGATTGAAAACTCCCCTATGCTACAACAGAAACTGCACCTTAAAATGACTTATTTGGATGTAAAATACCTTGGAAAGTTGTAAGGTTGTGACATAAATGCATAATCTTTCCTTGACTTACTGAAATTCATGGTTAAGATGTTTTAAACATTAAAATTAGATTCATGATGGTGGCTAGTTTAATCTCAGTCACGTCATGTCATAGAGTCATAGAAATATACAGCTTGGAAACAGACCCTTCTGCTGGCCCACAGTCCAGGTAACTGGCTGTATGATTTTTTTTGTTGAGGCTGCATATGTGTGTGTGTGGGCTTTTGTCAATGAATACTGATGTATACCCTTCAGGGAATGTGGCACAGTCCTATCAGCTGAATCTCATTTTTATGCTTTTATTACAAATAGCCCATTAATTGGCGTGGTACTTTTCCTGTGGTTTGTTTTCTGCACACTTGCATTGTTTTATACATGAACACTGAGCAGCTGTGTTGTAAGCTTAATAATTATTTAGCACGTGTACAGAAATGAAAAAAATGTACATTTATGTACAGCTACCACTCTCTTGGGATAATTCAAAGCCCTTTCAATTTACAAAATATGTTTGCAAGTTTTGTGATATAAATAATGTATGTACATATCATCTGTTATAATTGTGTATCTAACCCTAACCGTATCTATATTCTGGTCCTTTTGGAAGGAAGAATTTCTGATGCAAAAGTGACTGGGTGCAGGAGAGAAAGGTGTTGTATTCTCAAAGAACACAAGCTGTTCAGTTGGAGTCATTGGTCTATAATACTTTCAGACAGTAATCGCCAGACCAAGTTTGTTTGTGTAATAAAGCTCTTGGTTTTAATAACAAACAGGCAGAGAGATAACTTGCCTATAGCCTATGATTTCTCTCTTCCTCTAAACCCTCTCATCAAAATGTGTAAGTTGAAAACCCAATGGAAGGCCTCATTATCACGAGTGGTGATTCTTAAAGGAAAACTTGAAATCAGCAGCCATTACTGATCCAGAAGAAATCCCAGTGTAAACAGCTCCTGTGGAAAATATGTCAGCTGCAGACCAGGATTTGGGACGAGCTTTTGGAAAGTAGTCCTATATTCTGAATTTATCTACTGCTTGGCCAAAGTACTTTTAAGACACCATTCTACAGAGTTTTACATTTTTTTCTAGACTGTATGTCTTTATTTTTCAAGAAGTGTAGTTGTATATATTTGCATAATTTAAACCTTTTGTTAGGAATCATTGTCTTTTTCTCAAGTATGTTTTGTTTGGGGGGAGGTGGGGGAGCGTGGTCCCCTGTTCATTATAATCCTTGGTGAGGACGGAGGGAATGGGTCTCCTTCTTTATTCAAGCCCTTAAAAGGATCCCATTCCTTATAGGATACATTTTCCGAACCAAATATATTTATATTTTAAAAGCATTTAGCCAGGCTTTCTTCATTTAAAGGAAAAGTAGGTTTATTAGCTACTGAACTGTGATTCAATGTGACACATATACACACAGATTATAAATGAGACATGAGACCAAAAAGTACAAAACAGAGCGTTGTGGTTTATTGGTGATGAATAGATTGTGAAACATTGCAGTTGTTAAGGTGGTGATTCCAGTCGCGGTGACATTGATGGTTGATGGATGTTGGAGATTCCTGCTTCTGCTGTTAGCTGAAAGGAATTTCTCCACTTTTCTTCAACAGCAGCTTTGCTAAATACTCTTTTTCATTGATCAGAGAGAGAGAGAGACAGACTTTATTTCTTTCTACCTGCCCACACGAGAGTGTTTGATGAACCTTTCACAGCTGGTCCATTTCACAGCATCCTCTTGGCAGTGGAACTTCAAGCACCAGCTGGTTTATTAGCATGCTAGCTCTCCAGCACAGTAAGACTAGGGGCTGCAGGTTATTTTTAAACTCTCTTCCCTTGTGTGTTCCTCACAGAGTAAAACACAACCATGTCTTTCACCCAGAACAATGATTTTCCTGACTCATATCATGTCGCAGTCTGGGGCAGAATCCATTGCAGCTAAGACTTCAGTTTTTTAAATACTGTCTCTGCCTTTGAAGTGTGCTATCAGACATTCCCTTGACACCCATCATGTGCAACATTCCATGATTCCTCTTGAGACTTCAGTGGAATTCACACAAAGGTTTCAGCCAGCCGCTGAATTTACATTCTCAGCAATCCTTTGGCTTGTATGTTTTTCTTTTCAAACGCACATATCATGCTTAAAGGTTCAATACAGAACAACCTCGATTATCCAAACAAGAAGGGAAGGTGATATTTCAATCGGATAACTGATCAGGATTCCCGTGGCGGGGGGCAATAGCAGGAACTGGGTTCCTGTGGCGATGGCAATAGCAGGAACAAGGATTATAAGGATTATAATCCATTTTCATGATGGGGGAGATCCTGGCACTCCGCCTCACTTCCAGCATGAGAAACTGCTGAACTGTCCTATTGGGCATGTGTCTGAGAAGCTTGTACCAATGTCAGGCAACAATGTTTAACCACGGCGGTGGGTGGGTGGGGAGGGGGTGTGTGAAATCCCCAATCCCTCCCTCACCTCTACCCACAACCTACTTTTCCAACGCCCTAGGATCCACTCTTGCAGCAGAGTGAGTACAAGGGTCACTGTGTGACCTTGTATGTGAAGTCACATACTTCACGGTCTTTATGCTAGCCTGCAGATTCTCAGCCCTTACATCTTAACCTCTCAATAGACTCCTGAGAATCTTTGACCAACTTAGTGCAGTGTGCCTCACCTTTCATGTAGTGTGTGTTCATCTTGACTTCCAGTACTTTTCCATTGTTAGCTTACACTGTCTACTACACCAAAATGTTCTGAGGCAAGCGTTAATTACATCCACTTAAGCATGTTTGTTACTTAGTAAATCTCTAAAAACTGCTGATACCAATTTTTGATAAATAGTCATGAGTTTAATGGAGATGACAGTAATTTTCCCCAAGTGAGGAAAAGTACTGGGAAAATAACTGGGTTCAATTAAGTCTTAGCGCACAGATATACTGATACAGTAATGGTCTCAGCCTGCTCTTGGTTCTTCCATTATTCTGTAAGTTGTATTTGCTACACACCGGAATTGAACACAACCCTGCCAGATTCATTTTATTGTCATAGTGACCCTGTAGAAAATGCCAATTATTTAACACACTTTTAAAGTCATCAATTCTCTCTATAACCTGATCTGTAACCTTGAGCAATGATAGGATATTAATTCTGTGGGAGGAGTAACTGAATATTGCTCAGCAACTAGTTTGTTAAATTATAACACAGAGCAGTTACAGTGCAGGAGATCTGCCAGCTCATCAGACCTATGCTGGCTCATTAACTGAACTCACTACCCAGTGCCAATCTCCTGCTTTCTTCCCAAATCCTTGCACATTATTTTCATCTAAATAATTATCAAATGCCTTCTCGGATGCCTCAAACATAGCATTGTGCAAATTATTCTGAAAATTACAAAATCCCTGGATGGCAGAAAGTGAGTCGCTATGAGACCAGTTTCAAGTGTTATCAAGTTGCATTTATATATAGTTGTTTTGAATATGTTCATCCTTATCAGACCAAAGGGGATCAATTTCCCCATTAATTCTATCCAAATATTGGGACTGATGGAGGTTGGAAAAGATTAGCAGGACATTAATATGACTGGCTTTCTGCCCCTCACCCAATGATAAAGGCAGCAGTTTCACAGCCGTAATATTAACAAGGAGGATGAGGGGAGGTAGAGAAAAGAACTCAACTGGGCTCACCATATAAATACAGAGGCTACAAGAGCAGCTCAGAGGCTAGGAACACAGAGCAAGTAATTCACCTGATTCCCCAAAGCTTATCCACCATCTACAAGGCACAAATCAGGAGTCTGATGGAATACTCCCCACTTGCCTGGATGGGTGCAGCTCCAACAACACTCAAAAAATTTCACACCATCCAGGACAAAGCAGCCCGCTTGATTGGCATCACATCCATAAGCATGCACTCCCTCCACCACCAATGCTCAGTAGCAGCATTGTGTACTATCTACAAGATACTCTGCAGAATTTCAAAAAAGATTCTCAGACTGCACCTTCCAAACCTAACACCACTTCCATCTAGAAGGCAAGGGCAGCAGATACATAGGAGCACCATCCCCTGCAAGTTCCCCTCCGAGCCACTCATCATCCTGACTTGGAAATATTTCACTGTTCCTTCACTGTTGCTGGTTGAACATCCTGGAATTCCCTCCCTAAGGGCATTTTGGGTCAACCCACAGCACATGGACTGCAGCAGTTCAAGAAGGCAGTTCACCCCCACCTTTTCAAGGGGCAACTAGGGACAGGCAGTAAATGCTGGTGCAGCAAGTGCCGCCCACATCCCACAAATGAATAAATAAAACAGCAGTATGGGGTAAGTCCCAACAAGGCCAGGGACCTGACAGATCCTGCTGAAGTCAGGGGAAGGGCTTCAATATAATGCCATCTCTTTCTTTCTGGTTTTCCACCCAGCTGTCAGCCAAGGAGGGCGATATCAGATGGGGGAGGCAGATGAAATACAGAAACTGTGAAGGAGGGGGTCTGACAGGGATCGCATTCTAGGGACATGGGGTTGGGGGGGGTTTGGGAGGAGGGGAGCCATTGTGGCAGTGCAGAAACCAGAGACTGAGCTCGGGGTAGCGGGGAGCAAGGGGTCAGGGCAGAGCATTTGCTAGTAGCAGCGGGATAGAGAATTGTGGAGGAGGGTGAAGGTGAGATTGGCAGAGGGAAGACCAACACCATCTTGACACGATGGTGGGGTCAGAGTCAGGATTCACTCCTGCCATGTCTGATCCCACAAGGAATGCTGTTAAAAAACAAAGAGGGACAGACCCTCACCTTCTTTAACCCGGCAGCTTCCTCCCCCTCCCACTGTGGGATAAACTGAACTTTTGGAAATTTATCCCAGGCTCTGAATTAAACCCTGCTCAAAAGCACAAATGAAGTGTCTCACCTCTCATGAGCAAAGCCCAGCAGTAGGGTATGGCTGGACTTGATGCAGGCTGTCATAAAGGGGACCATGGTACCTGGGCCTACTTTATCGTGGGACACGTAGGAACAGGAGTAGGCCATTCAGCTCCTTGAGCCTGTTCTGCTATTTAATGAGCTCAAGGCTAATCTGTGGTCCCATTCTCTTCACACCTTTGCTTAACAAAAAATATCTATCTCAGGTTTAAAACTGAAAACTGATCTTGTATCCACTGCCGTCTGTGGAACAGAGTTCCAAAACTTACCACTCTTGGAGTGTAGAAACGCTTTCTGACACCTCCTAATTCTCAGACTGTGCCCTACCTCTAGAATCCCCAACCAATGGAAATAGTTTATCCTTATCCTGTCTTTTCCTGCTAATATCTTGAAGATTTCAATCAGATCACCCCTTTAACCTTCTAAATTATGGAGAAAAAAAGCCTTATTTGTATAAAGTTAAAAATCACACAACACCAGATTACAATGGCACAGACAGTCTCACACAGGGCACCTCACACCTTAAATGCATTATTGGGTCGACATGACACCAATTGTTAAAGTTCACTTGGGAATGTAACTTTAAAAAAGTTCTGTGAGTTACATACAAAAGAACTGAGACCAACATGTTCATTCTAAAAGATGAGAGACTTAACAAACAATTTTTAAGTGCGAGCAGCAGCGGAGGTAGGACGAACTCGGAAGACTGCAGATAAGGTAAGGAAGTTTTTATTAAAATTACTTACCGGTAGCGGGCAGCGGTGTTTTTCTCTTTCACAGAAGAAGCGGGAGCAGCGGAGGAAGTGACGGGGACCAGAGGGATAGGCGGGAAGGTAAGCAGTGAGTATAAATACTCAACCTTCGACGCCAACGGCCATTTTAAGTGCAAGCAGCAGCGGAGAAGGAGCTGGAGCAGCAGAGGAAGTGATGTGGACCAGAGGGGCAGCTGGGAAGGAAAGCAGTGACCATATATATCAGCAAGGCGGCTAGGGTGGAGGACCTGTTTGGGGATTATCAAGCACTAGGAAGGAAATTGAAGTACAGGTCCTCAAGGGTCATAATCTCCGGATTACTGCCCGAGCCACATGCCAATTGGCATAGGGATAAGAAAATTAGGGAAGTAAACACGTGGCTAAGGGATTGGTGTGGGAAAGAGGGATTCCATTTCATGGGGCATTGGCATCAGTTTTGGAACCGGGGGGATCTGTACTGTTGGGACGGTCTCCACCTGAACCGATCTAGTACCAATGTTCTAGCGAAGAGGATAAATAGGGTGGTCAGTAAGACTTTAAACTTCTGAGCTGGGGGGGAAGGGAAAGTGAAAGCGACAGGGAGTATGGAGTTAAATGGAAAGATAAGCAGGAGGATAGCATGTATGCAGGTGGATTTAACCTTGAGGCAGATTAGGAATGCAACAAAAAGGAAGGATAACTTAGGACATCTTATGACTTCCAATATCTCTAATGATAAGAATGATAGCATTTAGGCACTTTACCTGAATGCTTGTAGCATTCATAACAAAGTAGATGAACTAACGGCACAGATCATCGTGAATGATTATGATATGGTAGGCATCACAGAGACATGGTTGCAGGGGATTCAGGACTGGCAGTTAAACATCTGAGGATTTACAACTTATCGAAAAGACAGGGAGGTGGGCAGAGGGGGCGGGGTGGCCTTGTTAGTTAAGAACAAAATTAAATCTATGGCACTGAATGATATAGGGTCGGATGATGTGGAGTCTGTGTGGTGGAATTGAGGAACCACAAAGACAAAAAAACCATAGTGGGAGTTATGTACAGACCTCCTAACAGTGGTCAGGACCAGGGGCACAACACGTACCAGGAAAAAGAAGAGGCATGTCAGAAAGGCAAGGTCACAGTGATCATGGGGGACTTCAATATGCAGGTGGACTGGGTAAATAATGTTGCCAGTGGATCCAAAGAAAGGGAATTCTTGGAATACTTACAGGATGGCTTTTTGGAACACCTTGTCATGGAGCCCACAAGGGAGCAGGCTATTCTGGACCTAGTGCTATGTAATGAACCAGACTTTATAAAAGATCTTAAAGTAAGGGAACACTTAGGAAGCAGCGATCATAACATGGTAGAGTTTGGTCTGCAGTTTGAAAGAGAGAAAGCAAAATCGGATATAATGGTGTTACAATTAAACAAAGGTAATTACGAGGGCATGAGAGAGGAACTGACGAAAATCGACTGGAAGCAGAGCCTAGCAGGTAAGACAGTAGAGCAAAAATGGCAGGAGTTTGTGAGTATAATTGAGGGCACAGTACAGAGGTTCATCACCAAGAAAAGAAAGATTATCCGGGGAGGGATTAGACAACCTTGGCTGACAAAGGAAGTCAGGAAATGTATCAAAGAAAAAGAGAGATCCTATAAAGTGGCCAAGAGCATTGGGAAATCAGAAGATTGGGAAGGCTACAAAAACAAACAGAGGATAACAAAGAGAGAAATAAGGAAGGAGAGGATCAAATATGAAGGTAGGCTAGCCAGTAATATTAGAAATGATAGTAAAAGTTTCTTTCAATACATAAGAAACAAATGACAGGCAAAAGTAGACATTGGGCCACTTCAAACTGATGCTGGAAGCCTAGTGATGGGAGATAAGGAAATAGCTGGAGAACTTAATAAGTACTTTGCGTCAGTCTTCACAGTGGAAGACATGAGTAATATCCCAACAATTAAAGGGAGTCGGGGGCTGAGTTGAGTATGGTTGCCATTACAAAAGAGATAGTGCTAGAAAAGCTAAAAGGTCTTAAAATTGACAAATCTCCTGGCCCCGATGGGCTACATCCTAGAGTTCTAAGGGAGGTGGCTGAGGAAATAGCGGAGGTGTTGGTTGAGATCTTTCAAAAGTCACTGGAGTCAGGGAAAGTCCCGGATGATTGGAAGATCGTTGTTGTAACCCCATTGTTCAAGAAAGGATCAAGACAAAAGATGGAAAATTATAGGCCAATTAGCCTAACCTCGGTTGTTGTAAAATTCTAGAATCCATCGTTAAGGATGAGGTTTCTAAATTCTTGGAAGAGCAGGGTCGGATTAGAACAAGTCAACATGGATTTAGTAAGGGGAGATCGTGTCTGACAAACCTGTTAGAATTCTTTGAAGAGGTGACAAGTAGGTTATACCAGGGAAACTCAGTGGATGTGGTCTATCTAGACTTCCAAAATGCCTTTGATAAGGTGCCATACGGGAGGCTGCTGAGTAAGGCGAGGACCCATGGTGTTTGAGGTGAGCTACTGGCATGGATTGAGGATTGACTGTCTGACAGAAGGCAGAGAGTTGGGATAAGAGGTTCTTTTTCGGAATGGCAGCCGGTAACAAGCGGTGTCCCGCAGGGTTCAGTGTTGGGGCCACAGCTATTCACATTATATATTAATGATCTGGATGAAGGGACTGGGGGCATTCTAGCGAAGTTTGCCGATGATACAAAGTTAGGTGGACAGGCAGGTAGTACTGAGGAAGTGGGGAGGCTGCAGAAGGATCTAGACAGTTTGGGAGAGTGGTCCAGGAAATGGCTGATGAAGTTCAATGTGAGCAAATGTGAGGTCTTGCACTTTGGAAAAAAGAATACAAGCATGGACTACTTTCTAAACGGTGAGAAAATTCATAAAGCCAAAGTACAAAGGGGTCTGGGAGTGCTCGTCGAGGATTCTGTAAAGGTAAACATGCCGGTTGAATCTGTGATTAAGAAAGCAAATGCAATGTTGTCATTTATCTCAAGAGGGTTGGAATATAAAAGCAGCGATGTGCTACTGAGACTTTATAAAACTCTGGTTAGGCCGCAGTTGTGTCCAGGTTTGGGCCCCACACCTCAGGAGGGACATCCTGGCACTGGAGCGTGTCCAGCGGAGATTCACACGGATGATCCCTGGAATGGTAGGTCTAACATACGAGGAACAGCTGAGGATCCTGGGATTGTACTCATTAGAGTTTAGAAGATTAAGGGGAGATCTAATAGAAACTTACAAGATAATACATGGCTTGGAAAGGGTGGACGCTAAGAAATTGTTTCCATTAGGCGGGGAGACTAGGACCCGTGGGCACAGCCTTAGAATTAGAGGGGGTCAATTCAGAACAGAAATGCGGAGACATTTCTTCAGCCAGAGAGTGGTGGGCCTATGGAATTCATTGCCGCGGAGTACAGTGGAGGCCGGGACGCTAAATGTCTTCAAGGCAGAGATTGATAAATTCTTGATGTCACAAGGAATTAAGGGCTACGGGGAGAATGCGGGTAAGTGGAGTTGAAATGCCCATCAGCCATGATTAAATGGCGGAGTGGACTCGATGGGCCGAATGGTCTTACTTCCACTCCTATGTCTTATGGTCTAATCCAGGTCTTTTTCAAAATATCATTTCAGTTACATCACATTGTAAACTTTTGCTATAAATTCTGAGTCTTATGATGTTATACTCCACAACCACCTGATGAAGGAGCAATGCTCTGAAAGCTAGTGCTTCCAAATGAACCTGTTGGACTATAACCTGGTGTCGTGTGATTTTTAACTTTGTACACCCCAGTCCAACACCAGCACCTCCAAATCACTATTTGTATGATCTCTCCTCATAACCTAACCCCTGAAATCCAGCTATAATTCTTGTAAACTAATGTTGTACTCCCTACAACATTGTATCCAGCAGCAAAACCTCCTCTGATCATTCACAGGGGCCTGATGTAGGATGCCAGTTATACTTTTATTAATGATTCAAATGAGATCCGTTATTTCTGAGACCACCATAACTTAGTCATAGCTCAGGAATTAACTGAAGAGTGCTCAGTTTCTCATGCCTCTTGTGTCTGATAGAGGGACCCAATATAGAAAGGGATGGCCACTGAGAGCAACTCCCTCCACCTAACACCCCACCCCACCCCTGCCCTTGCCGCCTGCGACCCACAATCCCTCGGTGTAGGGTCCCTCTGTGTCCGGTGCCTCGGGGATGCAGGAGGGGAACAGCTTCCTCTCCCACCCTCACTGACGACAGCCTTTGATTGGCCAGCAGCTCTCAGTGGGTGGGACCTGCCTCACCAGGGAACTGTTTTGGGGGAGGGCCTGAAGGAGATCCCCGCCATCTCTACAGACACCGGACCCAACAGCTTGACTCCTAGCCATCAGCCCTGCCAACAAAAAGCAGGACAAATTAAATCCAGCCATGAGCACTCCAACAGTCTGCTCCCAATCATCGACCATGCTGTCAATTAACAACCAATGCTGAAACCCCCAAGAGGAATTAAAACTCAAGTCAGCCAAGCTCAGTTCAAGTAGAATTTAATTGTTTATGCTTGTTATGGACTAGACCAAACCCCCTCAAAATTCACTAAGATGATAGCCTAGACCCAAACATTTTCTTTTAAGTGTGAGACATTGCATTCCAGATGTAATTTGATTGGTCAAATTACTCAATGTGAAGCAAATCACACTTTATTTTAACTTTACATTTAAAATACAAAATAAAAATAAAATAAAATAATTGGTTTAACTGTAACTATTGAAATGCTTAACAAGATAATATATAAATATTAACTGTTCTAATATAGTAATCTCCCGTAAACACACCTTTGGCAAAGGCAAATACAGTTAAATAGATTGTCTCACATGCAATTCTAGCAGCAGAAAGAGAACCCTAGCTTCTAGCTATAACAGAGAGAGGAATAAGAGCTTCCACATCGAGCTTCAAGACCCCAGCAACTGCTGAAAGCCAGAACTAGAAATCCAGATTCTGTGGGAGCTTGACCCCACCCATTCAGGCTGCTTCTATTGTTCCAACTTTAAAACAAAATTAAGGCCTCACAAGCTGCTTACTTTATTGGCTTTGAAGCAGAGTGTTCTTCACTCTGTCTCAACCTTTCTTCATAAAAACACAGGCCAAAGTACACCTCTTAATGTCATAGTATCATCAGATGATCTGCTGATTTCACATTACTCACAATGAACTGAGTCCTGGTGAATGAGTTACTGCAGTTTATTTCATGGTATATTTTAAAATATATTAGGTCACTTGAAACAATTTATAGTAAAAGTCCATCTCATTTACTAATGTCATAGAAACAGAGAAAGTAGGAGCAGGAGTAGGCCATTCGGTCCTTTAAGCCTGCTCCACCATTCAATATGACCATGGCTGATCATCCAACTCAGTCCCTGGTCCTGTTTTGTCCCCATACCCTTTGATCCCTTTAGGCATAAGAACCATATCCATCTCCTTCTTGAAAACATTCAATGTTTTGGCCTCAACTGCTTTCTGTCGCAGAGAATTCCAGAGGCTCCCCATTCGCTGTGAGAAGAAATTTCTCTTCAACTCATTCCGAGATATCCTTTAGAGAAGAATACCTACGTGTGACTGCAGACCAATAACAATATGGCTGACTCTTAACTACTCTCTGAAATGGCTAAGCAAGCCACTTAGTTGTATCTCAGGGCAACTCGGATTAGACAATAAATGCTGGACAGCCAGTGACATATTCACCCCATGAGGGAATGAAACAAAACTGTGGAAACTGATGGTTTTTATTTATTGTACACTAGCGATAGTCAATAAATTACAAATTTCAATCATAACCTGACCCTCATACTTTCAGGGACTGGATCAGTACAAATGCACTAATTTATTGTTCTAACAGATTTTCAGAAAACTGTCTAAAATGTGTATTATTTATTTGCTTAATATCAGCTCAATGTGTGAATTAGTAAATGTGCTTTCAATCCAAGAACACCAGACAATCTGAATCACAGGGAGCACTGACTAAAAGAATGTTTCTAATTAAAGACCTACTGACTGAAAAATGTGTTCTAAAATTAATCAGATTGGTCTATTTTTAATTCCAAAGTTTCCACAAGAGAGTGGACATGTGGGTGGGAGTGTGTGCTGCTTTCGACCTGCTGCCTGTACCCAGCTTCCCTGCTGCACTCTGGCACGGTCCCACTCAGCTCTACAGTACGCAGCCAGGAAACTGAGCAGAGCTCAGCACCAGCCACCACCTTGTGAAGAAATATCACAGAGTACAACTCACTGACCGGGAACACACAAAAATATATGCAATTAGTTACACAGAAATATGAACACAACATCAAATGACAATGTAGATAAGATTCATAAGCATTTAAAGAATGAAATGAAAATGCCGCTTAAAATATTTAATTACACTTTTGTATTTGGAGAAACTTATTTGCACCATTTAAATGTGGTTCTAATCTTCACCTGTCAATGGGTCTACAATGTGATCTGGAGAGAATCGAGTCAGTATAAAAAGGATATAGTTCTAAAGGGTGTGCAGGGCCAGAGGGACAGATTATTGAGCGTGATAAGGAGACTTGGAAAATGATTAATAAATTTATAGGATATTGGGCGTTAGAAGGGCATTATAGGCCTTTCAGCCATGTTTGAATGGAAGAGCAGACTCAATGGGCTGAATGGCCTAATTTCAAGATAGAAAAGAGACCTAAGGGGCAACTTTTTCAGACAGAGGGTGGTACGTGTATGGAATGAGCTGCCAGAGGAAGTGGTGGAGGCTGGTACAATTGCAACATTTAAGAGGCATTTGGATGGGTATATGAATAGGAAGGGTTTGGAGGGATATGGGCCGGGTGCTGGCAGGTGGGACTAGATTGGGTTGGGATATCTGGTCGGCATGTACAGGTTGGACCAAAGGGTTTGTTTCCATGCTGTACATCTCTATGTCTCTATGGCTGTATGATCCCGTGGCTTATGGTCTGATGGTCTAAATACAGGCACAGAATTGAAAAGCAAGGAAATGATGACAGTCATTTTTAAAACATTGGCTCAGCCTAAATTGGAGCTCAATTCTAGACACTACATTTAGAAAGCATGGGAAGGCTTTACAAAGGGGGATTTGTGAGAGTGATTCAGAGGAAGAGGGTCGTCAGTGATGTGGATAAATTGGAAAGCTGGTGGAGGAGGGGGTTGTGGGGAACCTCGCTAAATTTATTTTGCTGCAGACCAGTATGGACTCAGTGGGCTGAATGGCCTTTTTTTTTAATAATTAGATTAGAGTACTTACAGTGTGGAAACAGTAAGTTTCAGCCCAACAAGTCCATACCGACCCGCCAAAGCGCAACCCACCCAGACCCATTCCCCTACTCCTAACACTACAGGCAATTTAGCATGGCCAATTCACCTAACCTGCACATTTTTGGACTGTGGGAGGAAACTGGATCACTCAGAGGGGATCCACACAGACACAGGGAGAATGTGCAAACTTCACACAGAGAGTTGCCTGAGGCAGGAATTGAACCCGGGTCTCTGGCGCTGTGAGGCAGCAGTGCTAACCACTGTGCCATCATGTGCCACCCTTTTCTGTGGTGTATGTAGTTTCTGATTGCTTGGAGACTGAGGTAACTTTATTTCCCGGCCATGATGTGATATGAAGTTACTGATCTCACTGTTTGTAATTCCTCTCGCTTGGTTTTCCTTTCCGTGACTCGGGAGGGGTGGAACTAGGTGACTAACCCCACCAAGAGTTGTGGTATCATCAAAATTATTAACCCCAAGAGTAATACCTGTAGCTGGCCCCTAAGCTACCCTCAGGAACGGACAGTCTTACCTTGTATCTGCAGTGGCACCTGGTTAGACCTGGGATTACCAGCCAAACAGGACAGCTGTGAGTCTGCAGCTGGCTACAACCCTGTGACACAAAAACACCTCTTAAGGTTTGGCAAGTCATGCTTAAAGTGAAGGTGCCATCATGTGATGGTATCTAAGTTTCTACCACCTGAGGCAGAGAAAGAAGGAACAGAATTAATTAACTTTAACAAATGGTTTGTTGAAAAGACTTAGATAGAACTTTGTATGTTTTACAGAAAATTGTCTCAGGTGAAAATACCTCAGGGGAAAAGGGTCTAATGCTTTGATGTGGGTGGATGAGCATTCCAATAGGTTACAAGAGTAAATCAATCAGGTACAAAAGGAAAAAACTTGCATTTCTCTCGCACCTTTCACCACCTCGAGGTATCCCACAGTGTACATCCCAGTGACTTGCAGGCACTGTTATATTATTTGAAACATAGCAGCACACAGTAAGCTACCACAAATAGCAAAGTTAAAAATCGCACAACACCAGGTTATAGTCCAACAGGTTTAATTGGAAGCACACTAGCTTTCGGAGTGTTGCTCCTTCATCAGGTGATAGTGGAGGGCTCAATCCTAACACACAGAATTTATAGCAAAAATTTACAGTGTGATGTAACTGAAATTATACATTGAAAAATTGATTGTCTGTTAAGCCTTTCATCTGTTAGAATACCATGATAGTTTCACTTCTTTCATGTGTAAATCACAAAACCTTTTTTTTAAAAAGTTGCATTCTCAGGTTAGCTGTTAACAATGGTGATAGCTAGATTTGGCTTCTCCAAATCACAAATAGCAATGTTATCATGACCAGAATCCCACCGATATAAAACAGGATCAAATTAATGGGTACTGGGCTAGAATTGAGAGCTTGGATAATAAAGGGATAAGTGAGACCATTCTATATCGAGTCTTCCTACAAACTGGAAAAAGAACTGGAGTAATTTGAGCTGAAAGATCTGAAAAGGAATTTGGGGCCAAGCTGTGATAACAATTTTGTGATAATCTTTTACATTTCATATTGATGGATTTGTGGAGACCGGAGCAGCACAGATCAAGGCAGAGCTAACAGTAGAAGTTCTGATTGTGAATATGTGAAGCAGTATTGTTAAACAGACTACCAGCTCCACCTGTGACTGAGCATGTGCAAAGGACAGCTGATAGGTTACAGAGGTAGGAAGTGAAGGCAGCATGTCGATATGTCAATAAAATGAAGGTACAGTAATTATCAACTGGAAGAAAATACACGAACTATTGAAGAAATAAAACACTACTTCACAGTGTAGAGACTGTTAATGTGATTGTATCAATTCAGAATAGAAAATGATGCTGATCAGAATTGTGATGGGAAGCTCAGAGTTCTTTGGGAAATAAACCCTATTGAGAGGAACAGATAAACTGAGGTTTAAAAAGTATATGAATTACATAGGTGGATTGCCAACAAGAGTTAGAATAATGTGCAAAGCAAATAATATTGTAAAATAATGCAAAGGATTCAAAAGGTACATTGACTTGTATCCAATAGGAATGTGTGATAGCAAATTTTTCCTCCTTTTAAAATATAGATCAGACCCACAGGCAGCAATAAACAGGTTTCACCACAAGTGAGGTGTGCTTAATATTTACTGACCACAACTCAATTTAGCCAGGGATGTCGTCAATATGCATCATCAGAAAGCAAAGATGCCAATAAAGTTATTTTTTAAGACATGAATATTAAAGTAAGCCATGAGTTTGCATCTGCTAAACTGACACAAACAAATGGATTGAATTCAAAAAGCTTTAAGCCTAATATTTCATTGTTTCAAAGATTCATGCAAAATTTAATTGGATTAATAAATTAATGCTTTACTCCACACCATATATTTAAGAAATTCACAAGTGTGCCACCTACAATTTGTTGCTCATTGAGAGCTTCCTAACTGACAGGAATATCTCCCCATTTCCAGAATTAAAAACTGCTGATAAAGGAACTCTTGGAACTGAAACAAGTCTGTCTGACATGGGCAAGCATTACCATTGCTCTGAGATTTGCCAACCCAACACTGAGATCAGAAAGATTGCCACCAGTCCTGCAGAAAGCGTTGTGTATTGCCCACATCTTCAGAAACAAAACTAAAACAATACAGATGGGCACAAAAGAATGTGTCATCAAGAAACTATTCAAGGTCATGAAAGATAAGCAAAGTATAAAACATCAGAGGAGCAAATAAGGAATGAGCTCCTATCGAGAATTCAACAAATAAAGATTGTCCTACTTGAGGTTATGAGGAAGCATCACTCAATCCAAAGCATTAACTCTGATTTCTCTTCACGGGTGCTGCCAGACTTGCTGAGCTTTTCCAGCAATTTCTGTTGTGTCTGATTTACAGCATCTGCAATTCTTTTGGTTATCGTGTCTGAATTGTCTTCATCAACTGACAAATTTGAGATCAATAAGAAAGAGACTTTAAGATCAACCCATTGTTACAGTAAAATTCATGATGTAAAGCAGATAGATAATTACCAATCCTAGGAGGAGAGAACATTCTGGAGTATGGTGGAGGTGTGTTGTCAGTGTAAATTATTGGTTATGGGAGGGACTGAGCTTCCAAATGTTATTGCTATATGGAGCTCTTTTCAATCATCATAAATCCCTTTATTATTTCATTTATTATTAGATGTTGGATCATCACGAATCTTAAAGTAGAGCAACTTAGAATAAAGAATGAGACTGTCTCAAGGATATTGTTTAACTTCACACCAGTTAAATACAGACATTGAATGTGTAATCCTCCTGACCTGAATGATTTTGTCACTACCGAGGTGTTCACTGACTCCTTCCCTGAGGGAAGGAGAAATTACACATAAACAACTCTGCCCTTGTAATCAAAGTAAGAAATGTTGCCAGGTTGAAGATCTACATTCTCAGAAAGTTCCAAAACATTTTTAAATAGTATTTTTCATTTATCTAAATTGTTGCTATTTATTTATTGGTTTTATTTTAGTAACATATTTCCTCTGTTATGTGCGACAAACCCATCTTGTCAACAAGCAGAACCATAGACACCAGTCACAATATTTCCAGTTGCGCCAAATCAACTGAAGTGAAGGTCAATGATTAGGATTTGGGCTCCACTTTGAGTCATGTGACAGGATTTTTTTTTAATCGCAGCAGGGAAATGGGAAAGCACTGGAACTGAGCCCAGCCCATCGCCACTGCCACTGCAGCCTGTTGAAGTTTGCTTTATTTTGGAATATTCTGTATTACAGCCATTTCTTAGTAGCCTGGCTGACAGCTGCATTCATTCAGGAGCCACTTTGCCTTGGTAAAGTTAAAAGGAGCAGCAAAAGGAAATGCCATGCTGCAGTTCCGAGAGAAAGCTGCACTGTCAAAGATGTCATCTTTTGGGTGTTACCTTAAATTGAGGTCAGGCTCTTTCAGGGGACTGGAATGGGAATATTTTGAATAACAGCTGGGGAGAGTTGGATCCTGGCCAATATATTCCCTCAATTGACATCGAGAAAAGCACATTATCTGGACACCATCACATCGTGGTTTGTGGGAGCTTGCTGTGCACCTGTTGGCTGCTACATTTTTGACATAACCTAAAGAAGATGAGAGCTAGGAGCAGGAGGAGGCCATTCAGCCCTTCGAGCCTGCACCACCACTCAATATGATCATGGCTGATCTTTTGATGAAGTCAGCTCCACTTACCCATGCTCTTGCCTTAATTCCTTCATTGTTCAAAAAAAAATGATCTAGCTTCGCTTTGAGAGCATTTACTGAAGTAGCATCAGTTACTTCCCTGGACAAGGAATTCCATAGATTCGCAACCCTCTGGGTGAAGAGGTTCCTTCTCAGTTCAGTCTTAAATCTGCTCCCCCTAATTTTGAGGCTATGTCCCCTTGTCCTAGTTTCACCAGCCAGTGGAAACATCCTCTCTACCTCTATCTTATCTATTCCCTTCATAATTGTATTTGTTTCTATAAGATCCCCCCCCTCATTCTTCTAAATTCCAATGAATATAATCCCAGTCCACTCAGTCTCTCCTCATAAACCAACCCCCTCAACCTAGTGAACCTCCTCTGAACTACAATGTGACGAGTCTTCAAACAGACCTTCACTGACTATGAAGCATTTTGGGACATTGTGAAAGTGGCTGCAAAGATTTGTGAGAGTGTTTTATCAAACATTTTTTCGAAATGTTTAACTTCATAGTGAACAGATCCTATAAATGGAGTATTTTAGCTTTGTCCCTTGCTTTAAATTAAAGGGATTGAAACTGGTTATTGTGGCACTCATTTTCAAGCAAAACTTGTCAGTAATGCTGATCAGAATGAACATGAGGATTTTGCTGTTATTTAGTTGGCATATGCTCCAGCAGATGCACACTTTCCTTTGTGATATTAACAGGTGATTAAACAGAAAACCATCAACTTCTGATCCTGAAATATATTTTGCTTAAGTTTTGATCCTAATTATGCAAGTTAGTGCCAATGTTATTGTCAAGCTGGCAGCACCAAATTTATGTCAGTGTGTCCCTCTCGCTCACATCTTGACAGGACTACAATCCCAACATGTTTATGGGAAACCCTGAGAAAACACACCAGGGTAAACATGGATCTGAGATACTCCCAGACAGTGGACTTTCAATTTCAATCCTACCAAATGCCAGGAATCTGTTTGCAGAGGAAAAGAAAACCAGCAGGATCAGTGATGCTGTTGACTGTTCTGTATTACGGAGAAACATAGAATGAAGGAGCAGGGGTAGACCATTCAATGCTTCAAGCCTCCTCCTCTATCCAATAGAATCAGGGCTGATCCTCTATTCCTGATGAAGGGCTTTTGCCCGAAACATCGATTTCCTGCTCCTTGGATGCTGTCTGACCTGCTGTGCTTTTCCAGCACCACTCTAATCTAGACTCTGGTTTCAAGCATCTGCAGACCTTGTTTTTACTTACCTGATCAATTTAGAACTGCCCCCACTTTCTCCCTTTAATGCCTTTAGACCTATGAATTACGTTTAACTCCTTGAAAACATTCAATGTTTTGGCTTCAGTCACTTCCTGTCACAGAGAATTCCTAGGCTCCCCACTCTCTGGCTGAAAGAAATCCTGTTTTAACAGAGTCCTTTCCTTTATTGTGTGGAACCTGTGATAACTCTGCCCCATTCGCTGGACAGGAACTAAAAGAGTTAAGAGGCAGCACAGAGTCTGAAGCAGGAGAACAGCCTGAGCCAGGCAGTTTGTGTCTGTGAGCCAGTTAGCAGCAGGTGCTGAGAGCAGAGAGACAGAATGGGTCAAAGCCACACAAGGAATATCATAACTGTTGCAGTACAAGAGGAACGTGAGATCCAAAGCCTGCAGCTCCCTGACTGAACCCTGAGTTTTGTGTTTTATCCGAGAGTCCGTGTTCCCTGAGCCGATTCTGTCTGTACACTCAGGAACAAAAGAGAATGGTCCAGCAAACTAACTGTTTCCTACAATTAGCTGTTCTTTAAAAGATGGGTCATTAAAAGTTGCTGCAAATTCTCTGATAAAGACTGAGTTTCCATTGATCTGTGAACCACATACCACTGCTCCCTGCAGGATAAACAATGTCCAGGAGCTGTAAAAGCCTTTAGAGAGTGTAAAGATAAACGGAGGAAAAAACATGCTTTGATCTGGGAGAACTGTTACACATGTCCAATCCTGCCAAATAAACAATTTCATTTTTCACGCATTCTCCAATTTAACACATCAGCAGCCATCAGTCAGTAAGGTTCTTCTAGAAATTCCTTAATCTTCAGGAAAACCCCCATCACCTTCAGTTCCAGCTCTGGTGATGCTACACCTTCATTCAGTAGCAGGTTGGTTTCTCCAAATACCCCGACATTGTGGAGCGTTATTGCCTGTCTAATCTATGTGCAACTGAAACTGTGGAATATTAAAGGTGAGTGCATTAGCTGGGGGAAAGATCTGAAAGCTGTAAAAGCAGGATCTCTCAAGAACTTTACTCAAAGAAGCAGCGACCTGGTGAGATCTCAAAGTGAAAGCATGATCAGAAGTCAGATTTTTCCAGCGAATTCACAAAATATTTCGATCAAATTAAAAGAGCTGCAGTGTTCAGAAGTTGTGAAATTGTCAGCAACAGGGTCTGCCATAATGTCTCTCCTTTGTCAAGTCATGAAGCAACACACTGCTCCACAGTGACATTTCAGATAGACCCTCACTGATTTATGCTGATGGCATTTCTGCCTTTGAATTTGGCCCAGTGGATTTCAGGATCTTGTTTCTGTTACACCTGCTCTTCTAAATCTCTGAGAAAGTTTCAATTTCACTTCTGTTTTAACCTGTAAAGAATTACACAAAGTAACATGTGAGATCCTGAATACTGATCAGCTGATAGTTATACTGTTGCTGACTCTGATCTTGCACCAATAATATTGAGAGACATCATAGAGACATAGGTGGCGTCTATTCAGCCTTTTAAATCCCTACTAGTCCCTGTAGAACAACACCATCAGTCTGTCTCCCCCAGGTGGAACCCCATAACTTTGCGAGTTCATTTTCTCCAAGTGCCCATCCAATATCCTCTTGAAATCATTTCCACTTTCACCAGCCTCGAGGGGCCCGGCCATAACCACTCGCGGTGTTATTTTAATTTGATTTATCATTGTCACGTGTGCCTCGGTACAGTGAAAAGTTTTGTTTTGTGTGCATTATGGCAGATCATACCATACAAAATGCATTCAGGTAATAGAACAGAGCAAGGAATACAGAGTTATGGCTGCAGAGAAGGCTAAAGTGGTTTTCTTTACATTCCCCCAGATCTCTTCCATAAAACCTTAAGTTTAGGTCCTTTAATCTTTGTCACATTTGCAATTGGAGACAGCTTTTTGTCTGTCTATCTTATCTAAGTCAGGTGTAATCTTATTCTCCTCAATCAAATAACCTGTCAATCACTTAAGCTCAAAGGTGCCCCATGTTTTCAAAACAGATTTTGTCTAAAATCCGAGTCACTCATATACGAAAAGATTGTTTCACACTCACAGTTGATAGATTGTCAAAACGATCCTCTACCCCAGAAACAAATAGAGAGAATGCTGGAGAAACTCAGCAGGTCTGGCAGCATCTGAGGAGAGAGAGAAACAGAATTAACATTTCAAGTCTGGAATGACTTCTTCAGAAATTTCTGGTTCTTCACAGATGCGGCCAGACCTGCTGAGTTTCTCCAGCACTTTCTGTTTTCGGTTCAGTTCCGCAGACATTGGCAGCTTATCAACACTTTGAAACAGGATACTTACCGAGTATCTCATTGTGGCCCAGAATGCAGATTGGCTGCTTGGGCAAAGAGCAATGTACTTAGGCCTAATCTGTCCTCCCTCGGCACCCAGGCACGCTCACTGTCCAGCACTTTTCAGTGAATGGTGAGTGGGTGGGAGGATTTTAGCTGTTTTTCACTCTCACTGGCACAAAGGTTTAGCTGGGCTCCCAACCCAATGTGCAGAATCAAGGTGACTCAGTCAGGTCTAAATATCAGGGTGCAGTGCTCTGCCACACAGAGCAGATAACCCACCAGTAATGTCCCAGGATATTACTGAACAATCGTTTCCTGAATAGGTCCTCGGCAGCATAAAGCATTTTTCTATTTATACAGGCTTGATCACTTCCTCCCTGCGCAAGGTTAATGGATTAGCATCACATCAGCAGCAGCAGTGTTCTGCCTTCATTTATGGTCATATTGTAGGAAGCTAGTGATGTAAAGAATGTTCAAAAAATATCACAATCTTTCCCTGTAAGAAAAGGAATGAAGAATCTAGTGTGAACAGAAATAAACCCAGAAAGCACTGGTCTGTGGAGAGAGAAACAAGTTAACATTTCAAGTCTGATGTGACTCTTTGTAACTGAAATAATGTTTTTTTGTGCTGTTGACAAAGGGAGTGCTAAAAGTAGTCAAGAAGGGTAGGTGTTAATAGCAGAAAACAGGTCAGCTCTGCTGAGAGTGACTTCTAAGGAAGGGTTACACAAAACATTGACTGCTCCACCTCCTGATGCTGCCTGGCTTGCTGTGTTCTTCCAGCCTCCTGCTTATCTACTGCCTCCTCCTGTTGGAATCCAACATCTGCAGTTTTTCTGTCTCTACTTGAGAGCACATCTAAGCAACAAGACACTGGGTGGGGGTTGGGGAAAAGGGATAATTAAAATGCCAGACACAGTTCATGGCCTGAAGTTGTTAAGCTCAATGCTGAGTCCAGAAGGTGTGAAGAGCCTGCTCAGGCAATGAGATCCTGTTCCTTGGAACCCTGCAGCAGGTATAGGACAGAAATGTGAGCACAAGAGTAAGATGATATATTGAAATGGTAGTCAACTGCAAGGACAGGATAATGTTTTTATGGACAGAGTGAAAGTGTTGCACAGTCACCCAGTGTGTGCTTGGTCTCCCCAGGACAGAGGAGTCCATATTTTACAGAGAGAATAGAATAGACTAGATTGAAAGAAGTATAAATAAAACACTTGTTCACCTGGAAGGTGTATTTTCTGAGACCAACCTCACACAGAAAAGACACTGGGGAAGGTCTTCTTTCCAGGAGGAAGTGGAGAGCTTTCAGACCATCCTGATGATGACCAGCCATGTGGAGAAACTGCATATCAATGGTGGAGAGGAGGCGGCCGGGACCAAGCAACAAGAAATTGTGCAACTGACAAAACTGTCAGAAGAATTGTGAATGTAAGTGGGAGGAGACTAGAGGAGAAGGGAGACAAGATGGGAATATCTAGGCTGTTTGGAGCAGGACAGACTGAAATGATGGGACTGCAAGATCAAGTCAGTTTGTGGATTTTGGGAAGGAGTGGGAAGTGGGCTGCATGTGGCATTATTGTGAACAGCACCTTCTTGTATTGCTATATTTCTAAGTAGCCACACAGAAAGTACTAGTGGCCCCTTTACAGGGCTCCTTTAACAGAACTTTGTGGGCGGCATGGTGGCACAGTGGTTAGCACTGCTGCCTCACAGCGCCAGAGACCCGGGTTCCATTCCCGTCTCAGGCGACCGACTGTCTGGAGTTTGCACATTCTCCCCGTGTCTGCGTGGGTTTCCTCCGGGTGCTCCGGTTTCCTCCCACAATCCAAAAAATGTGCAGGTCAGGTGAATTGGCCATGCTAAATTGCCCGTAGTGTTAGGTGAAGGGGTAAATGTAGGGGAATGGGTCTGGGTGGGTTACGCTTTGGCGGGTCGGTGTGGACTTGTTGGGCCGAAGGGCCTGTTTCCACACTGTAAAGTAATCTAATCTAATCTAAAACTCCACAAACAGGCTAAGCTAAATCAGCTATACACAAGAACTGTTCCTATCCAATCAGACAGATTGTTTCAGCCTGTATCTTCAGAGTCACAATGCCACTGACTTGTGAGGTTGAATTCGCTCTATCTGAGACACTGGACTGTGTTTCGCTGATCATTGAGAAATCCAAATAATTCCCTGAGCATTAAGGAAGATTCCACAGTTAGGGAACATTGTGACTTTGCATAGATATTAGCTTCAATGATGTAAAGTCTTCTGTACAACACCAGAGCCCCAAGTTATCATGGGCACATTATTCTTCTACAATACATCATTACCCCCAAGTAGCTTCATCATTTTATCTCTGTCCAATGGGTGTGGGCAAACAGTCTGTAAATGCAGTTGAGTCATGTAGCTGGTGCCAGAGTGAATCAAGGTCCAGTTACAGGAGAAGCAGAATTCCCGATTTTGCTAGTTAAAATGGGATAAAGGGTTCATTATAAATAACGAGAGCTGGCAGGAGCACAATGGGAGTGTTACAACTGGCAGGGGCCATTGGGTGATGCCAACCTTTGCCGTAGTCAATGAAGTAAAGATGTTATTATTTCAGATGTCACTTACCCTTCACCTTCCGTGCATGGTTCTAGAAGAGGGTATAAGGTGAGTCTCAGTATAACCTGGATTCAGCAAAATGGAACTATGATGCTCATCATCTTCTGGTTCCTGAAATGAGTCTGTGTATATAAGTTAAAAGCTTTGGTGATTACTACTAGCTACAGATGGAGTTGTCCCAGCCGTGGTTTAGGGTTTGGGTTGGGGGCTATGTCAACACCAGGTGTTTGTTGCTCAGTGATGCTCTCCTCTGGCAGATTGAGGTCTCCTCAATGCAGTGAGTCCTTGCTGTTAAACGTACCACAGGTTCATCATGCAGAGAGTCAGTTGCTGAGACAGGCCACTGGCACCATGAGGTCTAGCTATAGAATCCTCATTTAAACGCTATCACAAGGCTTCGAAACACTTCTCCTAAGGTGATGAAGCTGATCCAATATGCTAGGGAGCAGTTTTCAGCTTCTGCCTAACAACCTAACATCCATTATCAAGGACCCAGTACCTGGTTCACAGCTGTAAAATAGCAGAGTACAATCCAATTCACGGACACAACTTTCTTGTTAATTCGGAAAATTTGATTTGAAGATGAAACCTCTGGAGGTTATTGGAACTACAGGTGAATTAAACACAATCTCCATCAGTACAACAGGGATCAAGAAATCTCTGTGCAATATAGTACTCAGTGCTTAAAAATAAATTAATTTTAAAGATTGATGAAACTTTTAAGTCAGCAATTGAAACTGAAGTTTACTTTCACATCCTGGACATTCTAAACATTTGTTTTACAGTTTGTGGAAGAATCCAAGAGCGGATCAGAGATGTTCCTGATTATTGATCTTGATGCATAAGGAGTGGAGGAGTGTGCCCAGTGTTTAGTTGGTCTCTCAGCTGTCTGTATCAGTGCTCTGCCACTGCTGTCAGCATTTTCCATGACACCTGCTGTAAAGAATGTTTCGATTCACCTATCAGTCCAGCGAGAGAAAGATTGATCCTTTTGTCGTACAGAATGGAAAATATTTCTCATTCCTGTCCCACCCACATTTTCCTACCTTAAGGGTGTTGTGAAAAACACAAGAAGGTATTTCAAACAAAGTACATGAAAAAGGCATGTGTACATCTGAACTTTGGTGAACTGCAGTGAATCGGTTGTAAGGTTACGCCTTATGATTTAATTTGCAAAGTTGACTTGATTTTACAATACACTCAGTCAGAAACCAAAGCAAGTTAGGTATCAGCTCATTCATAGAATCGCTACAGTGTAGTAAGAGGCTGTTCAGCCCATCAAATTTGTCCCTAACCTCCAAAGAGCATGACTTGGAGATGTCGGTGTTGGACTGGGGTGGACAAAAATAAAAATCACACAACACCAACAGGTTTAATTGGAAGCACTAGCTTTCGGAGCACTGCTCCATCGTTAGTTCTTTGATGAAGGAGCGACACTCCGAAAGCTAGTGCTTCCAATTAAACCTGTTGGAATATAACCTGGTGTTGTGTGATTTTTAACTCTAAAGAGCATCCCACATAGATCTCCACCCTATCCCCATGACTTGATCTCCCACCCACAGCTTCCAACCTCATCGTCCGGGAACCCCGCACTGCCCGGTTCTACCTCCTTCCCAAGATCCCACAAGCCTGTCCACCCTGGCCGCCCCATTGGCTCAGCATGCTTCTGACTCACTGAACTCATTTCTACCTACCTCAACACTGTCCTATCCCCCCTAGTCCAGGAAAACCCCACATATGTTCGAGACACCACCCTCCACCTCCTCCAAGATTTCTGTTTCCCCGGCCCCCAACGCCTCATCTTTACCATGGATATCCAATCCCTCTAAACCTTTATCCGCCATGACCAGGGCCTCCAAGCCCTCTGTTTCTTCTTCTCCAGACGTCCCCAACAGTACCCTTCTACCGACACTCTCATTCGTTTGGCTGAACTGGTCCTCACCCTTAACAATTTTTGCTTCGAATCCTCCCACTTCCTCCAGACCAAAGGGGTAGCCATGGGCACACGTATGGGCCCCAGCTATGCCTGTCTCTTTGTTGGCTACGTAGAACAGTTGATCTTCCGTAATTACACCGGCACCACTCCCCACCTCTTCCTCCGCTACATTGATGACTGGATTGGCACCACCTCGTGCTCCCGCGAGGAGGTTGAGCAATTCATCAACTTCACCCCGCAGAAATTGCAAAACCTGCGCCCACACCTCCTCCCTCACCTCTATCCAAGGCCCTAAAGGAGCCTTCCACATCCATCAAAGTTTTACCTGCACATCCACCAATATCATTTATTGTATCCATTGCTCCCGATGTGGTCTCCTCTACATTGGGGAGACTGGACGCCTCCTAGCAGAACGCTTTAGGGAACATCTCCGGGACACCCGCACCAATCAACCACACCGCCCTGTGGTCCAACATTTCAACTCCCCCTCCCACTCTGTCTCCTTCATCGCCACTCCCTCACCACCAGACGCCTGGAGGAAGAACGCCTCATCTTCTTCCTCGGAACATTTCAACCCCAGGGCATCAATGTGGACTTCAACAGTTTCCTCATTTCCCCTACCCCCACCTCACCCTAGTTCCCAACTTTCAGCTCAGCACTGTCCCCATGACGGGTCCTACCTGCTACCTTCTTTTCCACCTATCCACTCCAACCTCCCCCCCCAACCTATCACCTTCATCCCCTCCCCCACTCGCCTATTGTACTCTATGCTACTTTCTCCCCATCCCCACCCTCCTCTAGCTTATCTCTCCACACTTCAGGCTCTCTGCGTGTATTCCTGATGAAGGGCTTTTGCCCGAAACGTCAATTTTACTGCTCCTCGGATGCTGTCTGAACTGCTGTGCTTTTCCAGCACCACTAATCCAAATTCACATTTATCATGTCTAATCCACCTAGCCTACACATCCCTGGACACTACAGGCAATTTGACATGACCAATCCATCTAACCTGCACATCTTTGGACTGTGGGAGAAAACCAGAGCACCTGGTGGAAACCTGCATCGGTACATGGAGAACATGCAAACTCCACACAGTCACCCAAGGTTGGCATCTCAGACAGCAGTGCTAGCCATTGAGCCACTGTGCCACTCCATCAGTGAGAGCAGCTGGGAGAAGGCAGAGTGACAAAGGGGATCTAGAGCAGTTGCTTCTCCATAGCTGTGTGTGTATCACTCATGATAGATCCCATTTTGTCAACAGCGGAGAAAGGTTTCAGTGGGCTCCTTCCATTCCTATGACCAAGTTTCCCAAACTAATCCCAATTACTAGCATTTGGTCTACATCCCTCTAACCCTTTCCTATTCATGTACCTGTTCAAATGTGATTTAAATGTTGAAATTATACCTACATCTACCACTTCCTCTGGCAGTTCATTCCACATACAAACCACCCTCTGTGTGAAAAAGTTGCCCCTCAGGTCCCTTTTAAATCTTTCTCTTCTCACCTTAAAAATATGTCCACCCAGTTTTGAACTCCCCCGCCCTAGGGAAAAGACCTTTATTATTCAACTTATCTATATCCATCATGATTTTATAAACCTATATAAGGTCACCCTTCAACCTCCTACATTCCAGTGAGAAAGGTCCCAGCCTATCTCCTTATAATGCAAACCCTCCAGTCCCAGCAACATCCTGCTAAATCTTTTCTGAACCCTCTCCAATTTAATAGTATCCTTCCTTTAGCAGGGCGACCAGAACTGAATCAGAACTCCAGAAGAGGCCTCACTAAAGTCCTGTACAACCTCAACATGACATCCCAACTCCTGTACTCAAAAGACTGAGCAATGAAGGCAAGCATGCTAAATACCTTCTTAACTACCCTGTCTATCTGTGATGCAACTTTCAAAGAATTATGTACCTGAACCCCTAGGTCTCTCTGTTCCACAACATTACCCAAGGCCCTACCATTAACTGAATAAGTCCTGTCCTTTTTTGTTTTACCAAAATACAATACCTTGCATCTATCCAAATTATACTCCATCTGCCACTACTCAGTCCATTGGCCCAATTGATCAAGATCCCTTTGTAATCTTAGATAACCTTTTTCACTGTCCACTATATCATCAATTTTTGTGTCATCTGCAAATTTACTAACCATGCCTCTTATGTTCTCATCCAAGTCGTTTATATAAATGACAAACAATAGTGGACCCAGCACCAATCCCTGTGAAACACGGCTGGTCACAGACCTCCAATCTGAAAAGCAATCCTCCACCACCATCCTCTCTCTCCTATTGTAAAGCCAACTTTGCATCCAATTGGAAAGCTTACCCATAATCCCATGTGATCTAACTTTACTAATCAGTCTATCATGCAGGCTTTACTAAAGTCCAAGTGAACAATATCTGCCCTCATCAACCTTTTTGGTTATGTCCTCAAAACATCAATCAAGTTTGTGAGACATGATTTCCTTCATACAAAGCTATGCTGCCTATCACTAATCGAAGTTAAACATCACACAACCCAGGTTATAGACCAACAGGTTTACTTGGAAGCATTAGATTTTGGAGCACTGCTCCTTCATCAGATAGCTAGTTTTATTCAATATATTGCATCAGCTGTCTGACACTATGATCTTTTGCTATAAATTCTGTGTCCTATGATCCTGCCCTACAACCACCTGATGACGGAGCAGTGCTCTGAAAGCTAGTGCTTCCAAATAAACTTGTTGGACTATAACCTGATGTGTGATTTTTAACTTTGTCCACCACCAGCACTGCCACGTTATCCCGTAATCAGTCCTTGCCTCTCCAAATGCATGTAAATTTTGACCCTGAGAATCCTCTCCAACAACTTGCCCACCACTGATGTCAGATTCACTGGTCTAAAGTTCCCAGGCTTCTTCTTACAGTCTCTCTTAAATAAAGACGCAACATTAGCCACTCTCCAGTCCTCCAGCACCTCACCTGTAACTATGGATGACACAAATATCCCTGCTGGGGTTCCCGCAATTTCTTTCCTAACTTCCCACAACATCCTGAAGTACATTTGATCAAGTCCTAGGGATTTATCCAGCTTTGTGTTTTTTAAGACCTCCAGCACCTTTTTCTGTAATGTGGACCGTTTACAACATCAATATTTATTTCCCTAAGTTCCCTAGACTTCATGTCTTTCTTCACATTTTATTCAACTGAACTAATTCCAGCTCTGACTGTTGATACTGTTATAAGCAAACTACACCACCCAGTCAACACTGTAACCATACTACACCACCCTTTCAACTATACAACAAGAACAACATCTTAATTAAACCACACCATGCAAACAAGACTATAACCAAACTAAACTGCCCAAAAAAACACTGTAGCCAAACTACACTGCACAAATTACACTTCATCTTTCATTCGAGATAGATACCAATTGTATAAGACTTCCCAATTTCTAAAGGATGGTATTCTATCTTTCTGTTTATATTAGATCATGAGATTTATCAGCATATGTTTAAAAGTTTAAAGGATCTTTTCAGCCTACTCAGTTGCTAACACGTTCAAATTCCTATGTCACAGTTTCAGTAAATACAACAAAGCTGGCAATGATTTCCAGTCCCCAGAGAAATTTCCCTCTGACAGCAACTTCAAAAGCTGTACTTTAATAAATGTTTGAATGAAAGGGAGTTGACTTTCTCATTGACCTGGAACATTGCCAGGAATGTTAAGCCTCAAACTAATCTCAAGAATCACATCTCAATTACTGGTTAAAGGTAATGGTGAGGGTGAAGAGAACAACAGCAGGAATAGGTTTTGAACTAATTCAATCTAGGTCTCTATCCCATCCGTAAGTCATTCTTTATTTACACGTAAATAGCACATGACACTGACCCAGCTATCTCAGAGCTGGCTCCTAGAGTGAGCAGAACCCCAACACTCCTGTTTATATCTGTCAGACAGGGCTCCCTGATTGGACCAGATTAACAGCCCCAGTCAGGGACCTCACATTCTAGAGGCCCACCTGGTTGACCTCATTACAATCACTACAGTGCTCTTGCCCCAGAGTTGAGTGTCCAGTGTGTGGTATCATGGGTGGCCATTTCTCTTGCTTTGAGTATTCCATGTCCATGTTCAGTATAAAAACAGAAATTGCTGGAGAAACTCAACAAGTCTGTCAGCATTTGTGATGAGAGAAACAGAGTTTACTATTTCGAGTCTGATATGACTCTGCTTTGAAAGGCAAGAATATGAAGAATTTGGCTAAATATAAACAAATAACTTAAAATAACTCATATGGAATTAAATTAGAAATCATTTCAGTCAGAGTAAAATGTCAGTGATTATATTTTTAGATATTGTTTACTGAGCTAGCTTTTAATGGCATACCGGTAATTTTTTTTATTAACAGTTTGTACAAACCCAAATCTCTAACAGCACAATGCCAAAGAAAGTGGAACGTTAGCCTTTCAAAGTAAGGTGTTGGCTTAGCAACTGAGGCTGTGATTTGTTTTTGTCATAATGCTGTATTCAAGAATTATCTGACAAATGAACACTTTCTGATGATCTTTGGGAAAATTCCAGGGCATACAGTATCCCAGCTATTCAACAAGTTGATTTCTGTTTTGGGTGTCACTCTCAATTAAAAATATAGGGTTTCAGTTGCAGTTCCATCCTGGACAGGATGTTTTGATTGGTCTTATTAGGGTGAGGCCCTCCCACGATCCAGGGGCATCAAGCATTAGGCAATCGGCCAATGGGGGAGCGCAGGGGCCTCAGTGACTCACTTCTGCAGGACTCACTTCTCTTGTACAGTCTTGAAGAATGGGACAGTGAGTGAGACGGTGGTGTAGCCACATCCCCATGAGTCTGAGTAATCACACTTCATCACAGTCCAGAAGGAAGATGTCTAGTACACTCTGAACCCTCACCCTCTCTATTGGTGGGATTTCATAACCACATTGGAAGGGGGTGTGGGATGTAGCTGAGCCCCAGGGAAGCAAGCAGAAAAGCTACACAGTAACTGAGCATGTGCAACCATCAGTGAAGTCAGCATCAAACGGCCTTCCATTGGACTTTGGCCAAAAGACCTTAAGACAGCAGTGTGTCCCCCCATGCCCGGGCAGCACTTGCTGTAAGCTTCAGTTTGACCCTCAGCACATAGTCCTGGACCTTGGAAGGTGCTCTGGAAGACCAACAAGGTTTGGGCAGAACAAAGAGCATCTTCACAGAGTTGATGGTCCTCCAGGCACAGTCGATCTTTGTCTCAATGTGTGTCCCTGGAAACAGAGCGCAGAGTACAGAGTCCTGCATCCCGGAGCTACTTGGGACGAACCTCGACAAAAACCACAGCATCTTCCCCCAGACTTCCTTTACAAAGACACATTCCAGCAGGAGATGTGTAACAGTCTCTACTTCCCCCGACTCTGGCAGCCACTTCGAGGGCAGCATGCGGTGGCGCAGAGAGACTGGGCGTACATGAAGGTTCGTACAGGCAGCGCCCTTCTCCCCACTAGCCGAGCCATGTCTTGGTGCTTGTTCTGGCAATGATGCATTCTGCCGAATAAATGCTCAGGAAACCGCTCGACAGGATCCACCCTCTCCTTTTCCCAAAGGGTCTTGAGGATGGCATGTTCTGACCACTTCCTGATGGACTGGTAGTCAAAAGTGTTTTGCTTTCACAGATTCCTCCACAAAGAACAGGTGATACGTATGATCCAACCATTTGGAGCCTTCCACACCACAGCAGTGAGGCCAGTCCCATCCCTCACAACTCCGGGGATGGGTCAAACCTCAGTACGTAGTGATATTTGGTTTTTACATACCAAGGGTCTCTGTACAGATGGAGGCAGCCTCACAGAAAAGTGAGCCATGAAGATGAGGGCATTGTTGGGTATGTTTTCTGCACCCCCCCCCCCAACCCTGATGTTATAAAGAATTTGTGAGAAATCAAGGGAACAAGACAGAGAAGATGATGAAGATCAAAAGAAAAAATAATAACAGGATGAAAATTTGGAGAATATATAAAGAGGAAAGCAAAAGCAGCCTGCGTTTAGCCAGAGGATGGGATAAAGAGGTAGAAGGATAAGTATGAGCAGGGGAACGACGAAGACAGAAAGGGGCCAGGTCCTTGCGTCCTTCCGTATTTATGTTTCTCCAGGAGTCACACACCGATTGGAACGTGCACCAGACGGTACCTTCCTGTTTGAACCGAACGAAAGAGTTGGTGGTAATCGGTGCAGTCCGTTAGTGGAAATCAGTGCAGTCCGTTAGCGATAATCAGTGCAGTCCGTTAGGGATAATCAGTGCAGTCCATTAGCGATAATCGGTGCAGTCCGTTAGGGATAATCAGTGCAGAAGGTTAGCGATAATCCGTGCAGTCCGTTAGCGATAATCGGTGCAGTCTGTTAGCGATAATCAGTGCAGTCCGTTACTGATAATCAGTGCAGTCCGTTAGCGATAATCAGTGCAGTCTGTTAGCGATAATCAGTGCGGTCCGTTAGTGATAATCAGTGCAGTCTGTTAGCGATAATCAGTGCGGTCCGTTAGCGATAATCAGTGCGGTCCGTTAGCGATAATCAGTGCGGTCCGTTAGTGATAATCAGTGCAGTCTGTTAGCGATAATCAGTGCGGTCCGTTAGTGATAATCAGTGCAGTCCGTTAGTGATAATCAGTGCAGTCCGTTAGCGATAATCCGTGCAGTCCGTTAGCAGTAATCAGTGCGGTCCGTTAGTGATAATCAGTGCAGTCCGTTAGCAATAATCAGTGCAGTCCGTTAGTGATAATCAGTGCAGTCTGTTAGCGATAATCCGTGCAGTCCGTTAGCGATAATCAGTGCAGTCCATTAGCGATAATCAGTGCAGTCCGTTAGCGATAATCCGCGCAGTCCATTAGCGAAAACCAATGCAGTCCGTTAGCGGTAATCAGTGCAGTCCGTTAGTGATAATCGGTGCAGTCCGTTAGCGATAATCAGTGCAGTCCGTTAGCGATAATCAGTGCAGTCTGTTAGTGACAATCAGTGCTGTCCGTTAGCGGTAATCAGTGCAGTCCGTTAGTGATAATCGGTGCAGTCCGTTAGCGATAATCAGTGCAGTCCATTAGCGATAATCAGTGCAGTCCGTTAGCGATAATCCGCGCAGTCCATTAGCGAAAACCAATGCAGTCCGTTAGCGGTAATCAGTGCAGTCCGTTAGTGATAATCGGTGCAGTCTGTTAGCGATAATCAGTGCAGTCCGTTAGCGATAATCAGTGCAGTCTGTTAGCGATAATCCGTGCAGTCCGTTAGCGATAATCAGTGCAGTCCGTTAGCGATAATCAGTGCAGTCCGTTAGTGATAATCCGCGCAGTCTGTTAGCGATAATCAGTGCAGTCCGTTAGCGATAATCAGTGCAGTCCGTTAGTGATAATCGGTGCAGTCTGTTAGCGATAATCCGTGCAGTCTGTTAGCGATAATCAGTGCAGTCCGTTAGCGATAATCAGTGCAGTCCGTTAGCGATAATCAGTGCAGTCCGTTAGCGATAATCAGTGCAGTCCGTTAGTGACAATCAGTGCAGTCCGTTAGTGATAATCAGTGCAGTCCGTTAGCGATAATCCGTGCAGTCCGTTAGCGATAATCAGTGCAGTCCGTTAGCGATAATCAGTGCAGTCCGTTAGTGATAATCCGCGCAGTCTGTTAGCGATAATCAGTGCAGTCCGTTAGCGATAATCAGTGCAGTCCGTTAGTGATAATCAGTGCAGTCCGTTAGCGATAATCAGTGCAGTCCGTTAGTGATAATCGGTGCAGTCTGTTAGCGATAATCCGTGCAGTCTGTTAGCGATAATCAGTGCAGTCCGTTAGCGATAATCAGTGCAGTCTGTTAGCGATAATCCGTGCAGTCCGTTAGCGATAATCAGTGCAGTCCGTTAGCGATAATCAGTGCAGTCCGTTAGCGATAATCCGCGCAGTCTGTTAGTGATAATCAGTGCAGTCCGTTAGCGATAATCAGTGCAGTCTGTTAGCAATAATCCGTGCAGTCCGTTAGCGATAATCAGTGCAGTCCGTTAGCGATAATCAGTGCAGTCCGTTAGCGATAATCCGCGCAGTCCGTTAGCGAAAACCAATGCAGTCCGTTAGCGGTATTCAGTGCAGTCCGTTAGTGATAATCGGTGCAGTCCGTTAGCGATAATCAGTGCAGTCCGTTAGGGACAATCATTGCAGTCCGTTAGCGGTAATCAGTGCAGTCCATTCGTGATAATCGGTGCAGTCGTTTAGCGATAATCCGTGCAGTCCATTAGCGAAAACCAATGCAGTCCGTTAGCGATACTCAGTGCAGTCCGTTAGCGAAAACCAATGGTGTACATTAGTGCCAAACATTGCAGTCCGTTAGTGATAATCGGTGCAGTCCGTTAGCGGTAATCAGTGCAGTCCATTCGTGATAATCGGTGCAGTCGTTTAGCGATAATCCGTGCAGTCCATTAGCGAAAACCAATGCAGTCCGTTAGCGATACTCAGTGCAGTCCGTTAGTGATAATCAGTGCTGTCCGTTAGCGATACTCAGTGCAGTCCGTTAGCGATAATCAGTGCTGTCCGTTAGCGATAATCAGTGCAGTCCGTTAGCAAAAACCAATGGTGTACATTAGTGCCAAACATTGCAGTCTGTTAGTGATAATCGGTGCAGTCCGTTAGCGGTAATCGGTGCAGTCCATTAGTGATAATCAGTGCAGACTGTTAACGATAATCAGTGCAGTCCGTTAGTGATAATCGGTGCAGTCTGTTAGTGAAAACCAATGCAGTCCGTTAGCGGTAATCAGTGCAGTCCGTTAGTGATAATCGGTGCAGTCCGTTAGTGATAATCGGTGCAGTCCGTTAGCGGTGATCAGTGCAGTCCGTTATCGATAATCAGTGCAGTCCGTTAGTGATAATCGGTGCAGTCTGTTAGCGATAATCAGTGCAGACCGTTAGCAATATTCAGTGCAGTCCGTTAGTGATAATCGGCGCAGTCTGTTAGCGATAATCAGTGCAGTCCGTTAGTGATAATCGGCGCAGTCTGTTAGCGATAATCAGTGCAGTACGTTAGCGATAATCAGTGCAGTCCGTTAGTGATAATCGGCGCAGTCTGTTAGCGATAATCAGTGCAGTCCGTTAGTGATAATCAGTGCAGTACGTTAGCGATAATCAGTGCAGTCCGTTAGTGATAATCGGCGCAGTCTGTTAGCGATAATCAGTGCAGCCCGTTAGCGATAATCAGTGCAGTCCGTTAGTGACAATCAGTGCAGTCCGTTAGTGGTAATCAGTGCAGTCCGTTAGCGATAATCAGTGCAGTCCGTTAGTGACAATCAGTGCAGTCCGTTAGTGACGATCAGTGCCGTCCGTTAGCGATAATCAGTGCCGTCCGTTAGTGATCATCAGTGCAGTCCGTTAGTGACAATCAGTGCAGTCCGTTAGTGACGATCAGTGCCGTCCGTTAGCGATAATCAGTGCCGTCCGTTAGTGATAATCAGTGCAGTCCGTTAGTGACAATCAGTGCAGTCCGTTAGTGACAATCAGTGCAGTCCGTTAGCGATAATCGGTGCAGTCCATTAGCGGTAATCAGTGCAGTCCGTTAACGGTAATCAGTGCAGTTCGTTAGCGAAAACCAATGCTGTACATTAGTGCCAATCGTTGCAGTCCGTTAGCGATAATCAGTGCAGTCTGTTAGCGATAATATGTGCAGTCCATTAGTGACAATCAGTGCAGTCCGTTAGCGGTAATCAGTACAGTCCATTAGTGACAATCTGTGCAGTCCGTTAGCGATAATCAGTACAGTCCGTTAGCGGTAATCAGTGCTGTCCGTTAGTGATAATCAGTGCAGTCCGTTAGTGACAATCAGTGCAGTCTGTTAGGGACAATCGGTGCAGCCCGTTAGCAGTAATTAGTGCAGTCCGTTAGCGATAATCAGTGCAGTCCGTTAGCGATAATCAGTGCAGTCCGTTAGCGATAGTCAGTGCAGTCCGTTAGCGGTAATCAGTGCAGTCCGTTAACAGTAATCAGTGCAGTCCGTTAGCGAAAACCCATGCTGTACATTAGTGCCAGTCATTGCAATCCGTTAGTGATAATCCGTGCAGTCCGTTAGTGGTGATCAGTGCAGTCCGTTAGCAATAATCCGCGCAGTCTGTTAGCGATAATCAGTGCAGTCCGTTAGCGATAATCCGCGCAGTCCGTTAGCGATAATCAGTGCAGTCCATTAGCGGTAATCGGTGCAGTCCATTAGTGATAATCAGTGCAGTCTGTTAACGATAATCAGTGCAGTCCGTTAGTGATAATCGGTGCAGTCTGTTAGTGAAAACCAATGCAGTCCGTTAGCGGTAATCAGTGCAGTCCGTTAGTGATAATCGGTGCAGTCTGTTAGCGATAATCAGTGCAGATCGTTAGCAATATTCAGTGCAGTCCGTTAGTGATAATCGGCGCAGTCTGTTAGCGATAATCAATGCAGATCGTTAGCAATATTCAGTGCAGTCCGTTAGTGATAATCAGTGCAGTCCGTTAGCAATAATCAGTGCAGTCCGTTAGTGATAATCAGTGCAGTCCGTTAGCAATATTCAGTGCAGTCCGTTAGTGATAATCAGTGCAGTCCGTTAGCAATAATCAGTGCAGTCCGTTAGTGATAATCAGTGCAGTACGTTAGTGATAATCGGTGCAGTCTGTTAGCGATAATCAGTGCAGATCGTTAGCAATATTCAGTGCAGTCCGTTAGTGATAATCAGTGCAGTCCGTTAGCAATAATCAGTGCAGTCCGTTAGTGATAATCAGTGCAGTCCGTTAGTGATAATCGGCGCAGTCTGTTAGCGATAATCAGTGCAGATCGTTAGCAATATTCAGTGCAGTCCGTTAGTGATAATCGGCGCAGTCTGTTAGCGATAATCAATGCAGATCGTTAGCAATATTCAGTGCAGTCCGTTAGTGATAATCAGTGCAGTCCGTTAGCAATAATCAGTGCAGTCCGTTAGTGATAATCAGTGCAGTCCGTTAGCAATATTCAGTGCAGTCCGTTAGTGATAATCAGTGCAGTCCGTTAGCAATAATCAGTGCAGTCCGTTAGTGATAATCAGTGCAGTACGTTAGTGATAATCGGTGCAGTCTGTTAGCGATAATCAGTGCAGATCGTTAGCAATATTCAGTGCAGTCCGTTAGTGATAATCAGTGCAGTCCGTTAGCAATAATCAGTGCAGTCCGTTAGTGATAATCAGTGCAGTCCGTTAGTGATAATCGGCGCAGTCTGTTAGCGATAATCAGTGCAGTCCATTAGTGATAATCAGTGCAGTACGTTAGCGATAATCAGTGCAGTCCGTTAGTGATAATCGGCGCAGTCTGTTAGCGATAATCAGTGCAGCCCGTTAGCGATAATCGGTGCAGTCCGTTAGTGACAATCAGTGCAGTCCGTTAGCTGTAATCAGTGCAGTCCGTTAGTGATAATCGGCGCAGTCTGTTAGCGAAAACCAATGCAGTCCGTTAGTGGTAATCAGTGCAGTCCGTTAGCGATAATCAGTGCCGTCCGTTAGTGATCATCAGTGCAGTCCGTTAGTGATAATCGGTGCAGTCCGTTAGCGATAATCAGTGCAGTCCGTTAGTGATAATCGGTGCAGTCCGTTAGTGATAATCGGTGCAGTCCGTTAGCGAAAACCAATGCAGTCCGTTATCGATAATCAGTGCAGTCCGTTAGCGACAATCAGTGCAGTCCGTTAGCGGTAATCAGTGCAGTCCGTTAGCGATAATCAGTGCAGTCCGTTAGCGACAATCAGTGCAGTCCGTTAGCGATAATCAGTGCAGTCCGTTAGTGATAATCAGTGCAGTCCGTTAGTGACAATCAGTGCAGTCCTTTAGCGATAATCACTGCAGTCCGTTAGCGATAATCAGTGCAGTCCGTTAGCGACAATCAGTGCAGTCCGTTAGTGATAATCACTGCAGTCCGTTAGCGATAATCAGTGCAGTACGTTAGCGAAAACCAATGCAGTCCGTTATCGATAATCAGTGCAGTCCGTTAGCGATAATCAGTGCAGTCCGTTAGTGACAATCAGTGCAGTCCGTTATCGATAATCAGTGCAGTCCGTTAGCGATAATCAGTGCAGTCCGTTAGCGACAATCAGTGCAGTCCGTTAGTGATAATCACTGCAGTCCGTTAGCGACAATCCGTGCAGTCCGTTAGTGATAATCAGTGCAGTCCGTTAGCGATAATCAGTGCAGTCCGTTAGCGATAATCAGTGCAGTCCGTTAGCGACAATCCGTGCAGTCCGTTAGTGATAATCAGTGCAGTCCGTTAGCGATAATCAGTGCAGTCCGTTAGCGACAATCAGTGCAGTCCGTTAGTGATAATCACTGCAGTCCGTTAGCGATAATCAGTGCAGTCCGTTAGTGATAATCACTGCAGTCCGTTAGCGATAATCAGTGCAGTCCGTTAGCGATAATCAGTGCAGTCCGTTAGTGATAATCACTGCAGTCCGTTAGCGATAATCAGTGCAGTCCGTTAGCGACAATCACTGCAGTCCGTTAGCGGTAATCAGTGCAGTCCGTTAGTGATAATCACTGCAGTCCGTTAGCGGTAATCAGTGCAGTCCGTTAGTGACAATCACTGCAGTCCGTTAGCGGTAATCAGTGCAGTCCGTTAGCGATAATCAGTGCAGTCCGTTAGTGATAATCAGTGCAGTCCGTTAGTGATAATCAGTGCAGTCCGTTAGCGATAATCAGTGCAGTCCGTTAGTGATAATCACTGCAGTCCGTTAGCGATAATCAGTGCAGTCCGTTAGCGACAATCACTGCAGTCCGTTAGCGGTAATCAGTGCAGTCCGTTAGCGACAATCACTGCAGTCCGTTAGCGATAATCAGTGCAGTCCGTTAGCGATAATCAGTGCAGTCCGTTAGCGATAATCAGTGCAGTCCGTTAGTGATAATCAGTGCAGTCCGTTAGCGATAATCAGTGCAGTCCGTTAGTGATAATCACTGCAGTCCGTTAGCGATAATCAGTGCAGTCCGTTAGCGACAATCACTGCAGTCCGTTAGCGGTAATCAGTGCAGTCCGTTAGCGATAATCAGTGCAGTCCGTTAGCGACAATCAGTGCAGTACGTTAGCGAAAACCAATGCAGTCCGTTATCGATAATCAGTGCAGTCCGTTAGTGATAATCACTGCAGTCCGTTAGCGATAATCAGTGCAGTCCGTTAGTGATAATCACTGCAGTCCGTTAGCGATAATCAGTGCAGTCCGTTAGCGACAATCAGTGCAGTACGTTAGCGATAATCAGTGCAGTCCGTTAGCGAAAACCAATGCAGTCCGTTAGTGATAATCAGTGCAGTCCGTTAGCGGTAATCAGTGCAGTCCGTTAGCGATAATCTGTGCAGTCCGTTAGTGATAATCAGTGCAGTCCGTTAGCGGTAATCAGTGCAGTCCGTAGCGATAATCAGTGCAGTCCGTTAGCGATAATCAGTGCTGTCCGTTAGCGGTAATCAGTGCAGTCAGTTAGCGATAATCAGTGCAGTCTGTTAGCGGTAATCAGTGCAGTCCGTTATCGATAATCAGTGCAGTCCATTAACGATAATCAGTGCAGTCCGTTAGTGATAATCAGTGCAGTCCGTTAGCGGTAATCAGTGCAGTCCGTTATCGATAATCAGTGCAGTCCATTAGCGACAATCAGTGCAGTCCGTTAGTGACAATCATTGCAGTACGTTATCGATACTCAGTGCAGTCCGTTAGCGGTAATCAGTGCAGTCCGTTATCGATAATCAGTGCAGTCCGTTAGCGACAATCAGTGCAGTCCGTTAGCGGTAATCAGTGCAGTCCGTTATCGATAATCAGTGCAGTCCGTTAGCGATAATCAGTGCAGTCCGTTAGTGATAATCAGTGCAGTCCGTTAGTGACAATCAGTGCAGTCCGTTAGCGATAATCACTGCAGTCCGTTAGCGATAATCAGTGCAGTCCGTTAGCGACAATCAGTGCAGTCCGTTAGTGATAATCAGTGCAGTCCGTTAGCGATAATCAGTGCAGTCCGTTAGCGACAATCAGTGCAGTCCGTTAGTGATAATCAGTGCAGTCCGTTAGCGATAATCAGTGCAGTCCGTTAGCGATAATCACTGCAGTCCGTTAGCGATAATCAGTGCAGTCCGTTAGCGACAATCAGTGCAGTCCGTTAGTGATAATCACTGCAGTCCGTTAGCGATAATCAGTGCAGTCCGTTAGCGACAATCAGTGCAGTACGTTAGCGATAATCAGTGCAGTCCGTTAGCGAAAACCAATGCAGTCCGTTAGTGATAATCAGTGCAGTCCGTTAGCGGTAATCAGTGCAGTCCGTAGCGATAATCTGTGCAGTCCGTTAGCGATAATCAGTGCAGTCCGTTAGCGATAATCTGTGCAGTCCGTTAGTGATAATCAGTGCAGTCCGTTAGCGGTAATCAGTGCAGTCCGTAGCGATAATCTGTGCAGTCCGTTATCGATAATCAGTGCAGTCCGTTAGCGATAATCTGTGCAGTCCGTTAGTGATAATCAGTGCAGTCCGTTAGCGATAATCAGTGCAGTCCGTTAGCGGTAATCAGTGCAGTCCGTTAGCGATAATCACTGCAGTCCGTTAGCGATAATCAGTGCAGTCCGTTAGCGACAATCAGTGCAGTCCGTTAGTGATAATCACTGCAGTCCGTTAGCGACAATCAGTGCAGTACGTTAGCGATAATCAGTGCAGTCCGTTAGCGGTAATCAGTGCAGTCCGTAGCGATAATCTGTGCAGTCCATTAGCGAAAACCAATGCAGTCCGTTAGTGATAATCAGTGCAGTCCGTTAGCGGTAATCAGTGCAGTCCGTTAGCGATAATCTGTGCAGTCCGTTAGTGATAATCAGTGCAGTCCGTTAGCGGTAATCAGTGCAGTCCGTAGCGATAATCTGTGCAGTCCGTTATCGATAATCAGTGCAGTCCGTTAGCGATAATCTGTGCAGTCCGTTAGTGATAATCAGTGCAGTCCGTTAGCGATAATCAGTGCAGTCCGTTAGCGGTAATCAGTGCAGTCAGTTAGCGATAATCAGTGCAGTCTGTTAGCGGTAATCAGTGCAGTCCGTTATCGATAATCAGTGCAGTCCATTAGCGATAATCTGTGCAGTCCGTTAGTGATAATCAGTGCAGTCCGTTAGCGATAATCAGTGCAGTCCGTTATCGATAATCAGTGCAGTCCGTTAGCGGTAATCAGTGCAGTCCGTTATCGATAATCAGTGCAATCCGTTAGCGATAATCTGTGCAGTCCGTTAGTGATAATCAGTGCAGTCCGTTAGCGATAATCAGTGCAGTCCGTTAGCGGTAATCAGTGCAGTCCGTTATCGATAATCAGTGCAGTCCGTTAGTGATAATCAGTGCAGTCCGTTAGCGACAATCAGTGCAGTCCGTTAGTGACAATCAGTGCAGTCCGTTAGTGATAATCAGTGCAGTCCGTTAGTGACTATCAGTGCAGTCCGTTAGTGATAATCAGTGCAGTCCGTTAGTGACAATCAGTGCAGTCCGTTAGCGATAATCAGTGCAGTCCGTTAGTGATAATCAGTGCAGTCCGTTAGCGACAATCAGTGCTGTCCGTTAGTGATAATCAGTGCAGTCCGTTAGTGACAATCAGTGCAGTCCGTTAGTGATAATCAGTGCAGTCCGTTAGTGACAATCAGTGCAGTCCGTTAGTGATAATCAGTGCAGTCCGTTAGTGGTGATCAGTGCAGTCCGTTAGCGATAATCAGTGCAGTCCGTTAGTGACAATCAGTGCAGTCCGTTAGTGACAATCAGTGCAGTCCGTTGTGATAATCAGTGCAGTCCGTTATCGATAATCAGTGCAGTCCGTTAGTGACAATCAGTGCAGTCCGTTAGTGATAATCAGTGCAGTCTGTTAGCGATAATCAGTGCAGTCCGTTAGCGATAATCAGTGCAGTCCGTTAGTGACAATCAGTGCAGTCCGTTAGTGACAATCAGTGCAGTCCGTTGTGATAATCAGTGCAGTCCGTTATCGATAATCAGTGCAGTCCGTTAGTGACAATCAGTGCAGTCCGTTAGTGACAATCAGTGCAGTCCGTTAGCGATAATCAGTGCAGTCCGTTAGTGACAATCAGTGCCGTCCGTTAGCGATAATCAGTGCAGTCCGTTAGTGACAATCAGTGCAGTCCGTTAGTGATAATCAGTGCAGTCCGTTAGCGGTAATCAGTGCAGTCCGTTAGTGACAATCAGTGCAGTCCGTTAGTGATAATCAGTGCAGTCCGTTAGCGATAATCAGTGCAGTCCGTTAGTGACAATCAGTGCAGTCCGTTAGTGGTGATCAGTGTAGTCCGTTAGTGACAATCAGTGCAGTCCGTTAGTGACAATCAGTGCAGTCCGTTAGTGACAATCAGTGCAGTCCGTTAGTGGTGATCAGTGTAGTCCGTTAGTGATAATCAGTGCAGTCCGTTAGCGATAATCAGTGCAGTCCGTTAGTATCAATCAGTGCAGTCCGTTAGCGATAATCAGTGCACTCCGTTAGCGATAATCAGTGCAGTCCGTTAGTGACAATCAGTGCAGTCCTTTAGCGATAATCAGTGCAGTCCTTTAGCGATAATCAGTGCAGTCCGTTAGTGACAATCAGTGCAGTCCGTTAGTGATAATCAGTGCAGTCCGTTAGCGATAATCAGTGCAGTCCGTTAGTGACAATCAGTGCAGTCCGTTAGTGATAATCAGTGCAGTCCGTTAGCGATAATCAGTGCAGTCCGTTATCGATAATCAGTGCAGTCCGTTAGTGATAATCAGTGCAGTCCGTTAGCGGTAATCAGTGCAGTCCTTTAGCGATAATCAGTGCAGTCCGTTAGCGATAATCAGTGCAGTCCGTTAGCGGTAATAAGTGCAGTCCGTTAGCGATAATCAGTGCTGTCTGTTAGCGATAATCAGTGCAGTCCTTTAGCGATAATCAGTGCAGTCCGTTAGCGATAATCAGTGCTGTCTGTTGTGGTCACATTGAGAACAGACCCTGCAGCTGCACACCATCCGCCTGGGTCGTTATAAAGCCTCCACATCCACATCCACAACATCATCATGGTAAAGACACATGGGCTATTTGTCCTTGCTTGGTGAATGTGAGGACTGCAAATGCTGGTGATCAGAGTCGCATGTGTGGCGCTGGGAAAGCACAGCAGGTCAGGCAGCATCCGAGGAACAAAAGAATCGACATTTCAGGCAGAAACCCTTAATCAGGAATGGTTGAAGGGCTTTTGCCTGAAACATCAATTCTCCTGCTCCTCAGATGCTGCCTGACCTGCTGTGCTTTTCCAGCAACACCGTCTTGACTCTATTTGTCCTTTCCACCAAACGTTGTCAATACCTGGAACTGTGCAGAGGCTTAGATGTCAAGATTATTGAAGGAATCTTAAACTAGGTTTGTTGGGCCTGAATCAAGCTACAGGAAACACATCACTCACCAGTGACCCAGCACAATCTGCTGATGCCTTCTGTGCTGCCTGCAGGATTTCATTTCACGCTATGTCTGATAGTGTGGTAGTTTCCGCAGATCAGAAAGGACTGGAACACTGAGGCCACTGAGCCTCGCCTCCTTCTCAAAAGTGTTTAATTAACCCTCCGTTCTCTAACCCCTAGTATGGAGTGTTAGAGTGAATCCACTCACCAGATTTCCCATTCTAATGATCGCTTAGAAATATCAAGCACCAATAAGTGACAAGTTTAAGAAATAGAGAAAGAATTTGTTTTGTTGACATTAGTGGGCGAGGAGGGGGGCAGGCAGCAGTGACAATTGTTTCCATTTCCTTCCATAGACAGGATCAGACATCACAGGGTGGGCCGGCATACACCACCCATCCCCAGTTGTCCTTGAGAGGTGGTGGTGAGCTGCCTTCTTAAAATCATAGGAATTCCTACATTGCAGAAGCAGGCCATTCTGCCCATTGAATCCACACTGAACCTCCAAAGAGCATGCCAACCCCCCTACTCTATCCCTGCAAAGCTGCATTTCCCATAGCTAATCCACCTACCCTACATATCCCTGTACACTATGGGCAATTTAGCATGAACATCTTTGGACTGTGGGAGGAAACCGGAGCACCCGGATGAAACCCACACAGACACAGGGAGAATGTGCAAACTCCACACAGACAGTCACCCGAGGCTGGAATTGAACCTGGGTCCCTGGCGCTGTGAGGCAGCAGTGCTAACTGAGCCACTGTACATCTTGAGCAACTGCAGTCCACATGCCGTAGATACACCCATAACGCTGTTAGAGAGAGGGAATTCCAGGGTTTTGCTCTAGTGACTCGAAAGGAACGGCGATATATTTCCATGTCCAAGATGGTGAGTGGCTCAGTGGGGAACTTGAAGCTGGTGGTGTTTCCATATACCTACTGCCCTTGTCCTTCCAGATGGAAGTAGTTATGGGTTTGGAAGGTGTTGTCTGAGGATCGTTTATGATATTTTGCAGTGTATCTTGTAGATAATAGTACATAGTCAGTTCTGCTATAACACATAGTTCTGTTCTTGTGCAATCCCGTGTTATAGGAAAATTGCGAAATAACAGCACCATTTTAACTAATGGGACCGGAATCATGTTCTTTTTTTTATAGATATTTTTATTAGAAATTTAACATTTTTACAAGTTTACAAAATAAACAAAACTCTCAAATATAAACATTGATATACACTTAAATCAAATATACAATAGCCAAAATTTAACAAAAGAAGAAAACAAAATACCGAAAAAGAAAAAAAAACAAAACTCAACTATCTACTAATCTAACCTACAACTAACCAGAGTGTATATTTAAGTCTCTTACATGCTCGGAATGTGTTAACATCAGATGTAATAAAACCCGAATTCGTGCGGGATTCCTCCCCTGAGGGGCCCCGGACCAGCCAGGTTTGTAATCTCAATTAAATAAAAGCCCTTTTTAGGATAGCCGAAATATCTGTATTTATGTAATTCAAGAAGGGCTGCCATATTTTATAAAATAATTCGGTCTTTCGGTGCACCATATTTGTAAGGAAGTCAAGGGGAATACATTCCATAATTAATCTGTGCCAATTTGAAAGTCCAGGGGGGCCCTCCGCCACCCAGTTCACCAAAATATTTTTCCTTGCACAGAAAGAAAGAACAGAAAATAGTCTCTTCCCGTACATGTCCAGGGAGGGAAAGTTCGAAAAGCCCAAAAGGAGAGATACAGGGTCCACTTTAATTTCCGTTCCTAAAATTTCTGTCAGGGTACTTGCTACTTTAGTCCAATATCTACGGATCTTATGTCAGGTCCATAGGCAATGTACAAGAGTGCCCACCTCTATTTTGCATTTGGGACACATTGGAGATGCTCCTGCCTTGAATTTTGCCAGTCGATCCGGTGCTATATGGGCCCTATGAAGTATCTTCAGCTGGATAGCCTGGGTTCTGTTACAGATAGTAATTCTTCTAGCGTTTTCCCAAATATCATTCCACGTTTCTATAGAGATTTCTAGTCCCAAATCCTGATCCCATGTTTTAAGCAGATTATCCAGTTTGCACAAAGCCTATGTGGGGTCAGTAGAGTGCTGCTAACATTGATTAGATTAGATTACATTACAGCGTGGAAACAGGCCCTTCGGCCCAACAAGTCCACACCGACCCGCCGAAGCGCAACCCACCCATACCCCTACATTTACCCCTTACCTAACACTACGGGCAATTTAGCATGGCCAATTCACCTGACCCTGCACATCTTTGTGACTGTGGGAGGAAACCGGAGCACCCGGAGGAAACCCACGCAGACACGGGGAGAACGTGCAAACTCCACACAGTCAGTCGCCTGAGGCGGGAATTGAACCCGGGTCTCTGGCGCTGTGAGGCAGCAGTGCTAACCACTATGCCACCGTGCCTATCCATATCCCCCGATACTTCATCATGTAGTAAATGATAAATAGTACTGACGGAAGATACCCCCACTGGTCGTAGGACACTACATTCTCTATCGGATTTATAAAGACTATCTAATAACGTAGTCTTCTTCTGTATATAATCTCGAATTTGGAAGTATCGAAAGAGGTCTCCATTGGGCAATCCGAATTTCTGACGGAGCTGTTCAAAAAACATCAGGACCCCATCCTTAAATAGGTCCCCTAGACATGAGATACCCCTGGATCTCCAGAGTTTAAAAGTGGCATCTGTAAACCCCAGTTGGAATCCCCATGCTCCCACTATCGGTGCATAGGGGGATGTTTTATGTGAATTGCCTTCATTTTGCCACATTATATTCCAAGCCTTAATTGTGTTTAGTATTATAGGGTTTTTACAATGATCTGTAATGATTTTCCTCTTGTCTGAAAATAAAAGGTTAATAAGTGGGTATTTTACTTGAGAGGCCTCGATGTCCAACCAGATTGATTGTGGATCAGACAAGACCCAATCAGCTATGTAACTTAATAGGAAACTTAACTGATATTTCCTAAAGTCTGGGAAGTCCAATCCTCCCCTTGCCTGTGGAAACTGTAACTTCTTCAGCTTAATGAGGGGCCATCTATGATTCCAGATAAAGGAACCCAGCCAGCCATATAATTTACGTAGAGCCGTCCTCGGCAGCATCACCGGAAGCATTCTCATAGGATATAGGAGACGGAGCAGGACATTCATTTTAATTAGTGCTATTCTACCCAACCAGGAAATTGGAAGGTCTCCCCATCGCTGGAGGTCCTGCCTTATCCTTTCCAGTAAATGCACAAAATTAGCCTTATACAACTGACCAAATACTGGAGTAATAAAAATGCCTAAATATAAGAAGCCCTCCAGGGACCAACGAAAGGGAAAAAGGGATCCGTCCGCTAAGTGGGGTGTCATAGCAAGGCCACCCATTGGCATAGCCTCCGATTTTGAAAAATTAATTAGAAATGAATGCGCTAAATATATTAATAACTTGGATTAGGCGAGGTACGGACATCAGAGGATTACTGAGGAATAGAAGAACATCATCTGCATACAGGGTAATTTTATGTTTACCTGTACCAATCCTCGGGGCCGTTATATTAGGATCAGTTCGTATAGCTTCTGCTAGTGGTTCAATTATTAGCATAAATAACAATGGCGAGAGGGGACATCCCTGACGGCAGCCCCTACCCACACTGAAGCTATCCGAACCTAATCCATTGGTAACCCAACTGCTTTGGGATCACTATACAATGTTGAGACCCATTTGGTAAACACCTTTCCAACGCCAAACCTTTCCAATGTGTAAAACAAATATGACCATTCAACCCTATCAAATGCTTTTTCCGCGTCTAATGAAACTACTACTCCTGGTATCTTTCCCTGATGACAGTCTTGAATCATATTCAGAGCCCTTCTAATATTATTGGATGATCTACGGCCCTTAATAAACCCCGTCTGATCCTCCTTTATAATATGTGGCAGTACCCTTTCTAGTCTCAGTGCTAACGTTTTAGAAAGGATTTTAAAATCTACATTTAGCAAGGATATTGGTCTGTATGACGTACAATCATCTGGATCCTTTCCTTTTTTAAGGATAAGAGAGATATTTGCCTCTTTCAGCAAAGGCGGGAGACAGCCCTGACTATATGCATAGTTATACATGTCCATAAGTGGACCAGCCAATATTTCTGTAAATTCTTTATAGAATTCAGCTTGAAAACCATCTGGGCCTAGTGCCTTACCACTCTGAAGTAATTGCATCAAGTATTTCTTGGACTGTTAGAGGAGCATTTAGGACCGATACCTGTTCTGGAATTAGGCCTGGAAAGGTCAAATTTTTTAAAAAATGACTGCATCCTCCTCGTCCTATCTTCACAATCCTGCGATTTATATAACTGAGAATAAAATTCTCTAAAGATCGCATTAATCTTTTTATGATCATGAGTCAGAATACCCGTACTTTCCTTGATAGACGTAATAGTCTGAGGGGCCTTTTTTTTCTTTGCAAGAAATGCTAAGTATCTACCCGGTTTGTCGCCATATTCATATAACCTTTGTTTTGCAAATAATATTTCCCTCTTAGCCATTTGAGTAAGCGTAGTGTTTAGAGCTGTCCTAAGAGCCGTAATCCTTTGCAATTTAATAATAGAAGGTCTATCAGTGTATGCTGTTTCAGCTGCTTTTAAGCAAACTTCAAGCAGACGCTGTTGTTCTCCCTTCAATTTCTTCTGGGTCGCTGAGTAGGAGATGATCAAACCTCGCGTGTAAGCTTTGATGGTCTCCCACATCATTGATGGGTTGCGAGCTGTACCTGAATTAATTTCTAAAAAAGTTTTAAATTCTTGAGAGAAGTACTTTACAAATTTACTATCTTTCATTAGGAAGGGGTCCATACGCCAATGCCGAGGGGATGTCCCATTGTTCCTCGCCTTAGTTTACATATATACAGCAGCGTGGTCGGAAATTGCTATACTACCTATTTAACAGGATGATATAGAATTTTTAAAAATCGAGGGGTCAAAAAACATATCAATTCTAGTATGATATTTATCTGGATTGGAGTAGAAAGACAAATCTCTGCCCTGTGGATGAAGACATCTCCATATATCTACTAATCCTAATTCTTTGTTCAGATCCATCAATTGTCTAGATCTGGGAGATACTCCTGCAGTACTCTTGGGAATCCTATCTATTTCCGGATCCATAATACAATTAAAGTCTCCCCCTATAATTGTATGACGGGCACCAAAAGCCATCAATTTTGAAAAGGCTTCCGTTATAAATTTAAAGGGGTGTGCCGGGGGGGGGGCGGTACAAATTTAAAATCCCATATTCCTCTCCATTTATGAGGGCTTTAATCAAAATATATCGTCCAGATTCTTTTATCTGCTTTAGGATTTTGAAAGGGAAATTCTTCCGAACAAGAATAACAACTCCCCTGCTTTTTGAGCTAAAAGAAGAAAAAAAGGCCTGATCAAATCCACCCTGTCGTAATTTCAAGTGTTATTTATCCGACAGGTGTGTGTCCTGTAGGAGAGCTATATCAATTCTTTCCTTCTTAAGATTTGATAATATTTTCTTCCTTTTGACTGGCGAATTACTCCCCTTGACATTCCAGGTGCACCACTTAACCGACTGATCAAACATAATCATCTGGGCAAATCCGAGACCCCTCGGGAGGGGAAACCCTATCCAGAACATCCCGAGCATAGAGCATATAAAACTTACAAAAATAAAGCCTCTCTAATACACTCACACCAATACAATAAAAAACTATTTCTAAATTAAAAAAAATAAAACGTATCTAAGTGGAGATTTTCCCCCTTGTTCCCAGGGGGGTGTCACTTCCTCTCCAAAAGTCCATCATATCCTCTCCCAACCAATGCCCCACCCTTGACCCAGGCACTCCTCAATAAAATGAGGAGAATTCAGATATAATACAAAGCTAGAGTTAACAGTGAGCACCCTACCCCCACCCATACCAACACCTGGATATATTTGGTAATGTTAATACCATATATAAACATTTAACTATAAAATTACAACCTCAACAAATAATAATTAAATATACTAATACAAAATAACAAGGGAGATACAACCCCGCTCCTAAAGACAGAGGTAAAATTGATTAAGGTAACCACCTCCCCCCACCAACATTAACCAAACCCCCCAGCTTATATATACATATATATATATACATACATATATATATATATATATATATATATATACACACACATATACATACATCCCAAATATATACATAAAATAATAAAAGAAAACAACCCCAAGGTGGGGGGAGAAAATCAAATCCCTCTCCCCACCCCCATGATAATATTAATCAGTAAAGTAAGAAAAAAAAAGGGTTGGATATAAACCAAAGTGGGGGGAAAGGCAAACCAACATCCATTATGTCTTACAGTTTATCTAAGAGAGTCCAAGAATTCCTTAGCCTTTTCTGGCGATCCGAAGTTATACACGGATCCTTCATGGTTAAAGCGTAGCATCGCTGGGTAGCGTAAGGAGTATGAATATTTAAGTCCCTTAAATGCTTCTTCGCCTCGTCGAATGCCTTCCTCTTTCGGACCAGAGCTGGGGAAAAGTCCTGGAATAACATGATCTTGGATCCTTTATAGATCATAGCTTGGGGGTCTTTTCCAAGATTTCTAGAGGCTTCTAGGAGTATCTGCCTCTCCTTGTAGCTCTGCAGCCGGAACAGAACCAGGCGTGGGCGCTGGTTCGAGCCAGGCCCACGTATTACGACCCGGTAGGCCCATTCCACCCTTACCTGGCCTGATCCAGCCTCCAGATTTAAAAGCTGTGGCAGCCACTTCTCGAGGAACGCTGTAAGCTGGCCTTCCTCTTCCCGTTCGGAAAGGCCCAGCAAACGAATATTTTGTCGATGACCTCGATTATCGAGGTCGTCAATGTAATTCTCTAAGGTCCGGATTCGCTGTTCGCCTTTAGCTCCACCCCTCCGACTCGGCACTCGATCTCCTTAATGTCTCGGTCGTGCTTCTGCAGCGCGGCCGAGAGTGAGTCCCATCGACTTCGGGACTCCTCGATAAAAGCATCGATCTTCGCGTCCAGCTTGGAGATCATTTCCACAAGACTTGTCACTGTAGGTAAGTCCCCCGTGGCGGCTGTGGACGCCTCAGCTGCAGCTGGAGAGGGTGGGGGAGGGGTTCCTGCCTGCTGAGAGCTGCGGGCTCCCTTCCCTTTGGTCATTTTTATTAAATATTAGACTGTTTAAATGTAATACTAAGCAACTAATTAAATTAAACAACTATTATGAATGATTTGGTGAGTGTGGTGCGGGTGGGTGACCCACTTTACCCAAGTCTTGGGAAGAGCACTATAGACTCAGACTTGCTGGGTCGCCGCCATCTTGGATCCCCCCAGAATCATGTTCTAACCAATTCACACTTTAAAAGTTCATGCTTTAGAAACAGTGTCCCCAGTTTGTCAATTCCATTATAATGAATTTGTATTAATGAAATGCATCAATGTTTGAAGGACCGAATGTGGTGAACGTGGTGCCAATCAAGTGGGCTTTCTTTGTCCCGGATGGTGTCAAGCTTCTTGAGTATTGTTGGGGCCCCACCCATCCAGGCAAATGCGCAGTATTCCATCCCTCTCCTGACTTGTGCCTTGTAGCTGGTGAACAGGCTTTGGGGAGTCAGGAGGTGTGTTACTCGCTGTGACAATCCTTAGCTTCTTGTAGTTAATGTGCCTTGTCTAGTTCTATTTCTGGTCAATAGGAATTCTGAGAATGTTGAGAGTAGGGGTTTGAGTGAATGGCCAGTAAACTGGTAGGAGAACAACATTCTCGCCCCTAGCGAGTCAACACAAAATGAATTCTTCACGCTGTTGAGCAAATTGTAACTTGTGATGTTCTGACAGATCATAGAATCCCTACAGTGCAGAAAAAGGCCATTGGCCCATAAGGTCTGCACCAACTCTCCAAAGAGCATCCCACCCAGACCCATCCCCCTCAATTTCCCATGGCTAATCCACCCTAGCCTGCACATCCCTGGACAATTTAGCACAGCCAATCCATTCTAACCTGCATATGTTTGCACTATGGGAGGAAACCAGAACACCCAGAGGAAACCCATGCAGACACGGGGAGAACATGCAAACTCCACACAGGCAATCACCTGATGCTGGAATTGAACCCAGATCCCTGGTGCTGTGAGGCAGTAGTACTAACCACTGAGCTATCTGTGCTCTTTATCAAGCATTTTAATCACAGGGACACAATTAACCCAACAAACCTGCTCCCAGCCATCCATCCAACTGTCTGTTCACACTCAGTAACAAAGACTCCCTGAAAATGACAATCTCCATGACTTTGTTCTATTTAAGGTCTCACTGAAAATCCTTTCAAAACATAACATGACATGCAGTTACCAGAAGCAGCAAAGGCAAAATTACTGCAATGGCTGCACAACAGATAAATGTACAAACTAAAGAGATCAGGAAAAGGAGAAACGTTCACAATTCTTAGAGAAATAATATACTGCAGGTGCTGGAAATCTGAAACAAACAGAGAGAAATTACTAGAGAAATTCGGCAGGTCTGGCAACATCTGTGGAGACAGAAAGTATTAATATTTCTTTCTGATACTTGTCAGATGAAGGGAAGGAACAGCCATCAGAACAGGATAAGAAATATGTGGAAAGAAGTCAATGGATGAGTGGCAGATGGAGTTTAATTCAGATAAGTGCGAGGTGCTGCATTTTGGGAAAGCAAATTTTAGCAGGATTTATACACTTAATAGTAAGGTCCTAGGGAGTGTTGCTGAACAAAGAGACCTTGGAGTGCAGGTACATAGCTCCTTGAAAGTGGAGTCGCAGGTAGATAGGATAGTGAAGAAGGCATTTGGTATGCTTTCCTCTATTCCTCTACTGAGTACAAGAGTTAGGAGGTCATGTTGCGGCAGTACAGGACATTGGTTAGGCCACTTTTAGAATATTGCGTGCAATTCTAGTTTCTCGCCTATCGCAAGAATGTTGTGAAACTTGAAAGGGTTCAGAAAAGATTTACAAGCATGTTGCCAGGGTTGGAGGATTTGTACTATAGGGAGAGGTTGAATAGGCTGGGGTTGTTTTCCCTGGAGTATCAGAGGCTGGGGGGGTGACCTTATAGAGGTTTATAAAATCATTTGGGGCATGGATAGGCTAAATAGACATGGTCTTTTCCCTGGGGTGGGAGAGTCCAGAACTAGAGGGCGAGAGGGGAAAGATATAAAAGAGACCTATGGGGCAACTTTTTCATGCAGAGGGTGATGCATGTGTGAAATGGGCTCCCAGAGGAAGTGGTGGAGGCTGGTACAATTGCAACATTTAAAAGGCATCTGGATGGGTATATGAATAGGAAGGGTTTAGGGGGATATGGGCCGGGTGCTGGCAGGTGGGACTAGATTGGGTTGGGATATCTGGTCGGCATGGACAGGTTAGATCGAAGGGTCTGTTTCCATGCTTTACATCTCTATGACTCTATGACTGTAAGTGGCGGGGGACACGTCAGCTGCAAAACCGAGTAAAGAAATTCCTTCAACACCCAACCAGCATGAGGGTTGTGAAAGAGGAAGCAAAACTGCAAGAGATTCAACTCAAGTTATGTATGAAGATGAACTACAGATAAGAAACATGCTAACTAATTGCTTTTATGAAAGACAAGATGAAAAACATACCAGTCAGCGTTATACACACGTCAGAGCTTTGATCTCATTGAAGTGCAGGATAACAATAAATCCAAGGGGCTTAAAAACATTATCTTTCCTAGGATTGATAACTATGTCCTGAAGAATTTGGAGAGATGTTTATGGAGACTTACGATGGCCTCGTGGTCATTTTAATGAAGGAATGAAGGCCAGTTCCTGACCACAAAATCTCCTGTCAATCCATCTAACTATTGAGTCCCCTACCACTAGCGTTTTTCTATTCTCCCCCCTTCCCTTCTGAGCCTCAGTGCCAGAGACCTGACAACTATGGCTTTCTCCAGGTAGGCCGTCCCCACCAGCAGTATCCAAAACGGTATACTTATTGCTGAGGGAAATGGCCACAGGGGATCCCTGCCCTATCTGTTGGTTCCCTTTCCTTCCCCTGACACTAACCCAGCTGTCCTTATCCTGTGTCTGAGGAGTGACCACCTCTCTGTACATCCTCTCAATTTCTCCCTCACTCTCCCGGATGATCCGTAGTTCATCCAGCTCCAGCTCCAATTCCCTAACTCGGTTTTCGAGGAGCTGGAGTTGGGTGCACTTCCCGCAGATGTGGTCGGCAGAGACATGTGTCGTGTCTCTCACTGGCCACATTCTGCAGGAGGAACATGTAACTGCCCAAACATCCATACCCACAGATCTGAAAGCCCACACAGGACTAAACAAAGGAAGAGAAAAGAAAGAAAACTTGAAGAAGTTACCGATTTCCTTCCCTAAAGGACATGAGTGAACCAGATAGGTTTATCCAAAAGGTGACAATGGTTTTATGGTTATCATTAGACCATTAATTCCACGTTCTTTTCCAAATTCAAATTCCACCATATGCCATAGTGGGATTTGAATCTGGGAACATAAGCTGAGTTTCTGGATTAATAGTCTAACAATAATGTCAAATTTCCCTCTCAAAGACTCTCCCAGGGTTAAACATTTAAATCCTGATAATCCTTCATTTGGAAAAGTGGGGATTATTGAGGCAGACACATTATCAGATGGTTTTCTTCTCTGTTCAGTTAGAAACGATTTTAAAACCAAATATCACCAAAAATGCCTGATCATCAGGTTAGTACAGAGGACCAGAGCAATGTGACTTTTAAAGGCTCACTCGTAGTAATTACAATCAGGGCTCTGCATCTTTATGGAGTTATTCAGCTAACTTACTGCAGATTCAGAAAATCTGAAATACAAACTACTGGACAAACCCATCAGGTCTGACTGCATATGGAGAGCAAGAAAGCAGAGTTCATGTGTCGAGCCCAGTGACCCCTTCTTCAGAACAGACCTTTCTTCTTGGTTTTGATGTAGTGTCTCTGGACTTGAAATGTTAATTCTGCTTTCTCTCTGCACAGTTGCTGTCAGACCTGCTGAGTTTCTCCAATAATTTCTATTCATTTCTTTCCCCTTGTTTCACTGTTCTATTCCAGTACAACTGGATCAGTTGCTAAATTATTGAATTCAGAATAGACTATTCCTTTCCCAGAGGTGGTATCTGTAATGGTCAGCAGATGGACTCAACTTACTGACACCCCCTACCCCCGTGAGTTATTATAACCTCAACAGTACAGAGTGATAGTGTAACCTACGAACCACCAGAGGGAGCTGAATGAATTGCTGGTTGTGTCCTTCACTGATTCCTGGAAATCGAGACATCTGATACCTGTTCAATTCGAATTCACCGTGGATCTGATAATAAAAAGAACAACTTGCATTTCCTTAGTGCTTTTTCGAACCACAGCACACCTTTCTCTGCCTCAATGTCCCCTCAATGTCAATTAAATATTTCAAAGTGTAATCATTGTTGCAATTTATGAACCACCACAACCAACTTCTCTTTATTCATGTATGGAATGTGGGTGTTGCTGGCTGGGCCAGGGTGTTTTTGCCCATCCCTAGTTGCCCCTTGAGAAGTTGGGTGTGAGCTGACTTCTTGAACCGCTGTTGTCTACCTGCTGTGGTTGACCCACAATGCCATTCGGGAGGGAATTCCAGGATTTTGGCCCAATTTGCACACAGCACACACTCATTGGCAGCAATGTGATGATGACCAGGTAGTCAGATTTTGCAATGACAAAGAAAGTGATGATTTTATGTATCTTTCTGCTTTGTGGAGTGGAAAATCTCCAACACAGAAACAGTCCAAGCCAATCATAATCCCAAACTAAACTAGTCCCAGCTGCCTGCACTTGGCCCATATCCCTCTAAACTTTTCCTATTCATAAGTTATTCAAATGTCTTTTAAATGTTGTAACTGTACCTGCATCCACCACTTCCTCTGGAAGTTCATTCCGCACACAAACCACTCTGTGTAAAAAGAAAATGCCCCCATGTTTTTTTAAAAATCTTTCTCCTCTCACCTTAAAAATATGCCCCTCGTCTTGAAGTCCTCCAACCAAGGGAAAATGCACCTGCCATTCACTTATCTATACTCTTCATGATTTTATAAACCTCTATTAGGTCACCCCCCCTTAATCTCCGACACTCCAGTGAGAAAGGTCCCAGCCTATGCAGCACCTCCTTGTAACTCAAACATTCCCTTCCCAGCAACATTCCGGTAAATTTCGGCTGAACCTTCTCCAGCTTAGTAACAACCTTCCTATAACAGGCCGACCAGAACTGGGCATAATATTCCAAAGAGGCCTCACCAATGTCCTGTACAACCTGAACATAATGTTCCACCAGCTTGTAATCTTTTCTAGTCCTGTCACAGAGACGAATAAAGTTCCTTGGAACTGGTTATGGTTATTATCAGCATTGTCCTGCTGCTTGCTCAGCTGACAGATCAATCAATTTACTTTCAAATCAGAATCAAAAACTCCTTCAGGGTCAAGTTGACTCTTCAAATAATTTATGGTGTCAGTCGCTGTTACTCAAAACATGTTTCTGCACCAAATCAGCTTCTGCAAACCTTTTTTAAACAACATGAAGTTCTTGATAAAACAAAGATCAGGTTTGTGTGCAGCGTAGAACTCAACAGTAGGTCCTTGTGGTGCAATAGTAGTGTCCCTAACTCTGAGCCAGGTAGCCTGAGTTTAGGTCTCACCTGTTGCCTAATAATATCTCTGAACAGGGTGACTGGAAAATACCTCAAACTCAATCATGTTGCACGGCTCAGTGAGTATCAGAACCAAACACACAGCTTCATAGGATCCTGACAATGTTACACAGTGCAAGCGTGGACAATTTCCACTTTCACTTATAATCATTGAGTCATACAGCACAGAAGCAGACCTTTCAGTCTAATCAGTCCAATGCGATCATAATCACAAACTAACCTAGTCCCACCTGCCTGATCCTGGCCCATATCCCTCCAAACCTTTCCTATTCATGTATTTATCCGAATGTCTTTTAAATATTATGATTGTACCTGTGTCCACCACTTCCTCAGGAAGGTCATTCCACATGGGAACCATTGTCTGTTAAAAAGTTTGCCCCTCGTGACTTTTTAAATCTCTCTCCTCTCACCGTAAAAATGTACCCCCCTAGTGTTGAAATCTCCCATCCGAGGGAAAAGACAACTACCACTAACTCTATCTATAACCCCCCATTATTTTATAAACTTCTATCAGATCATGTGTCAACATCCTATGTTCCAGTGAAAGAAGCCCCTGACTGTCCAGCCTTTCTTTATAACTCAAGTCTTTTACTGGCAACATCCTGGTAAATCTTTTCCGAATCCTCTCCAGCTAAATAATATCCTTCCTATAACTGGCGACCAGAACTGGACACAGTATTCCAGAAGAGTCTCACCGATGTCCTGTGCAACCTCAACATGACGTCCCAACCCCTATACTCAAAGGACTGAGCATAGAAGGCTAGCGTGCCAAACGGCTTTTTAGCATCCTGTCTGTATGTGACACAAATGTCAGGAAAAGGTTTAATTTTAAATGAGCTACTTTGTAGCTGCAAGAAAAAAACTCCGCTCTTTTATTTTAAAGTTTTGAAAGATAAAGATGAATTATTAAACAGCACAAAGGAGAATAAAATTCAAAGAACATACATTGCTCAATTAAATCAAAGATAGAATACTCCAGATGCTGGAAATCTGAAATAAAAACAGAAATTGTTGTAGAATCTCAGCAGGTCTGGCAGTATCTGTAGAGAGAGAAACAGAGTTAACATTTTGAGTCTGATATGACTTTTCTTCAGAATCCATTGGTCAACAATTAGATGAAAATCAAACAACAATAATAAAAAGAACTAATAACATTATTTAGAATATTCTATTCTATAATAGAATAATAATAGCAATAATAGTCATGTTTCAAATTATTGACTCAATCCAACATTGCTCCTCAAAGTCTGTGAGAAGATTTGTAGCTCAGGTGCTCGTTGTTGTGGTTCTGTTCACCGAGCTGGGAATTTGTGTTGCAGACGTTTCGTCCCCTGTATAGGTGACATCCTCAGTGCTTGGGAGCCTCCTGTGAAGCGCTTCTGTGATCTTTCCTCCGGCATTTATAGTGGTTTGACTCTGCCGCTTCCAGTTGTCAGTTCCAGCTGTCTGTTGCAGTGGTCGGTATATTGGGTCCAGGTCGATGTGCTTATTGATTGAATCTATTGATCCTATTACACATTGAATTCTTAACAAACAGTAAGTAACTGCAGAGGTTATACATGCAGAACTTGGCAACTATTTTATTGTGGCAAGTTATTCCCAAGAACATCATTCAGTCTTTTTAAAAATTATATTTTCATAGATAATTACTGAAACTAACCAAGTTACACACAAAGACAGAAGTCGCTGGAGAAATACAGCAAGTCTAGCAGCATCTGTGGAGAGAGAAACAGTTAACAGTTTGAGTTTAGTGACCCTTTTTCAAAATGTTAACTCTGCTTTCTCTCCACAGATGCTGTCAGACCCAGCAATTTCTATTTTCATTTGTTTCAGATCTCCAGCATCCACAGTTCTCTAACTCAGGCAGGATCCCAGACTCTGGATGGGTTTTAGGGGCAGGAACCCCAGAGATTCTCCTGCCACCCTGGTTACAATCTGAAACTCAGTGTAGAATTTTTCTAATTTACTTGAAACAGATGAATCTCCCGTAAATGACAGAATTCATTTCATCAAGCAAACATTCAACAGTTGACTCATTACAAAAATAGTAAATCTTGCTCTCTAGTGAATAGTTCCTTGTTGTAGATTTACTTCAATGACTTGCATTTTACAAATCATGTGGGAAAATGAGTATTTCTTCAGTGCCCAGCCTTTTCTTTGAGTCACCCTACCAACTGCCAGTTAGGTAATAACCTTGTGTGTTAATGTGTTCATCGCATTCACTGAGACCAACTTACACAGCAGTCAATCTGTTTATGACCTCAACAGGAAGCAGGATCACCCACAGTTCAGACAATCTTTATCAGCAACTCGAAACCAAAATCTGTGGATATTCCTGGGAATACATTCAGGGAAATTATTTGGATGGAACTGAGAAATAAGAAAGGGATAATTACCTTACTGAGATTATACCGTAGATACCCCAGTAGTCAGTAAAAAAGTGTGATACTGGAAAAGTACAGCAGGTCAAGCAGCAGGAGGATCGACGTTTCGGACAAAAGCCCTTCATCAGAAACGTGGGGGGGGGGCATGATGGGAGCTGAGAGATAAATGGGAGTGGGGTGGGCTGGGGGAAGGTAGCTGAGAAGGCGATAGGCCAATGCAGGTGGGGCTCTTTGGTGATATGTCGGAGGGGAGGGTGGAGCGGTAAGTGGGAAGGAAGATGAACAGGTGGGACAGTTAAACATCTCCCCTCCCCTGACCTCATCCCAGATCCAACCCTCCAACTCGGCACCGCCCTCTTGAACTGTCCTACCTGTCCATCTTCCTTGCCACCTATCCACTCCACCCTCCCCACCGACCTATCACCAAAGCCCCCCACGTGCATCTACCAATCACCTTCCTAGCTATCTTCCCCCCACCCCCAACCCTCCTATTTATTTCTGAGGTCCCTTCACTCCCCCCACCCCACCCAACATTCGTAATGAAGGGCTTATGCCTGAAACATTGATTCTCCTGCTCCTCGGATGCTGCCTGACTGGCTGTGCTTTTCCAACACCACACTCTCGACTCTGATCTCCAGCACCTGCAGGACCCACTTACCCCAGTAGTCAGCAGGAAATAGAGAAACAAATTTGGAAGGAGATTTCAGTGATCTGTAAGAATAATAGGGTGGTCGGGGATTTTAATTTTCCAAACATCAACTGGGACTGCCATAGTGTTAAGGGTTTAGATGGAGAGGAATTTGTCAAGTGTGTACAAGGAAATTTTTTGATTCAGTATGTGGATGTACCTACTAGAGAAGGTGCAAAACTTGGGAAATAAGGCAGGGCAGGTAACTGAGGTGTCAGGGGGAGCACTTTGAGGCCAGTGACCATAACTCTACTAGTTATAAAATAGTGATGGAAAAGGATAGACCAGATCTAAGAGTTGAAGTTCTAAATTGGAGGAAGGCTAATTTGGACAGTATTAGGCAACATAAGATGACTGGGGGCAGATGTTCGCTGGTAAAGGGATGGCTGGAAAATGGGAAGCCTTCAAAAATTAGATAACGAGAGTCCAGAGACAGTATATTCCTGTTAGGGTGAAAGGAAAGGCTGATAGGTATAAGGAATGTTGGATGACTAGAGAAGTTGCGGTTTTGGTTAAGAAAAAGTATGTCAGGTCTAGACGGGAGAGATCGAGTGAATCCTTAGAAGTGTATAAAGGCAGTCGGAGTATACTTAAAAGGGAAATCAGGAGGGCAAAAGTGGGACTTGAGATAGCTTTGGCAAATAGAATTAAGGGGAATCCAAAGGGTTTTTACAAATACATTAAGGACAAAAGGGTAACTAGGGCATCTTAAAAATCTTAAGAAAGAATAGGGCATCTTAAAGATCAGCAAGGCAGCTTATGTGTGGAACCGCAAGAATGGGTGTGATACTAAATGAGTACAGTATTGTGCATCAGTGTTTACTGTGGTGAAGGACATGGAAAATAGAGAACATGGGGAAATGAATACTGACATCTTAAAAAATAATCATAGTACAAAGGAGGAGGTTCTGGGTGTCTTATAACCTATAAAGGTGGATAAATCTCCAGGATCTGATCAGGTGTATCCTAGATCTCTGCGGGAAGCTAGGGCAGTGAATGCTGGGCACCTTGCTGAGATATTTGTATCATCGATCGTCATAGGTGAGGTGCCAAAAGACTGGAGGTTGGCAAACATGGCACCACTATTTAAGAAAAGAAGTAAGGAAAAGCCAGGGAACTATAGACCAGTGAGCCTGACGTCAGTGGTGGGCAAGTTGTTGGAGGGAATTCTGAGAGACAGGACTTACATGTGTTTTGAAAGGCAAGGACTGATTTGGGATAGTCACAGTGGCTATGAGCGTGGGAAATCATGTCTCACAAACTTGATTGAGTTTTTTGATTGATGAGGGCAGTGCAGTGGACATGATCTATATAGACTTCAGTAAGGCATTCGACAAGGTTCCCCATGGGAGACTGATGAGCAAGGTTAGATCTCATGGAATATAGGGAGAACTCGCCATTTGGATACAGAACTGCCTCAAAGGTAGAAGTTAAAAATCACACAACACTAGGTTATAGTCCAATGGTTTATTTGGAAGTACAAATTTTCAGATTGCTGCTCCTTCATCAGGTAACTAGAATTTATACCAAAAAGATCAAAGTGTCATACAACTGTTACAACACATTGAACAAACCTGGATGGTTGTTAAGCTTTTAATAATTTAGAATGGGTTGCATGTTTCAATTCATTAATGTGTAAATCCAAGTCACATTCCCGAGATAACTTAAGGTTTTATAAAAAATGATGACATCCCAGTTCAGACAATACATTAAAGGTGTGAGGTTAGAGTCTGTCTATATCACAACCTTGAGTCAGACTGGTTCTATTTTCAAAGTAGAATTTTATAAAATGTCACATACTGACTACCCACAATCTGTGTGCTTTTTGACCAATTATCCGTAAATACAAACTGGAAATACAAATACACCCATTGACTTATATGTGTGTGTGCGAGCATGTGTATATGTAAGGTAGAGAGTGAGTGTGTATGCTTGACAGAGTGTGTGTGTGAGTGTGATGGAGTAGATTCCTGTGAGAGGGTGTGTGCATGAGTGTGTGTGGTGGTGGTGGTGGGTGTGTGTGTCTGAGAGAGGGTTTGTGTGATCATGTATATGTGTGCTTGTGCGTGAGTGTGTGTATAAAACTACATAGTGTAGTGGGGTCACCTGTAGTTCTCCTATAACTTGTACTTTCAAATAAACCTGTTGGACTATAACCTGGTGTTGTGTGATTTTTAACTTTGTCCACCCCAGTCCTTCACCTGTTCCTCCACATTGAAGGTGGAAGACAGAGGGTAGTGGTGGAGGGTTGCTTTTCAGATTGGAGGTCTGTGACCAGTGGTGTGCCACAAGGATCAGTGCTGGGTCCATTTATATAATTGAATTGGATGTGAACATAGGAGACATAGTAAGTTTGCAGATGACACCAAAATTAGAGGTGTAGTGGAAAGAGAAGATGGTTACCTCAGAGTACAAAGAGTCCTTGATCAGATGGGCCAATGGGCTGAGTAGATGGAGTTTAGTTTAGATAAATGTGAGGTGCTGTAATTTGGAAAGGCATATCAATGCAGGACTTAATGGTAAGGTCCTGAGGAGTGTTGCTGAACGAGGAGACCTTGGAGTGCAGGTTCATAGTTCCTTGAAAATGGAGTCGCACCTAGATAGGCTAGTGAAGAAGATGTTCGGTATGCTTGTCTTTATTGGTCAGTGCATTGAGTTTAGGATTTCAAAGGGTCATGTTGCAGCTGCACAGGACACTTGTTAGGCCACTTTTGGAACACTGTGTGCAATCCTAGTCTCCCTGATTTAGGAAGGATGTTGTGAAACTTGAAAGGGTTCAGAAAAGATCTACAAGATGTTGCCAGGGTTGGAGGGTTTGAGCTATAGGGAGATGTTGAACAGGCAAGATCTGTTTTCCCTGGAGCGTTGGAGGCTGAGGGGTAACCTTATAGAGGTTTATAAAATCATGAGGGCTATGGAGGGGGTAAATAGACAAGGTCTTTTCTCTGGGGTCGGGGAGTCGAAAACTTGAGGGCATAGGTTTAAGGTGAGAGGAGAAATAATTAAAAGGAACCTATGATGCAACTTTTTCACACAGTGGGTGGAGTATGAATGGAATGAGCTGCCAGAGGAAGTGGTGGGGGCTGGTACAATTAAAACATTTAAAAGGCATCTGGATGGGTATATGAATAGGAAGGGTTTGTAGGGATCTGGGCTGGGTGCTGGCAAATGGGAATAGATTAGTTTTGGATATCTGGTTGGCTTGGACTGAAGGGTCTATTTCTATGCTGTATGACTCTATGATTATTCAGAGCCCAGTGTTGTTCCCTCTCTAACTCTGTTTCCGAACTAAAGCGACCAAAAATGATATTGATAGTTAGTTCTACACTTATTATGGTCATTTTTATTAATTACTCATGTAATTGATCAGTTTATTGGCTCTGGAATTGTTTCTTATTTCTGAACTTCAAGTTTACTCTTTGGAACAAATGTATCTGTTTAAGGCTGAAGCCACTGCTGTGTGTCAGAAGCTCTGCAGCTGTGAAGGCTACTCGAATATAAACATCACTTTGCTCCTATCCCATTAGCTGTGTGCAGACACAAAGATCACAGGGTAGTCATCCTTCATGGCTGCAAGATGAGGTGATATCTCATGAACAGCTGAGAAAACCCAAGATGGACCATCCTCAGTGATGACTGCAGAGGATCTGTCACAACCAACCCCAGAAAAAGACATCCTCAGCCTCGAGACAAACTTCCTCACACGGCACCGCAATTGGATTGGCCACTGTGTTTGAGGTCTAAAGCCCCTTCTCTCCTCCTAGCCCATGGCTGTCAATGATCACATAGTGGCCAATGGAAATGCTTCAAAGATCCACTGCAAATCCACTCAGTGAAGATCAGCTCTGAGTGAGACATGGGGGAGAGAGTGCACTGCACCATCCACTCAGGACAGCTCCCATTTCTCAAAGTCCCACTGGTTTTGAAGCAAGGTGGAAGTTGAAGATTGATGAAGCAAGAGCTACAGGACATTTAACTTGTTGAACTTGGTGTGACCAGCCCACTCTCCAACCACTAGATGCCCCATGTAGAATTGGATTTGGATTTTGTTTTTTATACAATTTCGCTCCTCGACTTTTACTTTCTCTTTCCACCTTCCTTTTCATTCACTGACATCTCCCTATCTCTTACAGTGTCCTTCTCTGCCCTGTCCTCTTCCTTTCCCTCTCTCTCCCTGTATCCTTACTCTGGGACTCTGTCACCCTTACTCTGTGGGACCACTGAGAAGTTAGGAATAGTCTGTGTGTAAGGACAGGTGCCCAAGGTTATAAAGACTGTCCGCATCAAGTCTCCAATCTGACAAATAAAAAGCAGGTACTTGGCTCAGTCTGGCAGTGTCAACGTGAGAGTGGACAGGAATGACTCAGCACTCAAACAGACATTTGTTAATCAACATTTGTTAATCATCAACATTTGTTAATCAAACTCCCATATTGGAGCACCAAGCGTCTGTAAGTAATGCATTGGGCAAACAGTTACTTCCTGTGTGATGCATAAGCAATCTGAATCAAGCCACATTGGCCCCATTGTCTATTGTAGGGCAGCTTCACCTCTAAGGTAACAGTCACACCCCATTCTGAATCTATTTAAAGACATAAAACAAACACAATTGATCAACATTCCCAGGGTTATTATCGTCCACTTATTGTACTGAGTTGAGTAAACAGTTCTCATTGACAACTGAATAGGTTTTGAACAAAGTCACATGAAGGCATTTTGTCCCATCACTGTGGATAAAGGGTCATTGTCAATGTTTCTGCCATGTTTCACTCATTCCATTGTAAGGTTGGGATGTGAAATTCATTATTCATTATCCAACTATCTGACAACTTCTACCACATGGTCCCTCAAGATGAAGATAGATTCAGACTCAGTACACTGAGTGAGGTGAAGTGAGCTCAGATACATTTTTGAGGCCAACTGATCAAAGGAAATGAACAGGAAATGTAACAATCAACAGCTGGGATCTGACTAAACTTACAAACCGAAAGAACATGTGATTGGACAAATTCAATGCCCACAATCCCAATGTTTTCCAGTTGAAACTGATTAACAAAGTAATCTAAAAATGCTCTGCACAATCATTGCACTGCTGTGCCTACGGTTCCTCAATACAACCTCATGAGTGAGACCTCTCCATACTGAGGAAAACCATATGATTCCTTTTTAATTACTTTAAACACTGTATTGCCTCCCTTTCTCACGCTGACAATGACTTGTTGCAATGTTCAACACAAGTGAGGTCCGTTTATTAATTGCGCTCCCTCCATTCCAGTTGGTTTGTTGAAAGCTCCTTTGCAGTGATTGGTTAGGTTAAGCCAGCAAGTCTGCTCAAAGCTTTACACTGCTTCTTCTGTTTATTTATTCATGGAGAATGTGGGCTTCATGAAGAAGATTGACATTTCCTGCCCATTCCTAATTACCCAGGGATTCAGCAGATTGCTTGGTCATTTCAGAGGGCAGTTAAGAGTCAACCACATTGCTATGGGTCTGAAGTCGCATTTAGTCCAGGCCAGATAAGGACAACAGATTTACTTCCCTAAAGGACAATTGTGAACCAGATATGTTTTGCATAAAGCAACGATAATCTCATGGCAATTGACACTGAATTGTTTCCAATTCCAGATGAATTTATTGAATTTCTTTTCTTGGATGGGATTTTCTGATTCAGTATGTGGATGTACCCACTACAGAAGGTGGAAATCTTGACCAACTCTTGGAAAATAAGGAGGGGCAGGTGACTGAGGTGTCAGTGGGGGAGCACTTTGGGGCCAGTGACCATAATTTTATTAGGTTTAAAGTAGACATGGAAAAGGATAAAAGTTGAAGTTCCAAATTGAGGATTGATGAAGGCAGAACAGTGGATGTGATCTATATGGACTTCAGTAAGGCGTTCGACAAGGTTCACCATGAGAGACTGATTAGCAAGGTTAGATCTCATGGAATACAGGGAGAACTAGCCATTTGGATACAGAACTGGCTCAAAGGTAGAAGACAGAGGTGGTGGTGGTGGTACTGCCAGTTTTGACAGTATTAGGCAAGAACTTTCAAAAGCTGATTGGGCGTAGATGTTTGTAGGTAAGGGGGGTGGCTGGAAAATGGAAAGCCTTCAGAAATGAGATAACGAGAGTCCAAAGAAAGTATATTCCTGTTAGGGTGAAAGGAAAGACTGGTAGGCATAGGGAATGCTGGATGACTAAAAAAATTGAAGGAAGCATATGACAGGTATGGACAGGATAGATCGAGTGAATCCTTAGAAGAGTGTAAAGGCAGTAGGAGTATACTTAAGAGAGAAATCAGGAGGGCAAAACATTAAGGACAAAAGGGTAACTAAGCAGAGAATAGGATTCCTCAAAGATCAGCAAGGCAGCTTTTGTGTTGAGCCGCAGGAGATGAGATATTAAATGAGTATTTTGCATCAGTGTTTACTGTGGAAAAGGACATGGAAGATATAGAATGTAGGGAAATAGATGATGACAGCTTGAAAAATGTCCATATTACAAAGGAGGAAATGCTTGAAATGCACAAAAGTGGATAAATCCCCACGACCTGATCAGATGTACCCGATAACTATGTGAGAAGCCAGGGAAGTGATTGTTGAGCCTCTTACTGAGACATTTGTATTATCGATAATCACAGGTGAGGTGCCGGAAGACTGGAGGTTGGCTAACATGGGAAGAAAGTCGGTAAGGACAAGTCAGGGAACTGTAGACCAGTGAGCCTGATGTCGGTGGTGGGCAAGTTGTTGGAAGGAATCTTGAGGGACAGGATGTACATGTATTTAGAAAGGCAAGGACTGATTAGGGATAGTCAACATAGCTTTGTGCATGGGAAATCATGTCTCACAAACTTGACTGAGGTTTTTGAAGAAGTAACAAAGAGGATTGATGAAGGCAGAACAGTGGATGTGATCTATATGGACTTCAGTAAGGCATTCGACAAGGTTCACCGTGAGAGACTGATTAGCAAGGTTAGATCTCATGGAAGAGAAAATGAGGTCTGCAGATGCTGGAGATCAGAGATGGAAATGTGTTGCTGGAGAAGCGCAGCAGGTCAGGCAGCACCAACCCAACCTCCACTCCCGGCACCTTCCCCTGCAACCGACCTCTCCGCCCCCACCCCAATCTGTCCTATCACCCTCACCTTGACCTTTTTCCACCTATCACATTTCCGACGCCCCTCCCCCAAGTCCCTCCTCCCTATCTTTTATCTTAGCCTGCTGGACAAACTTTCCTCATTCCTGAAGAAGGGCTAATGCCCGAAACGTCGATTCTCCTGTTCCCTAGATGCTGCCTGACCTGCTGCGCTTCTCCAGCAACACATTTAGATCTCATGGAATACAGGGAGAACTAGCCATTTGGATACAGAACTGGCTCAAAGGTAGAAGACAGAGGGTGGTGGTGGAAGGTTGTATTTTCAGACTGGAGGCCTGTGACCAGTGGAGTGCCACAAGGATCGGTGCTGGGTCCAATACTTTTCATCATTTATGGAAATGATTTAGATAAGAGGTATAGTTAGTAAGTTTGCAGATGACATCAGAATTGGAGGTGTAGTGGACAGCGAAGAAGGTTACCTCAGATTACAACGGATCTTGATCAGATGGACCAATGGGCTCAGAAGTGGCAGATAGAGTTTAATTTAGATAAATGTGAGATGCTGCATTTTGGGAAAGCAAACCTTAGGACTAATCCACTTAATACTAAGGTCCTAGGGAGTGTTGCTGAACAAAGAGACCTTGGAGTGCAGGTTCATAGCTCCTTGAAAGTGGAGTCGCAGGTAGATAGGATAGTGAAGAAGGCATTTGGTGTGTTTTCATTTATTGGTCAGAGTATTGAGTACAGGAGTTGGGAGATCATGTTGCGGCTGTACAGGACATTGATTAGGCCACTGTTGGAATATTGCGTGCAATTCTGGTCTCCTTCCTATAGGAAAAATGTTGTGAAACTTGAAAGGGTTCAGAAAAGATTTACAAGGATGTTGCCAGGGTTGGAGGATTTGAACTATAGGGAGAGGCTGAACAGGCTGGGCTGTTTTCCCTGGAGCGTCGGAGGCTGAGGGGCGACCTTATAGAGGTTTACAAAATTCTGAGGGGCATGAATAAGATAAATAGACAAGGTTTTTTCCCTGGAGTGGGCGAGTCCAGAACTAGAGGGCATAGGTTTAGGGTGAGAGGGGAAAGATATAAAAGAAACCTAAGGGGCAACTTCTTCACACAGAAGGTGCGTTGTGTATGAATGAGCTGCCAGAGGATGTGGTGGAGGCTAGTATAGTTGCAACATTTAAAAGGCATCTGGATGGGTATATGAATAGGAAGGGTTTGGAGGGATATGGGCCGGGTGCTGGCAGGTGGGACTAGATTGGGTTGGGATATCTGGTCAGATTGGACGGGTTGGACTGAAGGGTCTGTTTCCGTGCTGTGCATCTCTATGACTCTATGATTCTCTAAACCAAGAGCGTTAGCTTGTACGTGTTAACTCTGTTCAATTGCTATGTTTTACAGTCTTGCTAATGTAACATTTCTAACTTAAAATTGATGATATTCCTAAACCTTCCCAATCAGTGGACTGGCCAAATCGGGTCCGGCTGGAACTCCAAACTCACTCTTTCTCCCTCGCCACTGCTGCTGGTTCTAATTTTAACAAGGCTTTAGTGAGGAAAATAATTAAATCTTTTCAGTTTCCAAATGGGCTGAATGTTCTGTCACTATTTTCCTGAAAACAGGCATTTATTTCATTAAGTTCTAAGATTAAAGAAAATAAGTGGTAAGATTTCGATAAACATACGACTGCTTGTGGCTAAGTTTGGATTGAAAATGTTACCACATTCTTCCCATTATTGTTTAATGTTGCATTTAAGCACTTTATCAATCAGCCCTAACATCTCTGTAAATTTTACAAATTAATCATTGAGGCAAAGACTTGGTGCTGATTAAGCTGAGGTCTGTGTCAATGCAATCAGTATTAACACAACAACACAATAGGAAACAGATGAAAATTATGTTTATAAACTCTTTATGTTTATCGTCATTCTGTAAGTTTGAAGTAATTGGTGGAAGGATCAGAAGTTGGTCTGAGGAGTGCTGTTTCTTGCCCAGGGGATGACGGGAGTCGAACCCACTGCCTGAGACGGTCAAGGCATTCCATTAAAAATACTTGGGGAATCCTGGAAGGGCTCTCTTTGGCTGATAAATTGTCATGATATCACTGGATTAATCATTCATGAGAGCCAGCCTGACATTCAGGGGTCACAAAGTTCAAATCCCACCATGACAACTGGTGGAATTTAAATTCATTAAAATCTGGAATTGGAAATTACATGTGGTAATGCTGATCATGAAGCAATCATCATTCATTGGAAAAACCCATCCATTCACTAATGTGCTTTAGGGAAGGAAATCTGCCATCCTTACCTGGTCTTGCCTACATGTGACTCCAGAGCCACAGTAATGTGGTTGACTGTCAGCTGCCCTCTGGGCATATAGGGATGGGCCATGAATACTGGCTTAGGTAGTGACACACACATCCCATCAAAGATTTTTTTAGAAGTTCTGTTTCTAAAATGTTCTTCTCGTTTCATTCTTATATGGGATCTGGATGTCACCATGGTCCTTGCTCATTGGATGGAGAGCCCCGATACATACTTTGGAAACTCCCATTGTCTAAAGCAGGCATTTGATAGGGTAGTAATGGGTCTTCTCCAGGGTCAAGGACCTGCCCCTGGAGACCTACCAGCCAATCAGTGCTGACCACTGTACATTGCTCAGCAACATCATCTGGATGTGGTGGTTACCGTCGGCAACACACCTGCCTGAGGCACAGGGATCCATGTGAGAGATGGTGGGAGTGTAATAGTGATCTGAAGGGGGGTCAGCTGTAAGAACAAAGGGATACCTCCTGCAGGCCCTTTCCATTCCCTAATGAGCGCCCAACAGCAAGGAACTCACCGAAGCTCACAAACAATCCTGGCACCGTTTATTTGCCTGGCTTAGTAAATCCCAGCAGCAGCAGGACAAAGCCCAGCATTAGGCAATAATTACCCACTGAAGGGCCTCACCTGGGAGTGGGGCAGGAAGGCCATCAGCAAGTCTTCCCACTCTGGACCTAGAATCATTCAGTCCAGGAAGAGACCCTTTGGCCCATTGAGTAAGGCCTCTCGGGACTGAGGTGGGCAGTTACCACCCAGTACCCTCCCTCCCGATGAAATGCCCAACCCATCACCAACCCTGTCCTGACGGAGGCGATGAAATTCCAACTGAGGTTTCAATAACTCAGTGAGTACACTCCTGCATTAAAAGTAGAATGATTACATTCCCTTGAAATTCCTTATCTGCAGTACTCATTTGCATTTTGACCTCTGTCATATCTGTGTTCATGTGTAATTGCACATTGCAGCATTAAGATTAAAGCTAACCCAGCTCTTCCTGTTCCACTCTAAACCATATTTGGAGCTTCCTCCTATAGTCCATTGTCTGGAAGAGTGCATCAATACATTGTACGTTTGATGGAATGGAACTGAACACACAAGACGTAAAGCAGGAATGGTGTATAACTGACATAGTATTGAGGACATATGATGCTGCCCTTATTTAAGTCAACACGACAAGAATGGCTTTGTTTTAGGGAAATAAACTGCAGCAAATCAGCCCAAGTGAAAGTACATAGGGGTCCAAATCAAGAAAGGAGCTAGGCCTGCAACAGGCCACAGATGAATGAAGCTGTGATGGATAAACTGCCATGAGGCAGAGCTAAGCGGGTACAGGCCGTCACTGCAGGTTCTCTGTGTTCAACGCTCTGTTAAAAGCAGAAACTGAGGGTGGAATCTTATCGGACTCTGGGTGACATGAGCTCTGGTAAGAAGAGTGGCAGAATCAGGTGAGATGTTTACCAATACCCGTCTCACCAGCAAGATCCACTTGATGCGTTTTGTTCACTGGCAGCACAGTGAGATTCTCACTAGGCAGCAGTGAGTTCAAAATTAATGTTCCTTATTTTCATTAACCACCTTATTAACAGCCCATCTCACACAGGAGGGACTGTCTTATGAGCAAAGATTAAACAGTGGGATCCCTGGAGTTTAGAAGGATGAGAGGTGATTCCATTGAAATATATCGGATTCTTAAGGGGCTTGACAGGGTCAATCATGAGAGGATGTTTCCCCTTGTAGGAGAGCCTAGGGCCAGAGGATACTGTCTCAGAATAAAACGGCACCAATTTCAGACTGAGATGAGGAGGAATTTCTTCTCTCTGAGGGTTACTATGAGAGTTACCAGGGCAACCAAGGGATAGCATTGAAAGGAAGAAGGGTCTTGTAAGTGGATCGGAGATGGGCCCTGAGGGCTCATAGAAGCTGGCACTTGTTGAAGGGCAATGTCCATAGATGTGGACTGTGTAAGGCTGGTGCCAATGGAGTGTGCCTTGAAATGTTGGTGCCCAGTGACTAACATGGATCTCCTCTGGAGCAAGCAGCGAGCTGCAGGTACCCACTCTGACCCGGTCTGACCCACTCTGACCCGGTCTGACCCACTCTGACCCGGTCTGACCCACTCTGACCCGGTATGACCCACTCTGACCAGCTCTGACCCACTCTGACACTGTCTGACCCACTCTGACCAGCTCTGACCCACTCTGACACTGTCTGACCCACTCTGACCAGCTCTGACCCACTCTGACACTGTCTGACCCACTCTGACCCGCTCTGACACACTCCGACATGCTCTGACTTGCTCTGACCCACTCTGACCCGCTCTGACCTACTCTGACCCATTCTGACCCACTTTGACATGCTCTGACCCACTCTGACCCGCTCTGACCTACTCTGACCCATTCTGACCCACTTTGACATGCTCTGACCCACTCTGATCCGCTCCAACCCGTTTTGACCCATTCTGACCTGCTCTGACCCGGTCCGACCCATTCTGACCCACTCCGACCCGTTCCATGGTCAAGTGTTCACATCCATAAGACCATAAGAAATAGGAAGAGGAGGAGGCCATTTGGCCCCTTGACTCTGCCCCACCATTGATTATGATCATAGTGATCACACATTGCTCACAGCCACTTTCCTGCTTTTTCCCCATAACCCTCGATTCCCACACTGACCAACAATCTGTCAGCTCCAGGACATCTCTGCAGGAGTTCCTCAGGATAATGTCCAAGGCCCAACCATCTTCCACTGCTTCGTCAATGACCTTCCCTCCATAAGGTCTGAAGTGGGGTTGTTGGCTGATAATTGCACCATTCATGATTTCTCAGACATTGAAGCAGTCGGTTCAAATACAATAATATTTGGACAATACCCAGGCTTGGGCTGACAAGTGTTAAGTAATATTTGTGCCACACAAATGCCGGGTAATGACCATCGCTAATAACAAACGGAAATCAGACGTGATTCTCACAGTAAGGGCTAACATACCAACGAAAACCCATTCAGTCTGATGGTGAGAATCACTCAGCACAGCTCACACTTAACCAAAAAAACCCCAGCAGATTTCTCTCAAAGATGAAAGCTGGCCCTCCATTCTGACCAGTGTTACTATCAGGGGTCTGGATAGGGATTGCTGGGGTTGGGACAGGGGGCATGTTGCCAGTTATGGTCTTGTGTTATTATCTTTGCCTATTTTAATCCATACTACCCCAGTGTCTGTGCAGTTTCTCTGAAAGCTTCCTGGAGGAGGATGGGAGCCTGTCAGAGTTGTGTCTCCTGATGTACATTACTCAGTTCGCAATGTGCAGACTCCCACTCTGAGAATGAGTCTCATCAGGGCTTCTCTGTCAAAACAAACCAGGCTAACTCAGCCAATGAGAGTATGATTCTCAGGAGTTAAGTCCCGATCCCATGTTGCAATGCCTTTATCTTATCCGTTTCTTTCAACCCAAGACATCCTTCCAGGGTTTGTATAAAGATTTGTAGTTCGGGTGTTAGTTGCAGTTGTTGTGACTATGTTCACTGAGCTAGGAAGTTGATTTGCAGACATTTTGTCCTGTTTCTAGGTGCCAACCTCAGGGCTGCGGAGCCTCCTGTGAAGCACTGCTGCACTGTGTCGGTTGGAATTTATTTGGTTTCATTCCGGTTGCCGGTTGTGATTGGTCATTGCAGTGGTTGGTATATTGGAACCAGGTCTATGTGTTTATTAATGGAGTCTGTGGATGAGTGACAAGATTCTAGGAATTCTTTGGCTGCTCTCTGTTTGACTTTGGATCAGTGGTGCTGGAAGAGCACAGCAATTCAGGCAGCATCCGACGAGCAGCAAAATCGACGTTTCGGGCAAAAGCCCTTCATCAGGAATAAAGCTTTATTCCTGATGAAGGGCTTTTGCCCGAAACGTCGATTTTGCTGCTCGTCGGATGCTGCCTGACCTGCTGTGCTCTTCCAGCACCACTAATCCAGAATCTGGTTTCCAGCATCTGCAGTCATTGTTTTTACCTCTGTTTGACTTGTCCTATTATTGTTGTGTTGTCCCAGTCAAATCTGTGCGCTTGTGTGAAATTAACAACCAACTCCCATTCCTGGATGTGATGATAGAAAGAACACGGAATGCTGAGTGCACAACAAAAGTGTACAGAAATGCCACACACACCGACCAGGTCCTGAACTACAACAGCAACTGCCCAAATTCACACAAGAGAAGCTGCATTAGAACTCTGTTCAAAAGGACTCCAACGCACTGCAGCAACCCTGACCTGTGAAGAGAAGAAGAACACCTCTACAGAGTCTTCATCAAGAACGTATATCACTGCAACTTCACCCACAGATGCCTAACAGACAAACAATGTGACCAAGACATGGCACAACCCAACACAGTAACCACACTACCGTATATTAAAAAAAAATCTCAGAACTAACAGCCAGACTCCTCCAACCACTCGGATTCATGTCAGCCCCCGTAAACTGACAGCCATGTTCAGGCATCAACTCAGCAGAACCAAAGATCCCTCATCCATCATGTGCAGGACAAACATGGTGGACAAGGTTCCATGCAGGGACAGCACGAAACACTATATAAGACAAACAGGCAGCAAGTAGCAATTCGCAAACATGAACATCAACAAGCCACTTAACGGCACGACCAACTGTCTCTAGTATCTATACACAATTTGACTGGGACAACGCAGCAATAATAGGACAAGCCAAACAGAGGACAGCCAGAGAATTCCTAGAAGCATGACACTCATCCACAGACTCCATCAACAAACACATTGGCCTAGACCCAATATACCAACCACTGCAACAACCAATCGGAACCGACAACTGGAAACAACATTCACAGGAGGATCCTCAGCACGGAGGGTGTCACCTAGAAAGGAAATGAAATGTCTGCAAACCAACTTCCCAGCACAGTGAACATACCTACAACAACTGCATCCTTCTATATTTTAAATACCTCTATCAAATTGAAGTGTAATCTCTCACGTTTCAATAACACTCACAATTTTTAAGTTATCTTCATCCTGATATTTCATCATATCAGACAACCTCCTGGAGAGTCTGTAGACCACCTACTCCTCTAGACACAATAATTTTCTGATCATCTGGATAATAAAGTCAATGTGGCTCCCCAATAATGATCTTGATGAAGTTTTCTATGAGGGGACACTTTCGCCATGTCTTACCCAGCAGATATCATTCGGTGCAGGAAAACACTGTTCTTCAAAACTCTTGTCAACTTCTGATTCCTTTGCCCTTACAATTTAGACATTAACTCATGTCACTCTTCAACGAAGACTGAGCAAACTCTCTCTACTGTCCAGCCAATGTTTCTTCCTCAATCAAATTCATCAAAATGCTTCCATTTTACAGTGGAGTTTCCAGAGTTGGAAATATTTCCTGCAGCCCAGGAAAAAAGAAGAACAAAGAAAATTTACAGCCCAGGAACAGGCCCTTCGGCCCTCCAAGCCTGACCTGATCCAAATCCACTGTCTAAATCTGTCGTCCAATTCCAAAGCATCTGTATCCCTCTGCTCCCCACCTACTCATGCATCTGTCCAGAAGCATCTTGAATGAATCTACCGTGCCTGCCTCTATCACCTCTGCTGGCAACGTGTTCCAGGAACCTACCACCCTCTGTGTGAAGTACTTGCCGCGTGTGTCCCCCTTAAACTTTTCACCTCTCACCTTGAAAGCGTGACCTTTCGTTATTGAATCCTTCACCCTGGGGAAAGGCTTATTTCTATCTACCCTGTCTATACCCTTCATGATTTTGTAGACTTCAATCAGGACCCCCCTCAATCTCTTTTTTTCTAATGAAAACAATCCTAACCTACTCAACCTATCGTCATAGCTAGCATATGGACCTTACATGCTGCATTCTGGAATTCTTATTGAAAAAGGCCACATTAAGGATTGAAATACAAAAGGAAATGTTGTGTTAAATTAGGATGGACTTTTCTGTACAGAGCTTACTCTCCTGAGATATAGTAAAAGGAGCTTTTCCATGTTCCTCAACCACAATATAACCGAGCTGGTTCTGGTTTAGTTTGCTGAAAAGATAGTGTCCCTTTCTTCAGCGCTTGACAAATCTCACCTTGAACATAAGATACAACAAAGCAAGTTTAAAGTTTAAAATTGTTTTTGTTTAAAAGAAAGTACTGATCTGCCTGTTCAGCACCACCCAAAAGGAATGTATGTATAAAATGTCAATGATCCAGAAGAGTGCAGAATGTTCTTACATTGAGCACTCATGAGCTTCCTTTGTGACTGCTCAAAACTGGTTCAATGACTTCAGAATTGACAAGCAAGTGATAATGTAATTTATTTCTGTCAGTCTGAGATATTGTCTCTCTGTAGATTCCCTTCCTGTGTTCATAAAAACACAAACTATTCCATTCTCCCTTAGACAATAGTTACTGTGTTTTAAGATGTATCAAAATGTACAGTGATAGTATTTAATTCACTCCCACGTTGTGGATATTACTGGCTGGACAAGCATTTATTGTCTTTCCCCTAACTCCCCTTGAGAAGGTGCAGGTGAGTCACCTCCCTGAACTGTTGCAGCCCCATGTGGGTCAGTCAGTGAAGAGGTGAAAGGTGCTTTTGAAGGTACATTGGTGCATTGATGCAGTGCAACAACTGACCGTTGATGGTGAACAGAGCGGATGTTTGTGAATATGGTACCAATCAAGCAGGCTGCTTTCTCCTGGATGGTGTCAAGCTTCTTGAGTGTTGTTAGAGCTGCACCCATCCAGACAAGTGGGGAGTACTTGTGCCTTGAAGATGGTGGACAGGCTTTGGAGAGTCAGGAGATGAGTCATTTGCCACAGCGTATCCTACCTCTGAGTGTGCTCACAGCCACAGTATTTTATAACTAGTCAATAATAACTGCCCCAGAATGTTAATGGAGTGTTTTTTAAAATTCGTCCATGGGAATTGGGTGTTGTTAGCTAAACCAACATTTATTACTATTTGCTAATTTCCCAAAGGGATGATAAGGTTCAACCACATTGATGTTGGCCTGGAGTCACATGTAGGCCAGACTGGATATTTCCTCTTTCCCTAAAGGACATTGGTGAAGCAGATGGGTTTTCACAATAATCGCCCGTGGTTACATGGCTGCCAGTAGACGAGCTTTTATATTCAGGTCTTTGTTGAATTCAAATTTTACCATCATCCATGGCAGGATTCTGCTACTCACATGGGATGGATGTTACTTTCCCTTTGAAATAACTCCACAGAGGCCAGAATGCCGTCACCAAGTCCCCCTTTTATTTACACATGGAGAGTCCTTAACACTGATCCAGCTCCCTCAGAGCCAACTCTCAGAGTGAACAGAACCTCTGACCGTCCTGTTTATATCTGTCAGCCAGGGATCCCTGATTGGACTGGATTAACAGCCCCAATCAGGGAAATCATATTCTATGCGGTCCACTCTGCCTGACCCCATTACAATCTGTCCATCTCTAGAGCCCAAGCTTCAATAGTATAATTGCTATATCTTGCAATGTCTGTTCACAGATAGCAATGCTGAAGTTCCTGTTCTGGAGGAATCTGCCTTCCTCCATGTACCACAAAGACCCATCAGCTCCACGGACATCAGAATTAATTAATCCTCTCTTTATTCTCTTGTAGCTTATCAAAAGCCAAGTTACAAACGTGACTTCAGATGCAAAGTCAGATGGGTGGTTTTGGTGTTGGTAAACAAAAGTCAAAGGTGTGTAACTGTCTCTGACATACCCAGCACAAGAGCTTACTGAGTCAGAAGTAAATCATCATTTCTCTCCATGGGGCATTGTCTAAGAGTCAGGGCTGGGCTATTCAGAACAGATGTTAGAAAATACTTCTACAAAAGGTAGTGAATGTTTGGAACTCTCTACCTTAAACGGCAGTCAATGTGAATTCGATTGTTAAATTTACATCTGAGATAGACATTTTCCTATTAAGCAAAGGTATAAAAGGATTTAGGCCCAAGGCAGATATAGAGAGTTAGGCCTCAGCTCAGCCATTATCTTATCGAATAGTGGAGAAGGCCCAACGGGCTGAATGGCCTGCTCCTGTTCCTGTGTTCCTACAACTGAAACAAAAACAGCGGCACTGCGCTTGCCGTATACATTTTGTTTGGAATTTGTGGATTGGAGATGTCACCGGCTGGCCACTAGTTATTTTGAGTCCCTAGTTGCCCCTTGAGAAGGCGGGGGAGAGCTGCCTGTCTGAACCGCTGAAGTCCATGTGCTGTAGGTTAATCCACAATGCGCTTCGGGAGCAAATTCCAGGATTGTGACCCAGTTACAGTGAAGGGATGGTGATAAATTTCTGAGTCAGGACGGTGAGCGGCTTAGAGGGGAACTTAAAGATGGTGGTGTTTCCATGTCCTTCTTGGTGGAAGTGGTCATGTGTTTGGAACGTGGTGTAAATGGTGGTTCATTTTATGCAGCTTCCATTATTAATATTAATATCAATGTTGATTTAATAATGCTGGAAAAGAGTGGAAGGAAACAATAGCATGGGATAAATCTTCAATAGAGGCATCTATTTTTCAGGTTTCTGGTTTCCACCAAGTATATGGTCTGCATTCAGGTGGGAGTTTCAGTAATTTCCATCCTGGGAATTTCTCTCTTCTAACAATTGCTGCTATATTCAGTCCATGATCTATTTAGTAACAGAGGAAAGAGGAGACCATTCAGCTTCTGGAGCCGTAACTCTATTCCATTAAATCATGGCAAATCTGTCTATTAACCCCATTTATCCAGATCGTTCAATATCCTCTTGCCAACCAGAGTCAAAGACAGCACCTCAGCCAGTTCAGCACTCTGTCTGACATGGTCTGCAGGACCAGCTGAGATATTCTCCCCAAAATTCTGGATTAGTGGTGCTGGAAGTGCACAGCAGTTCAGGCAGCATCTAAGGAGCAGAGAAATCGACGTTTCGGGCAAAAGCCCTTCATCAGGAATAAAGAGCTGATAACCGATACCACCGTTCAGTTACAACTGACTTTTCAAGAAATGGAAACAAGTAAATATTTTTGGCTTTTGAGAAAATTGTAAAATGCTTGCCAACTTAAAGAAACATTCTTTCAATTTGATTTTGTTTACAGCCTATTGAGCAAGTTAAGTTCAAGAACAAATTACAAATGATTGATTAGAGTAAAATTAGTATAATTTCACAAACTTCACTCAGTGTGAATTACAGGAGGTCCCCAATTTATGAACACGTGTTTTACAATTGTTTGTGCCAATGAACATGACCGCAGACAAGAATATAATTTTTAAGACCTGACATACGAACATTTCCTGGACTTAGGATTCCACTCCTGAACAGAACCTGGAAATTGCCTGTACTCTTGGTAGGGTGCTTTTGTGGTGCAGTGGTGATGTCCCTATCTCTGAACCAGGAGGCCCAGGTTTAAGTCCTACCTGCTCCAGGGATGAGTAATAACATCAGTGAACAGGTTGGTTAAAAACATTTAAATGACGCCTGATGCTGAATGAACTTGAAATTAGATTCAATTCTTCACTTTGAACGGAGAGTACACCACACGTTGATATGAAAGTGTGAGAATGGGGAGGTCAGGGTACCAAGAACAAGAAGCTGAGTTGTTCAGTGATCGTTACTTAGCTCTGAACGTGTGTTCTTCCCTCTTCATTTGCATCATCAAATTTACATTTATGCAACAGAGAATGAGCCTTCAGTTGATCATTAGACATTGGTTCAGCTCACTGTGGAGACTGAGTTGTTAATAGAGACCAGAACAATTCAACAGGCATCTGGTTTCCATAGAAATTAAAGGAGAGTTTAACAGAAATCATGAGGAGATGTAAAATATAAATTACACTGTTGCTTCAACAGTATTGTGGGTGGCTCGGTGGCACAGTGGTTAGCACTGCTGCCTCACAGCGCCAGAGACCTGTGTTCAATTCCCGCCTCAGGTGACTGACTGTGTGAAGTTTGCACATTCTTCCTGTGTCTGCGTGGGTTTCCTCCCACAGTCCAAACATGTGCAGGTTAGGTGAATTGGTCATGCTAAATTGCCCATAGTGTTAGGTGAAGGGGTAAATGTAGGGGAATGGGTCTGGGTGGGTTGCGCTTTGGAGGGTCGGTGTGGACTTGTTGGGCCAAAGGGCCTGTTTCCACACTGTAGGGAATCTAATCTATTGGTTATAAGAATGACAGGACATATAAAGATAGTAATGGTAGGACAAGGCAAGTTTGAGTAATAGAATTATCTATGCAGATCTACACCCTGATCACTTTAACAAAAGGAATTGCTCAGTCAAGGAATGAATTTCACAAAGGACTTGGCTTCATGTTTCAGATGCTTATGGATAGGCAGTGATTTAAAAACAAACTAAAACAAAAATGAGATCTGTAAGTATGAGGAATTTGGGAGATTATAAATTAAAAGAACAGAAAAGTATTCTTGGAATAAATTAGCAGCATTTGTGATGTGTTACAGGATCCTGACAGATGGAGATTATAAAAGTTAAAGGAAATCAGTACTTACAGTCTTCATATCAGTGTTTATAACAAATTTAGGAAGCAACTATGTCCTGGACTGATTGACATGAGGTTTTTAGGATTACGGCAGGATTGAAGAGGTTAACTAGGCTTTTGTGGTATTGTGGCAGTGTTTCTAGTGTGGAGGCATGAAGGGACTGAGTTCAAGACCTACCTGCTCCAGGGGTATGTCATCACATAGAGTCATGGAAACAGACCCTTCAGTCCAACCTATCCAGGCCAACCAGATATCCCAACCCAATCTAGTCCCACCTGCCAGCACCCAGCCCATATCCCTCCAAACCCTTCCCATTCATATACCCATCCAAATGCCTCTTAAATGTTGCAATTATACCAGCCTCCACCACTTCCTCTAACAGCTCATTCCATACACATACCACCCTCTGTCTGAAAACGTTGCCCCTTAGGTCTCTTTTATATCTTTCCCCTCTCACCCTAAACCTATGCCCTCTAGTTCTGAACTCCCCAACGCCAGGGAAAAGACTTTGTCTATTTACCCTATCCATTCCCCTCATAATTTTGTAAACCTCTATAAGGTCACCCCTCAGCCTCTGACGCTCCAGGGAAAACAGCCCCAGCCTGTTCAGCCTCTCCCTGTAGCTCAAATCCCCCAACCCTGGCAACATCCTTGCAAATCTTTTCTGAACCCTTTCAAGTTTCACAACATCTTTCCAATAGGAAGGAGACCAGAATTGCACGCAATATTCCAACAGTGGCCTAATCAATGTCCAGTACAGCCGCAACATGACCTGCCAACTCCTGTACTCAATACTCTGACCAATAAACGAAAGCATACCAAACGCTGCCTTCACTATCCTATCTACCTGCGACTCCACTTTCAAGGAGCTATGAACCTGCACTCCAAGGTCTCTTTGTTCAGCAACACTTCCTAGGACCTTACCATTAAGTGTATAAGTCCTGCTAAGATTTGCTTTCCCAAAATGCAGCACCTCGCATTTATCTGAATTAAACTCCATCTGTCACTTCTCAGCCCATTGTCCCATCTGGTCCAGATCCTGTTGTAATCTGAGGTAACCCTCTTCGCTCTCCACTACACCTCCAATTTTGGAGTCATCTGCAAACTTACTAACTGTACCTCTTATGTTCGGATCCAAATAATTTATGTAAATGACAAAAAGTAGTGGACCCAGCACCGATCCTTGTGGCACTCCACTGGTCACAGGCCTCCAATCTGAAAAACAACCCTCCACCACCACCCTCTGTCTTCTACCCTTGGGCCAGTTCTGTATCCATATGGCTAGTTATCCCTGTATTCTGTGAGATCTAACCTTGCTAATCAGTCTCCCATGGGGAACCTTGTCGAACGCCTTACTGAAGCCCATATAGATCACATCAACTGCTCTGTCCTCATCAATTCTATTTGTTACTTCTTCAAAAACCTCAATCAAGTTTGTGAGACATGATTTCCCACACACAAAGCCATGTTGACTATCCTGAATCAGTCCTTGCCTTTCCAAATAGATGTAAATCCTGTCCCTCAGGATTCCCTCCAACAACTTGCCCACCACCGACGTCAGGCTCACTGGTCTATATTTCCCTGGCTTGTCCTTACCACCCTTCTTAAACATCTTGGATCAGGATGAATCAAATAATTTAAAGAGGTTCATTGAACGGATGGAGGATGAAGTGGGGTCCAACTGGAATAAATCAAAGAATCCCATAGAAAATATAAGAAGTATCTTCTGGGATGTACCTGGGTGTAATGTTTTGAATTAGTTTGATGTACGGAAGAATTTGGAGAGTGGCTGATGGGTTATTTCTCTGCAGAGGGGAGTTGGGAAGATGATTTACACATTTACAGGCATTACAGGTTACATTAATGGCATTTAGGGGAAACCTTAGAATCTTTAATCAGAGAAGAATGTACTTGCTTTCAGGATAGAGAGAAAGAAAAGGAACAGCAAGCAGCACAGGTCTCAGAATTAAAGTTGATGTTTGACAAATGTGAAGGAGGTGACTATATCGTGAATGTGATACACATGGACAAATAATTTGTGTCTGTGAGGTAACATAAGACAGCACGGAGCATTGCGCCATCACTGAAGTATTTCTGAAGTTTGAACGTTGTTTTAATGGAGGAAACTCAGCAGTCAATTTGTACACAACAAGATCCCACAAACAGGAAGAGTTAATAACAATGGGCCAGGATTTTAAGGTGGGATGTCAGAGGTTTAGAAGGGATTTGAGGAAATAAAACATCCCCAGAGGATGGGGGGTGTCTGGAATGCACTGCCTGGGAGGGGAGTTGAGGTGGGAAACCTCACAACCTTTAAAACCTACTCGAGTGAGAACTTCAAATGACAAAACATTCCAGGTTCTGGGCCTAGTGTGGGAAAATGGGGCTAGTGTAAATTTAGAATAGTTTTTTGTAATTGATGACTCAATGGGCTGAAGGGCCTCTTTTGTACCATTATTATTCTGTGAATAACCAAATAAGCTGTTTTTCAGAGATATCGGTCAAGGGATACATGTTGGAGAAGATCCTGCTCCTCTCCTGAACTTTTTGATCCATTAAAGAGGCTGGACAGCGCTGGTGTTTATTATCCCAATAAAAGGCAGCTCTTCTGGGCAGTGTTACTATCTCTCAGCAATGCCCCGGTGTGTGGGTTGAACCCATAATCTTCGGACTCAGAAGCACACAAGACAAATCATTTCACTGTAACTAGGTACATGTGACAACAATAACTCAAATCAAATCAAAAGGTATGCTTGGATTGAGCCATGAATAGTAAGATTGCCTTCACCATAAAGACTCACAAAACTGGTTAGCCCTGAAAAGTAAGTATGCCAAGTAGTTCAACATTGATAATTGAACACTTATTTTTCTGAAATGTGAAGAAGGCGCATCATCTATCAAAAAGACTCCACCAACACCTGACTTGGGCGATAACAGGGAGAGCATGTGTTACTGAGCTTGTGTATTTTTCCAATTATTACAAACATATTTTATAGTCACGATGACCAAGAAAATCACTGAGCCAGACCCGATGAGGTGAGCAGCCAGAGATTCGAAGAATGTTTTATTGCTAAATTCTGAGGAAATGACTCACACTGTCAGTGAAGGCTGATAGTAAATAAAAATACTGGAAATCCACCCACAGAATTCTGCAACTGTCTTTAAACATAACCTCCACTGCAATAGTTAATTGGTCAGCTGATCGATCTTTAAGGATGACAGAAAGAATCCACCCACGTGTTTGTGGTTGTGTCCTGTGCATCTTACTTTATTCCTTGTCACTCAGCAGATCTGGCTGCATCTGTGAAGAGAGAGAGAGTGAGAGTTAACATTTCAGGTTTTCAGTCCAGTGTCCCACCATCAATTCTTCCAGTCTGAAGAAGGGTTACTGCTTCTCTCTTCATACAGATGCTGCCAGATCTGGTTTTGGTTTGCTTGAGGCATCTGCAGTTATTTGCTTTTTTTTGTCCTTAAGTTTAAAGGTAAAAGGGGATGGGAGACAGCAGGAACAGGGGACTGATTTGGATGATCCACCATGACCCTATTGAATAGCAGAGCAGGTTCAATGGACCGATTGGCCCACAGTTGCTCCTAGTTTCCATGCTTTTATATTTCTGTAGAAAGTCAGCAGGAAAAGGAGCAACTGGATGCTGGGGAGGTCTATCGAGCCAGCCTTGCCATTTAATAAGATTATGACTGAATTTTTGCATCAGTCCCACCTCTTGCCCTATTGTCTGATTCTCTTTGTGTCCAATTGATTTCAGTCTTGCAGATACTCATCAACTGAACTTCCTGTGCTGTCTGAGTAGAGAATTCCAGAGATTCTCCACCCTCTGAATTAAGAAATCTCATCTCAATCTGAAGTGGTCAAGCCCATGCACTGGATACAAAGGTGGATGGATATTTTCCCCTTCAAGGCAATTGGTGCCAGTTGTCAAGGGATTGTTGGATTCAGTTGGAGGTTCATTTGAGGCGTGGGGGTGGAGAAAGGGAAGCATTGACTGCTCCTTATGGCCCACATAGCAATGGATTGGAAACAGTGGACAGATTGTTCCCTCACGGAAAGGCCTGTCCAGCCAATACTAAATTCATAAAACACCCACTTGCTCCAGAGGTATGTAATAACATCTTTGAACAGTTTCATTAGAAAATACTTCTAATAAGAGCAGACCAAAACTGTGCTTTAATCATGCATTTCTTAACACTGATTTCTTAACACTGTTAAGATTCCAGGACATACAAGGACATGGACTGCAAGTTTGACCAGATTTGAATTTAGTGTTTTTTAACTGGGATTGAGGAAAAGTAAAACTGATCCAGTAATAGAGGGTAAGTGAGAGAAGCAAAACTTTTAACATGGAAACATCTGGACAGACAAACAGACAGACCAATTGCTCTATTTATCTTCACAATGTGAGCTTTAATACCCAGGTATGTGAATGACAATCAATAATTCAACTGATTCAAGATCCAACCAAAAGCAGAGAGTCTATGCAAGAACAGCCACAGAAGTATTTTTTTGCTTCTTTAATCAGAGGGTTTGAGCCACAAGATGATGGTAATAATGAAAACATTTGCATGCCTCAGTTCCTTTACAGGTTCCTGCATGAAGTTTACCTCAGCACTTTGCCAGTTTCTGACATGCTTCAGTACAGGAATGTTGGTGATGCAGACCGGTCTGTGGGATTGGACGGGTGCCCAGCTTTCTCAATGCTACAGTGAACACCTTCCCCCATTCCATTATCACAGGGTTGGACCAGGCCAGACCAAATGGAAGAACTAACACTTCTGATAGCATCTATTATGGGGGTGATTTTAGTTGTCCCCTCGTGGCAGGAGCCAGGCAAGAGAGTTTTTAAAATTGGCGTGTTTACCTGCTGTAAAGCCACTGGGATTTCAACAGCCATTAATGAAGGTCATTAACTCCCACCCAAAGTGACATTAGGATCTGACTACTTTTACCCAAGGTCTGACTGGGGAGAAATCTACCCAGCCTTCCAGTCAGTTGAAGGGTCAGGAGCACCAGGGGAAGGAGACCCCCTGCAATTTAGTCATTCCCGTGCCTTCAGCAGACTCAATCTCTGAAATTCTCTCTCTAACCGTCTCTGCTTCACTCTGTCTCTCAGATTATCTTTTCCCAATCTGGATTTTCTCACAGTTTTACATTTCCCTGTTTATATATTAGTGCAGATACACAAGGGAAAATGTAGAGACTATTTGTATGTTTCATTCGTCACATTGGACCCTGAGAATATAGTCAGTGAGTTTCATGGTTCAGTCTCTTGTCCACCAGGGATTGAGTGTGTAAGCCAGCCTGACACTGCAGCGCAGTGAGGGAATGCTGCATTGCCAGCGGTGCTACCTATCGAAATAAAATCCAATAAACTTCAGGTGCCGTTAAAAACAGAAATTGCTGGAAAAGATTGTGGTGGTTCAGTGGTTAGCACTATTGCCTCACAGTACCAGGGTCCCAGGTTCGATTCCAGCCTCAGGCAATTGTCTGTGTGGAGTTTGCACATTCTCCCTGTGTCTGAATAGATTTCATCTGGGTGCTCCAGTTTCCTCTCACAGTCCAAAGATGTGCAGGTCAGGTGAATTGGCCATGCTAAATTGCCCATAGTGTTAGGTGCATTAGTCAGAGGGAAATGGGACTGGGTGGGTTACTCTTTGGAGGGTCGGTGTGAACTTGTTGGGCCGAAGGGCCTGTTTCCACACTGTAGGGAATCTAATCTAATCTAATTGAATCTGGCAGCAACTGTGGAGAGAAATCAGAGTTAATGTTTCAGGTTGAGTGACCCTTCCTCCAAACTGGTGTTAGCTAGGAAAACTCTATATACCTGTACAGCTCATAAATAAAGAAAACCCCTGGGGAACATTCTAGTGCCATTTGCATTGCTTGTCCTAAATCAAACAAATTAACTGATTGGTCTCAAACAAAAGCAGAAATTGCTGAAGAAACTCAACAGGCCTGTCAGCATCTACAGAGCGAGAAAAACAGACTTAAGATTTTAGGTCTAGTGACCCTTCTTCAGAACACTGCCAATTTGCATTTTTGGTTATTCCACCTGGCCAGTCCTTTCCTCGATAATGCTGTTTGCAGCTGGTTAGAGTGTACAGCAGAAAGTTAACTTGAAACATGCTGGTTGAGGAAGAGGACTCCATGAGGGACCGCCACTTCATTCAAAATGATAATGGATGAAAGATTACGCAAAGCAGCAATTGCTTTTTAAACAAAAAAGCTCTGGAAAAATAAAATATTAATGCAGGTATTGTGAAAATAAACTATCTGCTCTGTTTATATTGCAGTATGGTGTTTGTAATAGTGGCCGTACGTAACATGAAAGTACAGCAGTATTCCTGAAGGCAAGACAGACTGCAGATTTCTCATGGTTATCCTAGTAGCCCGTTGTTATAGAGCTGAAATTGTAATTTTCTTTAATCTGTGGTTTTTGTTGCAAAAATATATTTTAATCATAAATTATCTGTAGGTACCTACAAAGGTCCAAAACAGTTCTGTATAGATTTTGCAGAAAGGAAATGGTGGAACTTGACATTCCTCAAAGCTTTCAGCCAGATACAACAAAAGACAATTTCTAATCATGAAAGGAAACTATTCACATTCCCATTAAAGCTTTGAGGGATCTTGGAACTTAACAGACCTGAGTTATATTTTGGCAGAAAGAACCTCTTTCTTTCATCGCAAAAATATATTTTATTTACAAAAATTATCTATAAGTATAAACAAAAGGTCCTATAATATTTTTAGAACATAGAACAGTACAGCACAGTACAGGCCCTTCAGCCCTCGATGTTGTGCCAGCCTTTTATCCTATTCTAAGATCAGCCTTCATTGTACTATCTTCCATGTGCCTTTCCACGAGTCGCTTAAATGTCCCTAATGTCTCTGACTCTACTCCCACTGCTGGCAGTGCATTCTGCACACCCACCACTCTCTGTAAAGAACCTATCTCTGATATCTCCTCTACATTTTCTTCCAATCACCTTAAAATTATGTCCCCTTGTAATAGCCATTTTCGCCCTGGAAAAAAGTCTCTGACTATCCACTCTCTCTATGCCTCTCAACATCTTGTACATCTCTTTCAAGTCATCTCTTATCCTTCTTTGCTCCAATGAGAAAAGTCCTAGCTCCCTCAACCTTTCTTCATAAGACATGCCCTCCAGTCCAGGCAGCATCCTGGTAAATCTCCTCTGCACCCTATCTAAAGCTTCCACATCTTTCAGATAATGAGGTGACCAGAACTGAACACAATATTCCAAGTGTGGTCTAACCAGGGCTCCATAGAGCTGCAGCAAAACCTCACGGCTCTTAAAATCAATCCCCCACTAATGAAAGCCAACACACCATACACCTTCTTGATAACCCTGTCAATTTGGGTGGCACTTTTGAGGAATCTCTAGACATGGACCCCAAGATCCCTCTGTTCCTCCACACTTCTATGAATCCTGCCTTTAACTCTGTATTTTGCATTCAAATTCAACTTTCACTTCACACTTTTCCAGGTTGAATTCCACCTGCCACTTATCAGCCCAATTCTACATCCTGTCAATATCCCATTGCAACCCACAACAGCCCTCCTCACTATCCACCAAGCTTCGTGTCATCAGCAAACTTACTAACCCACCCTTCCACTTCCTCATCCAAGTCACTTATAAAACTCACAAAGAGCAGAGGTCCTAGAACCAATCCCTGACGAACACCACTGGTCACCAAGTTCCAGGCTGAGTACTTTCCATCTACCATCACCCTCTGTCTTCTGTGGGTCAGCCAATTCTGTATCCAGGCAGCCAGATTTCCCTGTATTCCATGCCCCCTTACTTTCTGAATGAGCCTACTATGGGGAACCTTATCAAATGCCTTGCTGAAATCCATGTACACCACACCCACTGCTCTACCTTCATCAATGCAGTTTGTCACATCCTTAAAGAACTCAATAAGGCTTGTGAGACATGACCTGCCCCTCACAAAGCCATGCTGACTATCTGTAATCAAACTATGGTTTTTCAAGTAATCATAAATCCGGTCTCTCAGAATCATCCACTCCAATACTTTGCCCATCACTGATGTAAGACTGACCGATCTGTAATTCCTAGAATTATCCCTATTCCCTTTCTTGAACAAGAGAATAACATTTGTCACCCTCCAATCATCTGGCACTACTCCAGTGGACAGTGAGGATCCAAAGACCATTGCCAAAAGAGCAGCAACCTCTTCCCTCGCTTCCTGTAGTAACCTAGGGTATATCCTGTCTGGCCCAGGGGATTTCTCTATCCTCATGATTTTCAAAATTTTCAGCACATCCTCCTTCTTAACATCAACCTGTCCCAGCATATCAGTCTGTTTCACGCTGTCCTTACAAACGACAAGCTCCCTCGCAGTAGTGATTACTGAAGCAAAGCATTCATTAAGGACCTCCCCTACCTCCTCCGACTCCAGGTGCAAGTTCCCTCCACTATCCCTGATCAGCCCTACCCTCACTCTGACCATCCTCTTGTTCTTCACATAAGTGTAGGACGCCTTAGGGTTTTCCTTAATCCTACCGGCTAAAGCTTTCTCATGCCCCCTTCTAGCTCTCCTAAGTCCATTCTTCAGTTCCTTCCTGGCTACCTTGGAACCCTCTAGAGCCCTGCCTGATCCTTGCGTCCTCAATCTTAAGTAAGCTTCCTTCTTCCTCTTGACAAGATGTTCCACATCCCTGTCACCCAAGGTTCTTTCATCCTATCATCCCCTTTTTGTTTTGTATGGATTTGCAGAGAGAAAGACAGCACACATTAGAATTGATATTTCTCAGAGTTTTCTTGCAGTTGCAAAACTGAAGCATTTTCTCCTCCTGCAGGAAACTATTGGCATTCATGTCGAGGCAACAGGGGGGTTTGAGAACTGACTGGACCCTTGTTATACTTTGACAGAAAGACCTCAGACAGTGGTCTTTCCCCACTGTGTCTTGGCGGCAGCTGTCCCAGGCTTTGGTGCATCCCTCAGCAAGTAGTCCTGGACCTTGGAACGTCCCAGTCTGCAGCACTCATTCAAGGTCAGCTTTTTACAGGGGCAGATAGAAACTATGTTGCCCTCATTCTGAGATTCTCTCTTTGCTGCAATGAGGGGTTTCACAGTGCAGGGACCTCCAACTCAGTAAAATAAAACGTTCTCTCTCAAACAAGATGACTGTAATTTCCAAAGTCCATGTACCTGGAAATGAATTTGGCTCATTATTCAAATTAGAGTGAATGAAACAGAAGTCGCTTTACGTTCATGTAGTAACTCATGAAAGAGCATTTACAACTAAACAACTAATCAAACTCATTAGGTAAGCTAATTACAGATTAAGCAAATGAGGTTGTCCTCATTAAAAAGTATATTTTGAATCTTTCTGTTGAGGATGGGAATGGCCCTGATCATGTTGCCGCTGGCACAGGGGAGTGTAACAACACACTGGAACGTTTGTATTGCAGCATTGGGACACAAGGCAGACGTAAAAGTGTTGCTGAATGTTCTTCACTCTCTGTAACCAAGATAAGCAAGCTCTCACTTTCCAGTCCAGAAAACCTTGGTACATTTTGGGAGTCCAATAAATGAGGAGCGTGTTGCTGCTTCTAACCTTTCTCCCAAATGAGATAGTTTGAAAAAACATCAGTTTGTTAAGAGACATTAAAATTGCCACATCATCATATTCCAGAGAGAAACAGTCAATGATGGTCTATGTATCCATCAGGGAAACCATTAGCTTCAGTCTATACCTTTGAAAACAGCATCTAGACCATAAGAGGCGAGTGCAGAGTCAGCCATTCAGCCCATCGAGTCTGCTCAGCTTTTCGTGGCTAATCTGATCATCCTTGACTCCATTTCCCTGCCTTTTCCCCTTAACCTGTAGATCCCCTTACTGATTAAAAATCTGTCTATCTCAGCCTAGGATATAGTTATTGACCCAATCTCTACAGCCGTCTGCAGTAAAGAATTTCACAGATTCACTCCGGTCTTGAAATGCATAAAAGTGGATAAATCCCCAGGACCTGATCAGGTGAACCCGAGAACTCTGTGGGAAGCTAGGGAAGTGATTGCTGGGTCTCGTGCTGAGATATTTGTATCATCGATAGTCACAGGTGAGGTGCCGGAAGACTGGAGGTTGGCTAACGTGGTTCCACTGTTTAAGAAAAGTGGTAAGGACAAGCCAGGGAAATATAGACCAGTGAGCCTGACGTCGGTGGTGGGCAAGTTGTTGGAGGGAATCCTGAGGGACAGGATGTACTTGTATTTGGAAAGGCAAGGAGTGATTAGGGATAGTCAACATAGCTTTATTCATGGGAAATCATTTCTCACAAACTTGATTGAGTTTTTTGAAGAAGTAACAAAGAGGATTGATGAGGACAGAGCAGTAGATGTGATCTATATGGACTTCAGTAAGGTGTTCGACAAGGTTCCCCATGGGAGACTGATTAGCAAGGTTAGATCTCATGGAATACAAGGAGAACTAGCTATTTGGATACAGAACTGGCTCAAAGGTAGGAGAAGGTGGTGGTGGAGGGTTGTTTTTCAGACTGGAGGCCTGTGACCAGTGGAGTGCTACAAGGATCAGTGCTGAGTCCACTGCTTTTCATCATTTATATAAATGGTTTGGATGTGAACATAAGAGGTACAGTTAGTAAGTTTGCAGATGACACCAAAATTGGAGGTGTAGTGGACAGCGAAGAAGGTTACCTCGGATTACAGCAGGATCTTGATCAGATGGGTCAAAGGGCTGAGAAGTGGCAGATGGAATTTAATTTAGATAAATGTGAGGTGCTGCATTTTGGGAAAGCAAATCTTAGCAGGACTGATCCACTTAATGGTAAAGTCCTAGGGAGTGTTGCTGAACAAAGAGATCTTGAAGTGCAGGTTCATAGCTCCTTGAAAGTGGAGTTGCAGATAGATAGGATAGTGAAGAAGGTGATTGGTATGCTTTCGTTTATTGGTCAGAGTATTGAGTACAGGAGTTGGGAGGTCATATTGCAGCTCTACAGGACATTGGTTAGGCCACTTTAGGAATATTGCATGCGATTCTGGTCTCCTTCCTATTGGAAAGATGTTGTGAAACTTGAAAGGGTTCACAAAGGATGTTGCCAGGGTTGGAGGATTTGAGCTATAGGAAGAGGCTGAATAGGCTGGGGCTGTTTTCCCTGAAGCGTTGGAGGCTGAGGGGTATTTTCCCTGGTGTTGGGGAGTTCAGAACTAGAGGGCATAGGTTTATGGTGAGAGGGGAAAGATATAAAAGAGACCTAAGGGGCAACCTTTTCAATCAGAGGGTGTTACATGTATGGAATGAGCTGCTAGAGGAAGTGGTGGAGGCTGGTACAATTGCAACATTTAAAAAGCATCTGGATAGGTATATGAATAGGAAGGGTTTGGAGGGATATGGGACGGGTGCTGGCAGATGGGACTAGATTGTGTTGGGATATCTGGTCGGCATGGACCAAAGGGTCTGTTTCCGTGCTGTACATCTCTATGACTCAATGACTCTTGGACAGAACAAATTCCTCCTCATCTCTGTCTTAAACTGTCTTTAACTGTACAGCCGTTTATTCTGAGATCATACCCTCTGATCGTAGACTTCCGGTAGGGGAAACAATTTTTCTCTATCTATGCTGTCAAATTCCTTAAGAATCTAGAACACTTCAGTAAGGTCACCTCTCATTCTTCTAAATTCTAATGAGTACAGGCTCAATCTACTCAATCTCTCCTCATAAGGCAGTCCCTCTATTCCTGGGATGAGCCTAGTGAACATCTTTGGACATTCTTCAATGCCATTTTATCTTTATTCAAGAGAACAATAGGGTGCTCACAAAACAGAGGCGACCCTGTGACCCATCGTGTCTGTACTATGAAACTCCTGAATACTCTTGTTGGAGCAAGAGGTGACTAGGCTATTTGGTTCCCAGGGAGGGAAGTGTTTACAGCCTGTTAACTTTACATTGAGTGTTTAAGTGTATTCAGGTGCTGGGCATTTCATTGTGTTCCTATATGTCGGAGCAGAGGGCTCTTGTAGCATAGTGGCAGTGTCCCTACCTCTGGATTCAATTCCCACCTGCTCCAGAGGTGTGTCATGACACATTGAGAAGTTTGATTAAATGGAAATCTTGAGAATGTGCTCATATCCAAACTACCTTCTTGTGGCAAAAATCATTCAAGAAATAAAGAATGTTTATCATTAGGCAGGCTCTTATAATGCAGTGATAGTTTCCCTACCTCTGGGTCAGAAAGTCTGGGGTCAGGTCCCACCTCCATAGGTCTTTCATAACATGTCTGAAAAAGTTGATTAAAAAGTACTTTGAAATGATCATCACTAAATTGTCTGAGTGTAATCCAAAAAACCCACACCCCTGCTTTTTCCCCATAGTCCTGCATTTTCTTTATGTCTTTACTCAATTCCTCTTTTGAAAGTTACTATTGCATCTGTTTCCATCACCAAACAGCAATTCATTCCAGGCCATGACAGCTGAGAGTTCAGAAACTGTTCCAATACTTTTTTTTAAAGCAGTCTGAAAGAAATGGTTTACCTCTCAGTTTCTATCCCGTACCTAACATTACATCTATTTCCACTATCCCTTTAATTATGGTAATTTGTCAGTCATGTCACTTTACCAAACTCCTTTTGGAAACTTAATGGAACATTGCTAGAACAATATGTTGTGGATCTATTATTTTATAAATTGAGGCAGATTTAATCAATGATCTCAGAGTATACGATCTGTGGGTTGAAAACAACTTGGCTAAATGTAAATCAGGATAAATTGTGAAGCAGTGAGGGGAGAGTTAACTGAAGTGGATTGGAAAAAGTGATTAGCAGAAAAGACAGTTAGTGAACAATGGCAGGCTTTTAGGAAAATAGTTTGTGACTCACAGCAAAGATATATCTCAGTGAGCAAGAAAGATTTGGGGAAGAAGATAAACCAGCTGTCATTAACCAACGAATTTCAGTCAAAATGACAGTAAAAAATGCACAATGTCGCAAAGATTAATGGTTAGCCAGAGGAATGGAAAAATTTTAAAACCAGCAAAGGATGACCAATGAAAATAGACTTCGAGGGTGAACTAGCGAGTAAAATAAAATAAAGCAGTAAGAGCCTTCTCCAAACATATAAAAAAGGAAGAGAAAAGCCAAATTGAACAGAGACTTCAAAGAGAAACGGCTGGGGAAATGATCATGTGGAATCAAAAAATGGCAGAGGGTCAATTTTTGTGATAGAAGACACTAATAGCATTCCAAAAATACTCAAGAGGAAAATATGGGTTATGGAGATAAATAAAATAAATATCACAGCCGAAAAAATGCTAGGAAATGGATATGGCTAAACACCAATTCATTCCCAGGACCTCAGGGGCTGCATCACTAGAGATTGAATGAATTAGCTACAGAGATAGTGGATGCACTGATAGTAATCTTCTAAGAATACTTAAGATTCAGAGGATTAGAAAACTTCCAATGTCACACCCTTATTCAAAGACAGAGGGAAACAAAATCATGTAATATGGAGGCCAATGAGTTTAACATTGGTTATTTGTAAAATGTTACAGTCTATTTAAAAGGCTGGAGAGCAGAGTATTTAGAAATATATAATATATTCAAGCAGAATCAGTACAATTTCATGAAGGGATAATCATATTTGATCAATTGAGAGGAATTAAAGGAGGTGACAAGCAGAATAAATAAAGGGGAACCGGCAGATGTAAAATAAAACTCAAAATAAACCAAAAAACTGTGGATGCCGGAAATCAGAAACTACTGGAAAAACTCAACAGGTCTGGTAGCATCTGTGGAGAGAAAGCAGAGTTAACATTGATGGAATATATTTGGATTTCCAAAAGGTATTCATTAAGGAACCGCACATACGGCTCCTGTATAAGACAACAGATAATGAAGAACAGCAAACCTTTTATTAACCTGCACCTGTGGGACCAGGAATGTGCCAAGAGATCAAATATTCCGGAAAATCAGAAGGTCCACATAATCAATGTAAAATCGCACACTAAGTAATAGAAATGGCTATACACATCACTGGGGTATACACATCACTGTTCTACTTACAGGATAAAGCACTAAAACAATAACGTAACTTTGCCTTAAGTAAAACTTACTGGCAGAGACCCTTCTCACTCACACCCTCAGCTGACTACTAGGACATCACGGAGATCATGATAATATAGTAACCTTCCAGCATTTGAGGACATAATTTTGCTGGTTTATTGACAGTGCCAGTTCATAAGGTGTCTGTTAAAACAAAGTTTGCTGTAATAGGGAAGACAAATAGAATGTTGGCCTTTGCTTCAAAGTGAAATGGAGTTTTAAAATGGAGATGTTCTGATAAACACTACAAAGCATTCGGTTTAAGATTAGAGTGGTGCTGGAAAAGCACAGCAGGTCAGGCAGCATCCAAGGAGCAGGAAAATCAACGTTTTGGGCAAAAGCCCTTCATCAGGAATCTAAGCTCTGGTTTCCAGCACCTGCAGTCCTCATTTTTGCCTATACAAGGCATTAGTTAGACTCTGTGGAATATATATTCCTCAGGGGGGCATGCTGAGAATTAAACTCATATCTGGCAATCCTTGAGCCAGAGTATTCCAGCAGAAAATACCCAGAAACCATCTTCTCTAAAGATAACCAGAAGAACCAGACGTGATCTATGATCTTTGATCAATGAGACATAAATATAAGGATCAAAAACAAACAAAAGCTAGAAAACCCCAGCAGGTCAGGGGCCATCTAAGAGAAACAGAGTTAATGTTTTCGGTCAATAACTTTTCACCTGGTGAAATCTGATAGGCCAACTTTGTTTCTCCTCCAGATGCTGCCTGGCTTACTCAGGCCTTCATTTGGTTTTAGTTCAGATTTCCAGTAGATGCTTTTGTGATGAAGGATCACTTGGCTCGAAACATTAACTTTGTTTCTCTCTCTCCACAGATGCTGCCAGACCTCTTGAGTTTCTCCAGCAATTTCTGGTTTTGTTCATTTCAGATTATCAGCATCTGCAGTTCTTTGTTTTATTTTGGTGGGTCAGGGTTTGGTAGGTTTTAATTAGATACTTAAACAAGGGATATGGAAAAAGGTCATAAATGGAATGGAGATGCAGCTCAGGTGAAAATATGATGATAATTATCATTACCCACCCTTTGCCTAAATGTCTCAGAAGGCTCAGTGCAAATTCTAATCAGGGAGCCCTTCCTGTACAATCTCACCAAGATTTACTGCAATCAACTGATTCAATCAGGTTTATTTATACAGTAGGAGTTCTTTCTATTCAATTAATGAAACAGGTCCATTCATTCTTGCAAAGGTTCCTTACAGGCACATACGGGGGCTATTTGAATACTGAATTGTCACAGTGAAATGACACTTTCTACACAAGGCAATCCTTTCATGGTTAAAAATCACACAACACCAGGTTATAGTCCAACAGGTTTAATTGGAAGTACACTAGCTTTCAGAGCGACACTCCTTCATCAGGTGATTGTGGAGGGCTCAATTGTAACACAGAATTTATAGCAAAAATTTGCAGTGTGATGTAACTGAAATTATACATGGAAAAATTGATTGTCTGTTAAGCCTTTCATCTGTTAGAATACAGTGATAGTTTCACTTCTTTCATGTGTAAATCACAAAACCTTTTTTTTAAAAGTTGCATTCTCGGATTAGCTGTTAACAATGGTTATAGCTAGGCAATATGTTGAAGGTGTTGGCCCCCTGTGTTCTCTGTCTATGCCATGATGTTTAGATTGATTCTAATCTAAAAAGTGAGATAACGGAGTTTTACATAAATTCATGCAGTTTTTGAGCTCAGAGTTCTACATGAATGTATGCAGCTTTTGAGAAAAGTGCAATGTAACTCTGCAAGTACAAATTCACCCCACAAAATATATGTGTGCATGTGGGTCTTTGTCTGTCTGTGTGTGTGTGTCTGTTTGGGGTGGGGGTTGTGAGTGTGAGAAAATGTGTGTGTGTGTGTAGTGAGTGCAGAGTGTCTTAAGCCTGTGAGGGGGTGCATGTGTGAGTGTGGGAGTGTGTGTGTCTATAAGGGTGTGTGTGGGTGCCTGTGTGTGCGTCTGTGCGCACCTGTAATGTGACATGAACCCAAGGTCCCGGTTGAGGCCCTCCCTATGAGTACTGAACTTAGCTATCACCCTCTGCTCGGCCACTTTTCTCTGCTGTCTGTCCCGAAGTCCACCTTGGAGGATGGTCACCCGAAGGTCCGAGGCTGAATGTCCTGGACCACTGAAGTGTTCCCCAACTGGGAGGGAACCCTCCTGTCTGTTGATTGTTGTGCGGTGCCCATTCATCCGTTGTCGTAGCCTTTGCTCGGTTTCCCCAATGTGCCATGCCTCCGGGCATCCTTGCCTGCAACGTATAAGATAGACAACGTTGGCTGAGTCACATGAGTACCTGCCATGTACAAGGTGGGAGGTGTACCCACGCGTAATAGTGGTATCTATGTCCACAATCTGACACGTCTTGCAGCGTCCACCGTGACAGGGTTGTATGGAGTTGTCCTGAGAGCTGGGCAGTTTGCTACGAACAACAATCTGTTTGAGGTTTGGCGGTTGTTTAAAGGCAAATAGTGGAGGTGTGGGGAAGGTCTTGGTGAGGTGCTCATCCTCATTGATAATGTGTTGCAGGTCACGAAGAACATGGCGTAATCTTTCACCCCCTGGGAAGTACTGAACAATGAAGGGTACCCTGTCGGTTGCAGCCCGTGTCTGTCTCCTGAGGAGGTCATTATGGTTCCTTGCTGTGGCACGACGGAACTGGCAGATGAGTTGAGCATCATACCCCGTTCTTGTGAGGGCATCCTTGTGTACTTCCAGGTGTCCTCCTCATCTGAGCAGATCCGGTGTATGCGTAGGGCTTGTCCATAATGAATGGCTGTCTTAATATGTTTTGGGTGGAAGCTGGAGAAGTGTAGCATTGTGAGGTTGTCTGTGGGTTTGTGGTAGAGTGTGGTGCTGAGGTGTCCGTCCTTGATGCAGACGCATGTGTCCAAGAATGAGACAGACAATCGAGAGTAGTCCATGGTGAGTTTGATGGTGGGATGAAACTTGTTGATGTCACTATGTAGTTTTATCAGTGACTCCTCGCTATGGGTCCAGAGGAAGAAAATGTCATCAATGTACCTGGTGTATAATGTTGGTTGGAGATCCTACATAGAGAAGAAATCTTGTTCGAACCTGTGCATAAAAATGTTGGCATATTGGGTGCAAATTTGGTCCCCATGGCTGTTCCTTGTGTCTGAATGAAGAATTGGTTGTCAAAGGTGAAGACGTTATGATCGAGGATAAAGCGGATGAGTTGGAGACTGACAGTTGTTGGTGTTGAGTACTGAGGCTGTTGCCGCGATGCCATCCTTGTGGGGGATGCTGGTGTAGAGTGCGGAAACGTCCATTGTGACGAGGTATGTTCCCGGTTTGACTGGTCCGTGGGTGCTGAGTTTCTGTAAGAAATCCGTAGTGTCGCGACAGAATCCTTTCGTGGTCTTTAAGGAAGTTTAGTGACAATGCCAGTAATCAATCTGTGGAAATCACAGCAGTTGGTGTCAGACATTAGTTTTGTTTTACTATCAATGCGCTTTTTGGAACACTCCAATACCAGCCCCCAGTCCCTGCCCCCTCCACACCCCCATTGTCACAACCACATGCGAAAAATAATTAGCAAAGCAGTAAGAAGAAAAGGCACAACTTCATGAAGAACATTTGTGAATGAATAGATGCCAGAGAGACCAATCCATTAGTTTAGAAAATTCAAAATGTAAATGATGGACTGAGAATGTAACAACAATACAATGTGTTAAAAAATGCAGAGAATCTGTTATTATTATTCTGTCATAGAAGGAAACTTGCATTTTGTAATTTATTGTAATTTTGTATTCTGGAATGTTTATCAAAGAGCAATCCTCCTGCTACACTGGGTTTTTTAATGCCCATTGGTCAGAGTTTATGGGGACTTGTTTGATTTGTAACACTACAATCCTGTACCTGACGCCATGGTGTTCCAAACCACTCTGTGTAACACAGGGAGGCAATGGTCTTGTGGTATTATCGCTGGACTATTAACCCAGGGACCCAGGTAATGTTCTAGGATCCAGGTAGCAGTTGGTAGGATTTGAATTCAATAAAAATCTGGAATTAAGAGTCTAATGATGACCGTTGCTGATTGTGGGGCAAGACCCATCTGGTTCAGTCATGCCCTTGAGGGTGGAATCCTTACCTGGTCCAGACCCACAGCAATGCATGGCTGACTCTCATCTGCCTGCTGAACAATTAGGGATGGGCAATCATTACTGATGATTTTTTTAAAAAACTAATCACCAACATTTGTCCTGCTGAAAATGTGTTGCTGGAAAAGCGCAGCAGGTCAGGCAGCTTCTAAGGAGCAGGAGAATCGACATTTCGGGCATGAGCCCTTCTTCACGAATGAGGAAAGTGTGTCCAGCAGGCTAAGATAAAAGGTAGGGAGGAGGGACTTGGGGGAGGGGCGTTGGAAATGCGATAGGTGGAAGGAGGTTAAGGTGAGGGTGATAGGCCGGCGTGGGGGTGGGGGCGGAGAGGTCAGGAAGAAGATTGCAGGTTAGGAAGGTGGTGCTGAGTTCGAGGGTTGGGACTGAGACAAGGTGGGGGGAGGGGAAATGAGGAAACTGGAGAAATCAGAGTTCATCCCTTGTGGTTGGACGGTTCCTAGGCGGAAGATGAGGCGCTCTTCCTCCAGCCGTCGTGTTGTTGTGGTTTGGCGATGTAGGAGTCCAAGAACCTGCATGTCCTTGGTGGAGTGGGAGGGGGTCCTGCCCCTGCAAAGGGATAATCATTGTCCTCTGTATAAGAGTCAACTATTGGCAGGTTGGGTCTGTCACAGCTGCTCAGAATGTGATCCATTCATTGGATTATGTTGAAACATGAACCAGCTCTAACTTCATTCATTCGTTAATGTCCTTTCGACCTGAATCCCTGCATGTTTATGACATTGGAAATAAAATACCTACATTTCCCAGTCTGTCTTTTGGGATTTTGCTTAATGAATTCAGGAAAGGTTTCCCAACTATACTCATCTGTCATAGAGTTACAGAGATGTACAGCATAGAAACAGACCCTTCGGTCCAACACGTCCACTCCGACCAGATTTCCTAAATTAATCTAGTCCCATTTGCCAGCACCCGGCCCATATCCCTCCAAACCCTTCCTATTCATATACCCATCCAAATGCCTCTTAAATGTTGCAATTGTACCAGCCTCCACCACTTCCTCTGGCAGCTCATTCCATACACGCACCACTGTCTGTGCGAAAAAGTTTCCCCTCAGGTCCTTTTTAAATCTTTCCCCCTCATCCTAAACCTGTGCCCTCTAGTTCTGGACTTCCCCACCCCAGGGAAAAGACTTTGCCTATTTACCCTATCCATGTCCTTCATAATTTTGTAAACCTCTATAAGGTCAACCCTCAGCCTCCAATGCTCCAGAGAAAACAGCCCCAGCCTATTCAGCCTCCTTCCCTGTAGCTGGCAACATCCTTGTAACAGGCGTTATGTTTCAGTCCATTTACATTCCTTGTAGAATGATACAAGCTGTAGGGACCTTGGAAACACACACACAGGCAGACACTACCCCACCCCACCCCCACCACACACTCCCAACTTCACACACACATACACCCAATCCCAAACAGAGACACACACACAGTCACACTCACACCCCCCACACACTCACCCAGACACAGACACTCACGGGACAGAAACTAATTTTTGGTGTTTCCTTCAGAAATGAGCAGAGATCACTGGGCCTGGAATATGAACGCTGTCTATCTATGTGTGTGTGAGTGTTGCTGATTGCAGGAGTCCCAGCCCGGCCCGGGGGGTCCCTTACAGACGGGCCCCGAGCCCGGGACAGTGAGCCCCGGTCTGTGTGGCAGCGCCGCCGGGATCCTCCCCTATCTCCAACCCCGTCCCTGGGTGTGGGAGGGCAGGGGAGGGACAGAGGGTTATAAATAGGAGCAGCTCGGAGCCGGCTGTATAACCCCTGGAAGTGACAGCGTCCGGCTCAGCAACAGCATCGACTACAGCCTGGGACAGAGACAGAGACAGAGACAGAGACAGAGACAGAGACAGAGACAGAGACAGAGACAGAGACAGAGACAGACACATACTCAGAGAGAAAAACACACAGACACAGAAAGACAGACACACACAGACAGAGACAGTCACTGACAGGAGAGAGTGACACATACACACACACAGACACAGAGTCAGAGACAGCGACAGGCAGAGGGACATAGACACACAGTGAGACACACTGACACACTCAGAGAGACACACACACACACACAGAGACAGAGCCGGAGAGCGATGGGGAGAGTGGGCTTCGTGCTGGGGGCAGGCTTGCTCAGCCTGTGTGTGTTCCAGGTGGGTCTGTGCGGTCTCTCTCTCTCTCCCTCCGTGCGGCTGGAGGAGCGGCTCTCGGTGGGGGATGTATGCGGCTGGCCCGCTTCCGGAGCCGGCCTCACATTCGGGAAGGGGTCCGTGTGTCTGCTCTCGGTTGGAGGTGATAACCTTATGGTTTGTTTCCCTGCAGGTACCTGGGAGTGAAGCCGAACGATGTGAGGATACATTGGGAGAGAGCAGCGGGTGAGTCTGTCCATTTGCTTCACAACAGCGGCATTTCGGCCCATTGTGTCCCTGCTGGATTGCAAGGAAACGATGTCAAACTCAAGTACAGCATGAGCTGGTTGGGCCGAATGCTCCGTTTAGATTCTAGTTAATAATTAAATGTTATCCCTCCCTCCCCACCAATCTCCCCTTCCCCACCAATCTCCCCTTCCCCTTTTACAGGCAGCGAAGAATTCTAATGGAAAGAGTTTGTTTATAATGAATCCCCCTCAATTCTTTCTCCATTTGATTTCAGGTGTCCCTCTAGCTGGACCAGCCTGTGGTATGTCTGGTAAGTGCAGCCCTCTCTCTCATTACTGTATTTATCAGTGATTTCTCCAGTACTGCCCCACCAGCAGCTTCTATAAAAGAATTAGCAATGTTGATGATGTAAACAGGATCCTCAACTTTCGGGGCAACCTTTTACAGGATTGGATTGTTTTTGCTGATGGACTTGGATGAGAGACCGTCACCCATTCCTTGGTAGCTTTACACTTGAATATTTCAACATTTTCCTGGCCAATCTTAAGCACCTCAACTTGCATAACCTTGAAGTTATCTAAAGCAATGTTCCTAACCCATACTGAGTCCTGTTCATCTGTTCTCAATGACCTACATTGTCTCCTAATTAAATGAAACCTCCAGTTTTTAAAATGCTCATTCATGTTTTTGAATCAGTATGTAGCCTCACCCCCTCCTTATCTTTGTAATGTCCTCCAGCTCCACAGCCCTTTGAGATATGTTTCTCTAACTCTGACTCACTCCCTGCATTAATCGCTCCATTGTTTGTGTTGTTAACTATCAAGGTGCTAAACTTTGAAATTCCCTCCATCTCTCTTTCCATTTTAAGTGCTCCTTAAATCAAGCTTTGACCAAGTTTTTGGTCACCTGATTTATGATTACTTAATGAATGCCCTTGGGAAGTTTTCCGAACTTAAAGATACTACGTAAATACAAGTCATGATGTGGAGATGCTGGTGTTGGACTGGGGTGTACAAAGTTAAAAATCACACAACACCAGGTTATAGTCCAACAGGTTTAATTGGAAGCTAGTGTGTTTCCAATTAAACCTGCTGGACTATAACCTGGTGTTGTGTGATTTTTAACCACGTAAATACAAGTTGTTGTTGTCGCACTGAGCTACTCGAGTTGTAAATCTTGACAACTTTATTCTATAAAAGAGCAGCCACCGTACACACTTTCAAAGTAGAAGTCCTTAACAGGATTTTGTAGACTTGAATAAAAATAAGATTAAGGTAATTGAAATGAATTTGATAATACAGAGGAATAGACTGTGCCTCCCATTTGGAAACCCATTGTGTTGTAATACCTGAGTTTGTGGGTGTTAATCTATGTTTCTAAATATACCTTCACCTGAATCTTTAAGTTACTGCACATGTTGGTCAAATACCAACAACGTGCCCAGTGGTTATTTGATCTGAGTTACTTGATATTTAAATTGTAAACCTTTGCAACAGTAATAGTGGGTTAGGCAACAGGACTAAGCAGCAGGGGGAAATATTTGAAAACTGATTATGCAGCTTGTTAAAAATGATAAATTAACCATCTACAAACCATGGGAGAATGACACAATACAGAATTAAACAACATTCAGCAATCACAACATGTCAACCATGTACATAATCTTAATCATCTACAGATAGTGAACATATCACCAACTCTGTAATAGCTTTGTGTTTTATTGTTTTCAGGATTATGAGCAGTGCATACGGTTACCGGCGGAGCTGAAATTTCTCAGTTGAAAGTAATGAATTTTCCCTTCTGTCAGGTTGATCTTGTTGACCATTTTTCTGCTGTTGGTGTGTGGAGTGTTGGCCAGTTGTGTGAAATGCTGTAGAAAAACTAAACCGCAGGTTCCTGCTTTCGCAGCCAGGCCTTACGAAGTGACAGTGATCGCCATTGAGAACGATAGCACGATCCACAGCACTGTTTCAAGTAAGTAGCAGACTGTGTAGGGGCTGGGCTGATGTACAGTCTGGTTCATAGAACAACTGAGCAATATAATCTCAATCGTAGGAAGTTATAAGACCCAGATGCGAGCCAGCGCTTTGAGAAACTTCCCAATTTGCCTCACACCCCTCCTTGTCTCCCCTTATAGCACTGAAAATAGTTCTTCAAATAATGATGGAATTTAAATTCCACAAAAAAAATCTGGAATTAGGAGTCTAATGATGATACATTGCTGATTGTCAGAAAAACCCATCAGGTTTTAGGGAAGGAAACTGCCATCTTTACCTGGTCTGGCCTACATGTGACTGTAGACCCACAGCAATGTGGTTGACTCTTAACTACCCTCTGGGCAATTAGGGTTGGGCATTAAATGCTGGTCCAGCCAACAGCATGATCATTCAGTGAGTGAAAAAATAGAAAAAATTACCCAACTCCCTTTTGAAATATACAGTTGAATTTGTTTCTCCCACCTTTTCCAGGCAATGCATTCCAAATTCTAATTCCTGTTTATATTGACATTTACTTCTCTGGTTCTTTTGGCAATTATACCCATTCTTACAGGATTGTAGTCTTTCAACTAAATGTGAATTATCAAGATAGGGAAATTTAATTTAAGAAAAAACCTTTTGTCCTCACCACCACCTGCTTTCTTCCTGCCCTTTCTGACTGCAGCTGAGAAAATGGAACATTCATTTTGGCTCAATATTGTACAGTGTCCCTCTGCCTCATTCACTTGGATGGCCGGATAAAAATGCGGTGGTGGTATTTATCATGCTGTTCACCTGCATGTGGCTGAGTTAAAGTGTTGCTATTTCAGTGTGATGGAACTTCTGAAAATCAACAGCTCAATATCATGGGATATTGATGTAACGTCAAATTCCATACGTTGGCCAGTATCACATTGAACAGAGATAGGGCAGTGATACAATGCTGCTTTACACAGTTACACAGTCACTGGACCCAAAACATTAACTCTGATTTCACTCCGCAAGTGCTGCCACATCTGCTGAGATTTTCCAGCAATTCTTTTGGTTTTTATAATGACGTTCCCAGTTTTGTCCCCAGCTCTCTGTTAAGTTAACTGAGCTGAGACATGGCAGCTGTGATAAATTTGTTTGCAGCACCTTGCGGATGCGGGGTCAAACTGTCCAGCTGTCCATGTTCCATCCCTGTAGGAAGGTGTTAATGGAGTCCAACTGGAACATCACTCATTCCTGTCTCTCCAAACAAACACTATCAAAGGTGGGAGAAAGTGATCATTTTAATGAAAGTTTGCACTCCAGAAAGCAATTTTAGCCTTGGAACTCCTTTCCCTAAAGAAAGGGAGTGCCGATATTGGCAAATTTAAACAGAAATTGTCCAGGTATCAATTAATTGCAGGTGGATATGAATTTGATCAACACATTTTCAAATGTTCATTGAAAAATTGCTGTGGTTAAAATGATCTTGTTTTGAGGATATTTTGGGGTAATGCCCCAGTACTACCTTGTCGAGCTGTGGTAATCTGAGAGCACAAACCAAGTATGACACTGAGCAAACAATGATTCACATTCTGAGCATAAGATCAGTGAATCTGCTGTTATTTTTAATAAAATACTATTTAGATTTCACTTCTATATGATAGAATATCAAGAATAAAGATTGTATGTTTTTATTTTCCTTGAGGTGTCCCAACAAACATATTTAACTAACAAATCACTTTTCTCTTTTTCCTTCAATAGCCAATGGTCCTCTGCAGTATGTCTCTGCAAACAGGAGCCCATTCCTGGAGAGCACGCTGCCTCCCCCCTACAGTCTCTATGCGATTGAAACCCCTCCACCCTATGACTTGGCCCTAAAGATGGCTAAACCTATCGAGGTCCAGGACCCAGAGATCCTCGGGCAGAATTTGCAAAGGACTGAAGATCCCAATCCAGCAGAGGAAGCATCCACAGTCGCATCATCCGTATCTTCTTAATGGAGCCATCTGAGATCGACAGAACTAATGTCTTCCTCCGATTCCAAAGGGAACTGTTTATAATGGGTACGTCTTGCATTAGCAAGTGAAACATTTTCAGCAGATTGCTGGGCAACAAATTTCATTACTAAGTAATGACAGTTTAATGTAATTTATCAGTAGGGCATATCGCCAACTATAATGAATGCAAATGAACACTAATAGTATTACAGCCAGCTGAATGTTACAAAGTTCGGAAAATGTGACATTTACTAAAGAGAATTTGATGCTGACGTGTAGTCACATTCCATGTGAGCTTTGGTCCAGGTGAAAAAGACTTTGAAGAATCTCATTTCCACCATCATGTTGCACAATTATAGTTTGCTAAAGGCAAAGGCAATGAATCATTCTTTAGTTAAAAAAACCTTTAGCATTCAAGATTAAGTTTAGGGAACAAAGATAATTTTTGTACTATTCATACTGACATTGTGATGCCTAATACTAGTGTTCTGTAATCCCAATACAATTCATCAGTTAATCAGTTGTTGCAAAGCCAGCCAATCATGACTGAGTTAAATCTGCATTACGCAGCTGGTTTAATTGAACTAAATTGTTTGCTATTCTAATGAAGCTACTGAGAATCAAATATTAGTAAATTAATTTGGAATCCAATTCACTCTGTTTTTGAGTGTGAAACTACCTTTTACTTAGTTGGAAGTAGATCCTTTGTTCATCAACAATCCCAGAAGTGTGGAACCTTGTTTACATATTATGGAAATATATTCAAATCAAATTTGTTACTTACATATTTTGATGCCTTTCTGTATAGTTTTGTTATGAAAATTTCTATAGATTTTAATGTTTATTAAATTAATAAATATGTTTCATGTTTTTCATTTGGTTGTCTTGAATAGATAAAGATAACTATCAGAGTGACACAGTGAATGCTAACTTATTTGAAGTATTCAAAACCTAAGAACCAGGAGCAGGAGTAGGGCGTCTGGCCCTTTGAGCCTGCTCTGCCACTCAATAAAACCATGACGGATCTCTTTGTGGCCTCTGCTCCACTTACCCGTGCTCTCACCATTACGGAGAGCAAATTGATAATTTCCTTAAAGAATTGTGGATGTCAGAAATCGGAAACAAAACAGAAAGAGCTGGAGCAATTCAGCTGGTCTGCCAATACTTGTGGAGAGAAAGCAGAGTTGATGTTTTCTTTTCATTGATAAGAAGTGGGTGTCATTGGCTGGGCCAGCCTTTATCACTTGTCCCTTGTTGCCCTTTGGAAGGTGGTTGGTGAGCTGCTTTCTTGAGCCTCTGCAGTCCATCTGCTTTAGATAGACCCACAATGCCCTTAGCAAGGTAATTCCAGGATTTTTACCCCGTGGCAGCAAAGGAACAGTGGCATGTTTCCAAGTTAGGATAGTAGTGGCTTGGAGAGGAACTTGCAGGGGATTGCAGTCCCATGCCCCTGCTGCCCTTGTCCTTCCAGATGGAAGTAGTCAGAGGTTTGCAAGGTGCTAAGGATCTTTGATAAATCTCTGCAGTGCATCTTATAGGTGGTACACATTGCTGCTACTGAGTGTTGGTGGTGGGGGGGGAGTGGATGCTTGTGGTTGTGCTTCCAATCAAGTGGGCGGTTTTGTCCTGGATGGTGTCAAGATTTTTGTGTTGTTGGATCTGCACACATTCCATCATACTTGTGCCCCCGTGTAGATGTTGGACAGGCTTTGGGGAGTCAGGAGGTGAGTTACTCACCACAGTATTCCCAGCCTCTGACCTGCTCTTGTAGCCACTGTGTTTACATAGTGAGTTCAGCTGAGTTTCTAGTCAATGGTAACCCCCAGGATATTGATACTTGGGGATTCAATGACTGTAACACCATTGAATGTTATGGGGTGGTGTTTAGATTGTCTCTTATTGGTGATGGTCATAGCCTGGCATTTGTGAAGTGTGAATGTTACTTGCCACTTGTCAGTCTAAGCCTGGATATCGTCCAGATCTTGTTGCATTTGAGCAGAGACTGCTTCAGTATCTGAGGAGTCACAAATGGTGCTGAACATTGTGCAATCAGTGATGAACATCCCCACTTCTGACCTTATGCTGGAGCGGAGGTCATGGATGAAGTAGTTGAAGATGGTTGGGCCTAGGACATTACCCTGAGGAACTCCTGCAGAGATATCCTGAAGCTGAGATGACTGATCTCCAACAACCACAACCACCTTCCCATATGTCAGATATGACTCCAACCACAGGAGGGTTTGCCCTGATACTCATTGACTCCATTATTGATAGGGCTCCTTGATGTCACACTCTGCTAAATGCAGCCTTGATAATCAAGGGCTGTCACTCTCACCTCATTATCTTCCAGTTCTGAACGGTCACTAGACTCAATGTTGACTCTGCTTTCTCTCCATAGATGCTGCCAGACCTACTGAATTTCTCCAGCAGTTTTTGTTTTGGTCTTGGTAATAATCTTGATTAATTCTACAATATCACTATTGTCAAATCCTTGCCTTCCAAGTTTGAGAAAGAAGCCCCTCTTTAGAATAATTTTTCACAAGATCCAATTGATTGCTTCTATTTTGTTTGAAATAGGGGACGTTAATCCAGGATCTCAGCTGTGAAGAGACACTCCAGCTCAAATTAATCCAATTATTCAAGTGACTACTTTCAGCAAACCGTAATGGAAGCCCCAGTGGCTATCCCATTCCTTCCTCCATTAGTTCAGCCCCAGGCACTGGCAGTGGCTGTGTCCCTGCACTGAGCAATGCTGAGTGAATGTATTCCCTGTGTGGAGCTGTATCTCCTGGATGAGATTCATGCCTCCTTGTGCATTAAGGGGCAACTAAGGAAATAATACAATTGGTGAAAGAATGGGTGTTCTCACCAGTGTCCTGCTCAGCACTCTCACCCCAACCAACACCCCAAACATAAAAACTGTTCATTGTCACGTTGCTCTCTTTGGGAGCTTACTGTACAAAAGTTGCATACTTTACAGCAATGACTGTACTTCAAGAGAACATAATGAAAGTAAATGCAAGTATTATTTTTGGACCAGACCAAAAGATATAAAAGGGATCTAAGAGGCAAGCTTTTCTTGCAGAGGGTTGTGTGTTTATGGAATGGTCTGTGTTTTTCTATGGAGCCATTATAGATCACATTAAAAACTGAAAGCCTTCCCTTGCTTGGATCAAATGACCTGTTAATAGAATCCCTACAGTGCAGAAAGAGGCCATTCAGCCCATTGATTCTGTCAAAGCCCTCTGAAGAGCAATCCATCCAGACCCACACCCCAATGCATCCCCAGAAGGCTTTTAACAACAACTAACCTGTACATCTTTTGACTGTGGGAGGAAACCCACACAGACACAGGGTGAATGTGCAAACTCCACACAGACAGCCACCCAAGGGTGGGATGGAACCCAGGTCCCTGGCACCATAAGGCAGTAATGTTAACCACTGAGCCACCATGCTGCCCCTAAGCATGTTGTGTATTAGAGCAACTTTTAATTTTCCTGAATGTCCTTGAACTACTGATTAATGGCCATTTGAACATTTGGATGTATTCTAATAAGATCTGTGGTCAATTTGAGCAAAATGTTGAGCTTTCAGATTGTGTGTGTGTGAGTTTCCAGTTCTTGGTGCTATATATATTCATGTTAAATTAAGCTGCTCATGGTGGGAGACCATAAAGGAGAACAAAGAAAATTTACAACTCAGGAACAGGCCCTTTGGCCCTCCAAGCTGATCCAAATCCACTGTCTAAACCTGTCGGTCAATTCCTAAGCATCTGTATCCCTCTGCTCCCACCTACTCATGCATCTTAAATAAATCTACCGTGCCTGCCTCTACCACCTCTGCTGGCAATGCGTTCCAGATGCCCACTATCCTCTGTGTGAAGTACTTGCCGTGTGAATCCCCCTTAAACTTTCCACCTCTCACCTTGAAAGCGTGATCTCTCTTCATGGAATCCTTCACCCTGGAAAAAAGCTTGTCTCTATCCACCCTGTCTATACCCTTCATGATTTTGTAAACCTCAACCAGGTCCCCCTTCAATCTCCTTTTTTCTAATGAAAACAATCCTAACCTACTCAACCTCTCTTCATAGCTAACACCTTCCATACCAGGCAACATCCTCGTAAACCTTCTCTGCACCCTGTCCAAAGCGTCCACATCCCTTTGGTAATGTGGCGCCTAGAACTGTACACAGTATTCTAAATGCGGCCGAACCAATGTCTTGTCCAAAGTACAGGAGCAGAATTAAGCTATTCAGCCCCTTTTGATCCTGGCTGATATATTTCTCAACCCCATTCTCCTACCTTCTCCCAGTAACCATTACTCCCTTTACCAATCAACAGTTAATCCATTTAGTGTTTCTGGTATTCAGCACATGATGGTCCAGGAACATTCAAGATTGGAATATGGGAGGCCAAGACTTCTGTTTTCCTGGTTTAATATACAGCGATCCCTTGTCTCTTGGGGTCAGGAGTGAGAAATGGAGTTAAAAATGACTCTGTTTTAAAATCTGGCCCTTCCAGAAGAACCAGGTAATTTTAGTTATAAACGTCCTCTGAGTGGATAATTCCATTTGAAAGTCACTCAGCTGTTCTGGTAAGCTCAGGCGAAGGGGCTCTAACTTACAGGGAACTGGTCAGATATTATGAACCTTGCACATGCTTTGCACAGAATCCAAGCTCTTGAAACATGTCTGAGGAGTATTTTGAAATGCATTTCACATCAGGTGCTTAACTGACGTCCTACCGATGTTGTCAATAATGAGTTGAGAAGACAGTACACATCAGGAGAATCTGCTTTACATTCTCAACATCAGCATAAGAGACCTTCATCAATGTGCTTCACCTCAGTTAGGTATTGTTTTGAGCTCATTCATTAGGGTGCCATGACTTCAGCAGCTTAATTTGGAGTTAATTTACTTCAGTGTGCTCAATTGGCCTTTGGGAAGGTGAAAGGATACTGGGTTGGTAGTACAGATTTTGAGTATAAATGAAATAAAAGAATTGAAGCTTCTCATTTTGTTCTGATCAGGATATTCACAACAATATCAGTGTAAAGGGGAGCATTTCACACTGTGCTCACCTTACTTTTCACAAGTGTTTCATTTTCAGTGAAGAGCTTCAGGAAACCGAAAGGTGCTATATAAATGTATAAAGTGCCTGTAGTCCAAAAGGAGCAAATGTCAAGTAAGGCACCCAAAAAGAAACAACAGCACACCATAAAACATCAGTCAGTATACTGTAACAATGTATTAAAGCGAAAGATCAGTTGGGACAGGTCAAACCCAATGAGTTCAAATATATTTGGGAATTGTGTAACACATGAAGGTGGTTCATTCTCAATACACATACGCATTTGCTTTTCCAACAATGGCTAATTTTTAAAAGTAACCACAGTAACTCAGTGATGTCTGACCTAGGGCTTAGGGACACCCAGAGAGAATATGAATAGTTTATTGTCTTCTGGCACTGTCGAGCTAATTTTGATGACATTTTTGAAACAGATCGAGAAACTGGCATCAGACTGTGTAGTCAAGTAGTCTCACTGTCCTGACAATTGACATTTTAATATTAAATGTACCAATGTGCCATAAGGCAGTACAGTTGCAATGATTTATTGAAGGGCAGGATTAGCTCCTTTTTTAAAAGTGTAACAATTGTGATTTATATGCTGTTGCATAAACTCAATTGTCTAATGTGGATTTTTCCCAGACCAAGCTAATTATTTATGTTCTTGGTAGAGATTACAGAGCGAGCTGAAAAATGTGACCGTAACTATTCATTAGTATAAAGCACGCACGCACACACACACATTAGTACACACACACACACACACGAGTGCACACACTTAGTCATAGAGATGTACAGCATGGAAACAGACACTTTGGTCCAACCCTTCCATGCCGACCAGATATCCCAACCCAATCTAGTCCCACCTGCCAGCACCTGGCCCTAATCCCTCCAAACCCTTCCTATTCATATACCCATCCAAATGCCTCTTCAATGTTGCAATTGTACCAGCCTCCACCACATCCTCTGGCAGCTCATTCCATACCCGTAATACCCTCTGAGTGAAAAAGTTGCCCCTTAGGTCTCTTTTATATCTTTCTCCTCTCACCATAAACCTATGCCCTCTAGTTCTGGACTCCCCCACCCTAGGGAAAAAACTTTGTCTGTTTATCCTAACCATGTCCCTCATAATTTTATAAACCTCTATAAGATCACCCCTCAGCCTCCGACACTCCAGGGAAAACAGCCCTAACCTATTCAACCTCCCCCTGTAGCTCAGATCCTCCAACCCTGGCAACATCCTTGTAAACCTTTTCTGAACCCTTTCAAGTTTCACAACATCTTTCCGATAGGAAGGAGACCAGAATTGCACGCAATATTCCAACAGAGACCTAACCAATGTCTTATACACACACACAAACACATCCACTAGTGTATGCTCTTGTATATACACACACACACAAATACACCCACTAGTGTATGCTCTTGTATATACACACACACAAACACATCCACTAGTGTATGCTCTTGTATATACACACACACAAACACATCCACTAGTGCATGCTCTTGTATATACACACACACACAAACACATCCACTAGTGTATGCTCTTGTATATACACACACACAAACACATCCACTAGTGTATGCTCTTGTATATACACACACACAAACACATCCACTAGTGTATGCTCTTGTATATACACACACAAACACATCCACTAGTGTATGCTCTTGTATATACACACACACAAACACATCCACTAGTGTATGCTCTTGTATATACACACACACAAACACATCCACTAGTGTATGCTCTTGTATATACACACACACAAACACATCCACTAGTGTATGCTCTTGTATATACACACACACACAAACACATCCACTAGTGTATGCTCTTGTATATACACACACACACAAACACATCCACTAGTGTATGCTCTTGTATATACACACACACAAACACATCCACTAGTGTATGCTCTTGTATATACACACACAAACACATCCACTAGTGTATGCTCTTGTATATACACACACACACAAACACATCCACTAGTGTATGCTCTTGTATATACACACACACACACAAACACATCCACTAGTGTATGCTCTTGTATATACACACACACAAACACATCCACTAGTGTATGCTCTTGTATATACACACACAAACACATCCACTAGTGTATGCTCTTGTATATACACACACAAACACATCCACTAGTGTATGCTCTTGTATATACACACACACAAACACATCCACTAGTGTATGCTCTTGTATATAAACACATCCACTAGTGTATGCTCTTGTATATACACACACACACACACACAAATACATCCACTAGTGTATGCTCTTGTATATACACACACACACAAACACATCCACTAGTGTATGCTCTTGTATATAAACACATTCACTAGTGTATGCTCTTGTATATACACACAAACACATCCACTAGTGTATGCTCTTGTATGTACACACACACAAACACATCCACTAGTGTATGCTCTTGTATGTACACACACACACAAACACATCCATTATCACATTTCCGATGCCCCTCCCCCAAGTCCCTCCTCCCTACCTTTTATCTTAGCCTGCTGGACAAACTTTCCTCATTCCTGAAGAAGGGCTTATGCCCGAAACGTCGATTCTCCTGTTCCCTGGATGCTGCCTGACCTGCTGCGCTTTTCCAGCAACACATTTCCAGCTATGCTCTTGTATATACACACACACAAACACATCCACTAGTGCATGCTCTTGTATATACACACACACAAACACATCCACTAGTGTATGCTCTTGTATATACACACACACAAACACATCCACTAGTGTATGCTCTTGTATATACACACACAAACACATCCACTAGTGTATGCTCTTGTATATACACACACGAACACATCCACTAGTGTATGCTCTTGTATATACACACACGAACACATCCACTAGTGTTTCCTCTTGTATATACACACACACAAACACATCCACTAGTGTATGCTCTTGTATATACACACACACAAACACATCCACTAGTGTATGCTCTTGTATATACACACACGAACACATCCACTAGTGTATGCTCTTGTATATACACACACACAAACACATCCACTAGTGTATGCTCTTGTATATACACACACGAACACATCCACTAGTGTATGCTCTTGTATATACACACACACAAACACATCCACTAGTGTATGCTCTTGTATATACACACACGAACACATCCACTAGTGTATGCTCTTGTATATACACACACGAACACATCCACTAGTGTATGCTCTTGTATATACACACATACACACAAACACATCCACTAGTGTATGCTCTTGTATATACACACACACAAACACATCCACTAGTGTATGCTCTTGTATATACACACACGAACACATCCACTAGTGTATGCTCTTGTATATACACACACACAAACACATCCACTAGTGTATGCTCTTGTATATACACACACGAACACATCCACTAGTGTATGCTCTTGTATATACACACACACGAACACATCCACTAGTGTATGCTCTTGTATATACACACATACACACAAACACATCCACTAGTGTATGCTCTTGTATATACACACACACAAACACATCCACTAGTGTATGCTCTTGTATATACACACACACACAAACACATCCACTAGTGTATGCTCTTGTATATACACACACACACAAACACATCCACTAGTGTATGCTCTTGTATATACACACATACACAAACACATCCACTAGTGTATGCTCTTGTATATACACACACACAAACACATCCACTAGTGTATGCTCTTGTATATACACACACACACAAACACATACTCCTTGTTGGAGCCTTTTCTTTAATGTTAGACACGTGGAAGATTCTATACAGTTCCCAATACTGGACAATCAAAGCCCAAACAGAGACAGTTGGATACAAAGGAAATCATTAGCAGAATATTTCTGGACTGCTCTTCTTGACTTATAAAACTGTAATGGCACCAGTGTGGCACAGAACAAGACAAGGTCTCATTGGTAAAAAAAAAACGATTTGTCATCACGTAAGTAGTCTCGATGTAACTGTTGACCATTGTGCAATTATCTGCCGGAGGTGACACAAGTGATTCATGTAGAAATCTTCCTTCTGAAATATTTACTTGATGAGTTTGAAGGATTCACCAGTAATCATGTCAACAAATTCTAGAAGAGAGATGAGATTTGTGTCAAATCATTACAGCCTCAGCTACGAGCCTGGGTCCATCACCAAGTTATAATCACTGCGGCTTTGGAATTGTAACTAACCTTGATAATCAATTGTCCCATCTCCGTCTTTATCGGCTTCTTTCATCATGTGCTCGGCCTCGTCTTCATTGAGAGGCTCCCCTGCATTCATCAGGACATATCTGAGAGATAAAAATAGCTACAGTGAGGATATCGCATTTTAGACGCAAATCCTTCAGAATAATGGGCCAGTTGCTAAGTGTGTGTGATCTGAATCACGCAAGGAAAGAAATCTCAATCCCTGTGTAAGTCTCAATGAAGGTGAAAATGCGCCCCCCAAAGGTGGACTGTGCACCTTTGGATATTACAGACAATACCTCCTGGGAAATGCATGTCTATGGACAATTTTGAGTTTGGCTGGGGTAAAACTCGCATGGCCTAACAGTGATTCAGATTCAATTACATTCTCCCATAGTCAGGGAAACCACAGGCTAGAGTCGCACGCTGGGCAGGATTCCATAGGATGGGGAAAGACCTCACTATCGGAGGCTAATTTCTGCCATAAAGTTACTCCCAGTAATGGACTGTGCAATCAGGTGGAAGGAGAAGAAAATTGGATGGAAAGTTAGAAGATAGAGAATAAAATAGTTATTAAATCATGAAGAATAAACACAAAATTGCATATCAGATCCATAATTCATTTATTTACCATACTCACAGCTAAATATTAGTCCTTTTTGTAAATTAAGAGTTTCCAAGATGTATTGTGTACGAGGTCAAATACTGAATAAGCATATTCCATTGTCAGAAATAAACATATTCCATAATGGATACACAATGACTACACATTGCTCTTTGTGTTCTGCTATAGAATGGGGAGTGAGCTGTAGCCCCACAGCCAGACGATAAAATGCTGGAGAACTCAAAAGTTTAGAAAAAGAGTAAAACAGACCTGAGTAAATTACAGGGAGCAACTGATCAAATTATGTCTTTATTATTCTTGGAGAAAATGTATTTACTATATTATCTGTCAGAATTTGCAAAGTTTTTATTTTGCTGGATAAAAGTTTCCTTTCTTTAACTGTTCCCAATCCCAGCAAAAGTTTACCACAAAAGTTAACGTGCATGGGAGATGTAAGGATGCCCTCTGCTGGTTGATGCTGAAAATAAAACTCATTCCAATTTGGAACATTTCATGAATCTAGAGTCATAGAGTCATAGAGCATGGAAAAAGACCCTTCGGCCCAATTCCTCCATGCCGACCAGGTTTCCCAAACTGAGTTCATCCCATTATCCTGTATTTGGCCCACAGCCCTCTGAACTTTCCTATCCAAATACCTGTCCAAATGTCTTGTATTTAGGTGTGGCATGATGGCTCAGTGGTTAGTACTACTACCTCACAGTGCCAGATGCCTGGGTTCAATTCCAGCTTTGGGTGACTCTCTGTGTGGAGTTTGTGCATTCTCCCTGTGTATATGTGAGTTTCCTCCCACAGTCCAAAGATTTGTCACTTAGATGAATTGGCCATGCTAAGTTGCCCATAGTGTTCAGGGATTTGTAGGTTAGGGCTGTGGGTGGGATAATCTTCAGAAGGCTGGTGTGGACTTGTTGGGCTGAAGGGCCTGTTGGGATTCTACATGTTGTAATTGTACTCACCTTCACCACTTCCTCTGGGAGCTTATTCCATATACACCAACCTCAGTGTGAAAAAGTTACCCCTGGGATCCCTTTTAAATCCTTCCCATCTCACTTTAAACCTATGCCCTCTCATTTTGGAGTCATAGAGTCATACAGCACAGAAATAGACCCTTCCGTCCATCCAATTCATGCCAACCATAATCCCAAACTAAACTAGCCCTACCTGTCCATGCTTGGCCCATATCCCTCCAAACATTACCTATTCATGTATTTATCTCAACATCTTTTAAACATTGTGACTGCACCTATATCAACCACTTCCTTGGAAGTTCATTCCACGCATGAACCATTCTGTGTAAAAAAAAATTTAAATGTTTCTCCTCTCGTCTCAGTTTTGAAATCTCCCACTCTAGGGAAAAGGCACCTGCCGTTCACATTCTCTATAGCCCTTATGATTTTACAAACTTCTGTAAGGTCACCCCTCAACCTCAAATGCCCCAATGAAAAAAGTCCCAGTCTATCCAGTCTGTCCTTATAACTCACACCCTGCCTTCCCCGCAGCATCCTGGTAAATCTTTTTTGCAACATCATGAGACTGGCATCCTGTCCCTTGGGAGAACATTACTGTATGGTCAGGGTCAGGCCATTGGTGCCCTCTTGGAAAGGGCCCATGTCCAAACAAGGCAAGAGGAATGTGATTGTAATCAGTACAGTAAGATGGTCCCCCAGAGCAGTAATGGCTGCATTTTTCTGTTCAGAAAGAATAGCCTCTCGGACACTGTTTACTGGCTCTTCAATGTTAATTGCCTGTTGGGGTTGGGAAGAAATGGAAACTGAGAAAATTTACGCAGGGAATGTTCCAATATCACACCCACATCATTTTCATGTAATATAAATATTTTCCATATGATTCCAGTGGGAACACCCTGTTCAATCAGACAGCAAGCTGATTATATTCCATACTCCTCCAACCTTGCCACTCACAATTTGCTCTTCACAAACTTGTAATCCTCCAATCCCTGCTGCCCATTGCCTCAGCTCTCACCAAGATCCAACAACACCCCCCCACCCCCCAAATGACCCAGTCATTGCTGACCAACACTCACTCCTGCTCAGGCAACACCTCCATTCGAAAATTCTCATTCTCATTTTCAAATCCCTCCCAGTCAGTGACCTCCTCCTTCGTTTCCTCTAACACTGACCTCTGGAGTATATCGAATGTTACTCGTTCTGTCAGTGGGAGCTGTTAAGATTCTGAGCTCTGGAATGTCCTCATGGAACCTCTCTGCCTCTCGGCCTTCCTTTCCTCCTCTGAGACACTGGTTAAACCCTTCTTCTTTGCTCACCCTTTACATCATTTGCCCCAAAGTCACCTCTGAAACTTAGCATCAATCTATATTTGCTAACTCTGTGTTGGGACATTAAAGAAGTTGGATAAGGAATGAAACGAGGAAACACAAAGGGTAGTAGACATTTGCAACTCTGCTGCTGTGGTTCTGTTCGCCGAGCTGGAAGTTTTTGTTGCAAACGTTTCGTCCCCTGTCTAGGTGACATCCTCAGTGCTTGGGAGCCTCCTGCGAAGCGCTTCTGTGGTGTTTCCTCCGGCAGTGCTCCCAAGCACTGAGGATGTCACCTAGACAGGGGACGAAACGTTTGCAACAAAAACTTCCAGCTCCGTGAACAGAACCACAGCAACGAGCACCCGAGCTACAAATCTTCTCACAAAACTTTGAATTTGCAACTCGCTTTACAAATAGAAGTTGATGCTTGACTAATCAGAATCTATCTGCCTGTCCTGAGAATGAAGACTGACAGTTAACTGTTCTTGCTGCATCTCAATGCCAATAATGACCTGACAAGTCAGCACCTGTTTCTCAAATTGTAGAAAATGGTGACTATGTTTTCAATCATGAGGGGCATGGATAGGGTAAATAGACAAGGTCTTTTCCCTGGGTTGGGGGAGTCCAGAACTAGAGGGCATAGGTTTAGAGTGAGGGGAAAGATATAAAAGGGACTTAAGGGGCAACTTTTTCACACAGAGGGTGGTGTATGTATGGAACGACCTGCCAGAGGAAGTGGTGGAGGCTGGTACAATTACAACATTTAAAAGGCATCTAGATGGGAATATGAATAGGAAGGGTTTAGAGGGATATGGGCCAATTGTTGGCAAATGGGACTAGATTTATTTAGGATATCTGGTCGACATGGACAAGTTGGATATAAGGGTCTGTTTCCCTGCTGTGCACCTCTACGACTCTAACGCTGTTTCTTGTGTCCTGGTCCTGATGGGTGCAAAGCTTTCAACTTCCTGTCTCCTTTAGCAAAGTTTAAGCTCTTGGTTATTTTAATCAGAGATTGATATAATTGGTGGAAGCAATGGTGTTAAAGGATATAGCTCAAATGCAGGTATCTGAAGTGAGATGTGAGGTCAGATTGAAGAGTTAAATGGCTTTCTCCTGGTCCCCATGTTCCAATGGGAAGTGAGTAGGGATCTGGTATACCTTGACCCTGAACCTGAGAATGAGAGATGGCTAAAGGCAATGACAAATTATTCTATTGATAGTTTTGGTGTTGTGGCGTTGTGGATCTTGTCCCATTATTTAATAGAGAGAATAATTTCTTCTGCTAACCATAAACAGACAAAACTCCAAAATATTTCTTCCCACCATCAAGAATGTATTAATGGTCATTCATTGATCATTGCCAGTAATTGACATGATGCCCATTTCTTGAAATTGTTGAAAAAAAAGCAATTTTTTTTGGAAGGTTTTCAACTAGTATTCATCAGGATATTTTGTAAGAACACCTATTCGAGGCGAAATCCAAGAGTTATACGGATGAGAGGACAGTGTAGATTCATGGGAAGGTGGACTTCATTCGGTAGAGATGCTACAACAGACAGTGCACCCTTTATTCTGATTGACAGTTAACAGCCAGTCTTTGCTTACATTTTAAACCAAGTAGGTTGACTCTGATTGGTGAAGGATATCCCTGATGGATGATCCAGCAAATGGCAGACCCCTATTTTGTTGAATAGTGGTTGTCAATGTAATTCCTCACATATTCAGGATTATCCAACAAATATCACTTGTCTGCCCAAGTATGGATACTGTCCAGATCTTGTTGCATTTGAACATGGACTGCTTCAGTATCTGAGGAGTTGTGAATGGTGCTGAACATTGTGCAATCATTGGTGAACATCCCCACTTCAGACCTTATGATAGAGGGAAGGTCATTGATGAAGCAGCCGAAGATGATTGGGCCTAGGATACTCCCCTGAGGAACTCCTGCAGAGATGTCCTGGAGCTGAAATGACTGACCTCCACCAACCAAAACCATCTTCCTATGTTTCAGGTATGACTCCAACCAGTGGAGAGTTTGTCCCCTGATACCCATTGATTCCAGTTTTGCAGGGGTCTTTGATGCCACACTCAGTCAAATACAGCCTTGATGTCAAGGGCTGTCCCTCTCCCTTCCCCTCTAGCATTCAGCTCTTTTGTCCATGTTTGAACCAAAGTAGTAATGAGGTCAGGAGCTGAGTGGCCCTGGGGGGAACCCAAACTGAGCGTCACTGAGCAAGTTATTGCTGAGCAGGTGCTGCTTGATAGCTCTGTTGATGACCCCTTCCATCACTTTACTGATGTTTGAGAGTAAACCGATGGGGTAGTAATTAGCCGGGTTGGATTTGTCCTGCTTTATGAGTACAGGACATACCTGGGCAATTTTCCACATTGTCAGCTAAATGCCAGTGTTGTAACTGTACTGGAACAGCTTGGCTAAGGGAGTGGCAAGTACAGGAGAAAGTCTTCAGTACTTTTGCCAGAATGTTATCTGGGCCCATAGCCTTTGCAGTATCCAGTGTCTCCAACCATTTCTTGATATCATGTGGAATGAATCAAATTGGCTGAAGACTGGTATCTGTGATACTGGGGACCATTGGAGGAGGCGGAGATGGATCATCCACTCAGCACTTCTGGCTGAAGATCGCTGTAATCCCTCCCTTTAATAAATCAATTATTCATCGACTTGCTGTTTGTGGCATTTAGCAGATGACAGAATTGCTCAGGGCTTACCTTCTTAATGGCAGTCACTAGACTTTAATCCACTGCATGTGAAGAACTTTAAAACTTTTCTGAGAGTTTGAGAAGCTGCTACATTCACACTAGTTTTTTTTTCATTCTTTTCAGTAATCAGATCTGAATTATTCAAACTGAATCTCCTTTATCTCCCAGAAATTGCATTATCCACAGCATAAAGCCTATTAAATATTCTACAGACTATTTGACCACTTCTGTTCTTCGATCTTAAAGTAAAGAAGACACAGAGAGATCACAAAAGGATATTGAGAGGTTATATAAGTGGAGAAAGATGTGGCAAATGGAGTATAATCTGGTAAAGTATAAAGTTATCTGTTTTTGGCAGGAAGAATTTTAAAAAGAAGCATATTATCTGAAGGATGAGGGATTGCAAAGCTCTGAGGGATCTGGATATCCTGTTTTGTATGCAGATGATTAGGAAATTTGTAATTTGTATTTTCATATGATTAATCATTACTTAAATTCCAAAATTTATTTTCTAAACCACTCCAAAATACCAATACCAAGAAAAGCACCTCTGCTGAGGTGGCGACTTAGAGGATGTTTTCTAGTCAGGTATAAACCCTAGATTCTGTTTTGTGGGAGTTCACACTGAGATTCCAGTTTGTTTGATATTTAGCAGCAAACAGTGGGATGAGTCATTTTCTGAGCATTGAATTACAAATGCAGTTGAGATTTGCAATAGGTGATAATAAAAAAGGAGACTTGGGCAGCACAGGGTAAGGGGACCAACAAGCGTAGGATCCCAACTTTCTGGATAAATCTTAACATAACACTGAGCAGAACTCTTCTGTCGTCACTGTAACTAACTGTGACAGCAATGCTACTCACTTTAATGTGTTCCATTCAATGTAACCCTTTCTGTCTGGGTCAAACACCAGAAAGGCTTCCTTCAGTTCTTTATCTTGATTCTTTGATTTTTCATGATAATCTCCCATCAGGGCCAGGAAGTTGTCACAGTTAAATGTTCCTTTCCCTGTGAAATAAACACCAGAACAATTGTGAGCTTCCTTCACTAGCCCCTTGTGACAAAAGGTTTCTATTTTAACTTTCCTGTCACTATTTGTATTGATGAGGATATGGTGGCCTAGTGGTGTCATTGCTAAACTGTTACTCCAGGGACTCAACTATTGTTCTGGAGACCCGGGTTCAAATCCTGCAGTGGTAGATGATGGAATTTGCATTCAATAATAAAAATCTGGAATTAAAAATCTAATGATGACTTTGAAACTACTGCTGATTGTTGGGGGAAAACCCATGTGGTTCACTAATCTCCTTTAGGGAAGGAAATCTGCCACCCTTACCTCATCTGGCCTAAACCTGACTCCAAACCCACAGCAATGTGACTGACTCTTAACTGTCTGCTGGGCAATTAGGGATGGGCAATAAATGCTGGCCTGGCCAGTGACACCCTCGCCCTGTGAATGAATAAAAATAGCTTCAATGTGAAGGTTGGTGTATGGTCTCATTGGCTGTTGCCAGATGTGGGTGAAGGAAATGAACCTTGCCCCTTGAACCATGTGGGAGGAGAACGTGACTTCTACAGATGCAACAGATTAGATTCAAAACATCTGGTGCTGGAAAAGCACAGCTGGTCAGCCAGCATCCAAGGAGCAGGAGAGTCGATGTTTCGGGAATAAGCGCTTCATTAGGAATGTCCTGATGAATGGCTTATACTCATAGCATCAACTCTCCTGCTCCTTGGATGCTGCCTGTCCAGCTGTGCTTTTCCAGCACCAGACGTTTTGCCTTTGAATCATATATCCATTTTGTTTCCTGTAACATTTCCTTTCCTGAACATTGGGGTAACTTCCCCCACTGAGCCAGACTGTAGCTGAACCCTTCTGGTTACAACACGCGGGTAATTCAGTCACTGGAGCATTTATTGCCCATCCCAATTCCCCTCGAGTGACCTTTCAGAGGGCAGTTCTGAGTCAATCACATTCCTGGATTACTGGAGTTCTGGATTACTGGTCTGGTGGCATTACCACTTTCCTACTCAGTTACTGAGCCATTGAGAAGATATTAAATATCTCCAAGGCAAACTAACAATTCAGGTGAAACAGCACACATGTAGATCATTCTGCCCATCAGCCCCATGCTCACTCAACACACCATTGTTCTATCATGCTCATGTTCTGATCATTTAATCTGCACTATCTACAACCTTTCTCCCTCCAGCACTCGCCCCCACACTATTGCATTAATGCTGCCCCCTTCCACACTTCACTTCATCTCTGATGAAGAGTCATCAGGACTCAAACCATTAGCTTGCTTTCTCTCTTTCCACCTGACCCACTGTGATCTCTAGCATTTTTCTGATTTTGGAATTCACTGTTAACTGTTCACCCATAACAGGGTTATGATTAATATTGCTCTGATTTTATTGGGCATTTGTCTTTCTGATATTAATATTATTTCATTAGTAAATTAACTCCACCATCCATTAGTCCAGACATGTCAGCAAGAAAGCCAGATAATGTTCTCACCTTCTTTATCCACGTCCTTGACCATTTGTGCCAAATCACGTTTGGTTAAGTTAATGCCCAGCAGACTCATGAGTTTAGCCACATCATCTGTTTTCACTAAGCCATTGCCTTCTTCATCGAACATTTCAAACACACCCTTGTACTCAGCCAGCAGCTCAGGTGTCAATGACTGGGAACAGTATAAAAGGAATGGAAAACAATTAGGAGTCAAGACAAGCAAGTCACATGTAAATGAAACGTTCAACAGCTGCTCAAAGACTCTCAGCCCACAACTCTAACTTGGAAACACCTCTGTCCTTGTTCACCGTGAGAGGGCACATCCGGAAACCCCTGTCTGTCAGCAATTTTCGGATTACTCTCCAACTTTTTCAAATTCCCATTGGAGAAGGAGTCAGCGCTACCCGGGAATGTGCAGGGTGGAAAATCTAACTGGACCAGCTGTGCATTAAATCAGAAAACCTCAGTAAGTCCATTGAGCCTGAATGGAACCAACCATGCTTCAGGTTAACAGTCAATGCTTTCAGATCAGAGTGGTGCTGGAAAAGCACAACAGGTCAGGCAGCATCCAAGGAGCAGGAAAATCGACATTTCGGGCAAAAGCCCTTCATCAGGAATAGAGTCAATGTTTTCAGGTGTTTCCTGATAATTCTGAGGACAAATATCAGTCAGACGTCGGCCTGCTCATTATCTCCACCTCCATCACACACACACCCCCTCCCCCACCCCTCCCCCACCCCTACCCCCAAGCCCCACTCTGGCTTGTTCTCATTCTATTGGTTGATGCAGACAGATCCACCCCAAGGAGTGCGGGCTTGGTAATGTCCCTACTGGGAAAAGATAAGAAAAGCTTAGTGTTTAGGATTTCACCAGAGGACACTGAACCTTAGAACTTTGGTCACCAAAAGGATTAAAGTGATGCATCACAAAGCAACCATTCAGCCAGCACAGCTAACCAATACCCAAGGTCATCAGCACATCAGAACTCAGAGCAGAGGAGGCCATTCAGCCCCTCAAGCCTGCTCCACTATTTAACACCATCATGGCTGATCCCATCTCGGCCTCAACTCCACTTTCCTGCCCACTCCCCATAACCCTTCAACCTATTACTAATTAAAGTTCCATCCATTTCCTCCATTAATTTACTCAATGTCCCAGCATCCACCACACTCTGGGAGAGTGAATTCCACAGATTGATGGTCCTTTGAGAGAAGTAATCCCTCTATTTTAAATCTGCTGCCCCTCAGCTTTAAACCATGACGTCTCATTCTCGATTGATCTACATGTGAAAGTATTCACGCTATGCTTCTTTTGTCAATCCTTTTAGCATCTTATGTACCTCACTTAGATCTCCCTTCACTCTTCTAAACTCCAGAGAGTATAGACTTAAACTGCTCAATCTCTCTCCATAAAACAAGTCCCTCATTCCTGGAATCATTCCAGTGAAGCTCCTCTGAGCAGTCTCCAATGTAAATCCAACCCCCCTCCAGCAAGGGGACTAAAACTGTACACAATAAAGTTGGGATTAAAGTCAGATCGGCCATGACCTTATTGTTAAAAATCCCACAACACCAGGTTTGAATCAATGAAGGAGCAGCGCTCTGAAATCTAGTGCTTCCAAATAAACCTGTTGGACTATAACCCGGTGTTGTGTGATTTTTAACTTTGTCCACCCCAGTCCAACACCAGATCCTCCACATCATTATATCATTGGATGGTGGATCAGGATGGAAGGGCTGAATGGCCTCCTCTTGTTCTTTGCCATATGTTTGTAAACAGTACAGCAAGGAACAGGAGAAAGAGGAGACTGAGGAAGGAGCAGAGGTCGACAGGAAAGATGAGATCTGCAGGAGTTCTATAATGTGCCAATAGATCATACAAACCGCCTCCACCCAGTGCTGCAAATGAAATCAGGGACAGGGGCGGATTGTTGTCCCTGGTTCACTCAGGTCAGACCTGGTTCAGTTTTCAAACTCATTTCAAGGTGCATCGGGGACAATGGCGTCACCAGTCAGGGTCTGGTAGGGAACCAGAGTTTAACTTTCTTGTTTAGATGCTTTTCAATAAATTAATGATAAACTCTCTTGCATTTAGTAACTCCACGAAGATACTGATGTGTTAAAATGTTTCCTTGTTGACAGTCACATCAGGATTTCGGTGTTTACAGATCTTTAGCCTTTTGTATCTGGTGCAATGATCTTGCTGAGAACAGAGGTAATCATTTCATTTTGAAATAACAATTAAACCCACAGAAGCAACACATTGTAGAGAATTAGGTGAGACACTTCTAGCCATTAAGTCTACATTTAGATTATATTGGTCTTGATTACTGTTATAGTATGAGGAAATAATTTCTAATTGCTCACTGCATTCACTTAAAAATCTCTGTTTCAATTGCACTTACCATCTTGCTGTCACTACAAGCCCAGCGACAGGAATCAAACTTGGTCTGCTGGTGATCTAGCCTAGTCAGAAAGTTGACACACCCTTTACATTGTTGAAGAGAGTAAGTCTATCAATGCCCAGTGGATTTGAAAGTTAAAACTGCCTTTTATGGTTTGACTGAGAGTCTCATTGGATCCTATTTCTGGATGGGATTAATTTTCTTAAGTGAGTTTTCATGTACTAATTTCTCCGTGATAAAAGATAAATAGAGCTTTATTGAAGCGTGATTAGCATTAAAACTATTATCACTGTTATGTAAATCAGCAATATTCATTCCGGCCTTAAAACTTTTTGGGGTCTGGTCTGTCATCTGCATTTATTCATTTTCGTTAGCAAGTAGAAATGGTTGGCTCAGTGGTTAGCACTGCAGCCTCACGGCATCAGGGACCTGGGTTTGATTCTGCCTTTGGGTGAGTGTCTGTGTGGAATCTGCACATTCTCCATGTGTCCAAGTGGTTTCTTCCCACCTTCCAAAGATGGTGGATTGGCCATGTTATAGTGTCGAAGGGTGTGTGGATTAGCCATTGGAAATGTAGATTGTCTGGGTGGGCTGCTGTTCAGAGAGTTAGTGTGGACTCGATAGGCCAAGTGGCCTGTTTCCAAACTGTAGGGATTCTATGGTCTGTTCTGTTTTCCCAGGTATAGTCATTTCACATCTGGCTGTGAAGCCAATATCACTAGAATAGCAATCCTGAGGACCAAGCCAATGATCTAAGGACACGGGTTCAATCCATACAGTAGTTGGTGGAATTTACATGATACTGTATGAATAAAATCTGGAATGGAGAGTCTCAGTAATGGTGATTATGAAACTATAATCGATTGTCATAAAAACCCATCTGAATCATTCATGCTCTTTCTGGGAGGAAATCTGCCTCCTCACCCAGTCTGGCTTGTGTTGTAACTGAAGGTTAACATGGAGGTGCAGCAAGCTATAGCAAGGTGAATGGAATATTCTCCTTCATTACAAGAGGATTTGAGTACAGGAGCAATGAGGTCTTGCTGTGTAAGAGTTTGATTAGACTTCACCTGGAGGACTATGTGCAGTTTTAGAATCAAAGAATTCCTTTGGGGGGGGGGGGGGAAGAGGCCATTTGGCCCATCAGGTCTGCACTGACCCTTCTACCCTATCCCGATAACCCTGCATTTCCCATGGCTTCTCCACCCACCCTGCACATTACAGGGAAACTGTGTGTGAGGATGAGGGGACAGAAAGAGGGTGCGGATGAGGGGGCAGAGGGAAAGTGAGGATAAGGATGGGAAGGCAGAGGGAAAGTGAGGGTGAGGATGAGGGGGCAGAGGGAAAGTGAGGATAAGGATGGGAGGGCAGAGGGAAAGTGAGGGTGAGGATGAGGGGGCAGAGGGAAAGTGAGGGTTAGAGGGCAGAGAGTGATGGTGAGGGTTAAGGGGAAGAGGAAGAGTCTGGATGAGGGTGAGGGGGCAGAGACAAGAAGATCATTGACCTTCCTGAGGGACTAATGGCTGTCCCTCAGCACCATAGGGGTGGCACTGCCCCTGGTGGTAACCTCAGGTGAGGGTGTCAGGGGCTGCTGACATGGTCTCTCTATCGGTCCTGGGGGTGGGGGTGCCCCTCTGCCATACCCCCCTCCCTTCACCGGGAGCTCCCAGTCCCTGTCGGAGAATCACGGAGCCCCCTTCACCTTCTCCGCCATCTTGTGAGTGTCAGTGTGTCACGGAGCAGGGCAGCTTCAAAACATCAGTGCCCATCTGGCTCAGCTGTGACCTTTTAGAGATGGTGTGGGTGTTTTGGCAGATATCCGGCAAGGGGTGAGCTGCTCTGGGAATGGTGGGGATTTGGGGGAGGCTGGGGGGGTTGGAAGGTGGGGCTATAATTGGAGTGGGAGAAATATTTAATGAGGCAACTTCAGTAAGATACTGAGAAGTCCTGTCAGGCCTCACGGTGAAAATCTCCAAAAACCTTGACTCCACTGACACTAGGCTAAAAACTGTAAGCTTCTGCCCTCAGTAACAATTGTTTCAGAGGGGTTGGGGCAGCACAGTGGCTCAGTGGTTAGCACTACTGCCTCACAGCACCAGGGACTCAGGTTCAATTCCAGCCTCGGACGACTGTCTGTGTGGAGTTTGAACATTCTCCCTGTGTCTGCGTGGGTTTCCTCTGGATGCTCCAGTTTCCTCCCACAATCCAAAGATGTGCAGGTCAGGTGAATTGGCTATGCTAAATTGCCCATAAGGTTCAGGGATGTGTAAGTTAGGTGCATTAGTCGGGGTAAATGTACTAGGGTAGGGGAATGGGTTTGGGTGGGTTACTCTTTGGAGGGTCGGTGTGAACTTGTTGGGCCAAAGGGCCCATTTCCATGCTGTAGGGCATCTATGATTTGAAAAGACTGTTGTAGTCCCTGACATAACATGCTGTGTACTATACTGAGATTGGGTGTTAGTCACATGTTCTATACCCTAGGTACGTAGTCATTAGCATGTTCCCTCTTAAAGTTAAAAACACACAACACCAGGTTATAGTCCAACAGGTTTAGTTGGAAGCACTAGCTTTCGGAGCGACGCTCCTTCATCAGGTGGTTGTACACCCCAGTCCAACACCGGCATCTCTAAATCATGCCTCTTAAAGTGATACCATACAGTCGTGACCGACTAACTATTTGTGTTTACCTCATAGCTCAGGACAGTGAGAACAAATATAGTAACAGAGACTAAGACCTTTCACTCACTAGCTCCATGATCCTGTGGCCAAATAGACTGGCTAACTCCACGAAAGCTGGTGATAATTCATCAGGTCAAGGTGCTCAGAGTCAGGCTCAGTATGTGACAGGCAGTGCCTTCACAAAACCCCTCAAGGAACAAACGTCAACGAATAATCATTTTCTGCCTCTTGGGAATCATTAAATTATTTGATCCAAATGCAGCTGAGAGTTCGCTTGTGTGAGAAGGTGCCAATGTGAGGTGAAATTCCCAAACTCCCAAAGCCTAACTCAAAACCAGAACACTTCCATGTTTGTCTATTTGTAGTGTGGTATGTCACAGCCTGCTGGTTAGAGTTACACTGGTGATATTCCCAATCACTGTTTAAACTGCTCACATCCATCAGCATCAATCACCTGCTGCTCATCCCACTGCGCATGAGAACTGAGTGTCTGAAAGTGTGAATTTTCAGATTTTAATGGCCGTTAAAAGTTTGACCTTTGCTGAAATCATTTCTTATTGTAACATTCAATGTTTTGTGGTAATGATCCAATGCAGCATTCAATAAAACCAAAGGTCAGTTTAAGATAATCAGAGGAAATTAGTCAGTCTGGGTCAGGCTACAGTGTGACACAGCAGGCAGGGAGGTAGAGAATCCAGGGACAGGGCATGTAGGTTGTATCTGGGAACTGACAACAAGAAGATGTTGTTAGGGATGAACAATTCCCTCAGCTCAGCAACCGATTTATAGATTTCAAATAATTGGGAAAGGGGTTTGGAGGAGAAACTTATTCACCCAAAAGGCTTTGAGAGTCTGGAATTCACTGTCTGAAACGGTGGCAAAGATAAAGCCGACATGCCCCGTAAAGCTGCTCTCTCATTCGAGGGAGATATCTGTTGGTGGTTTAACCTGGGGGTCACCATGACTCAGGCAAGGGGAGAGATTGAGAAGGAAAGTCCTTCATTGTCATCTCTGTCAGAGCAGGAACTGAGCCACACTGTAGGGGTTACTCTGCATTATAAACCAGCTGCCCAGCTAACTGACCCCCAAAGCAAATCAATGATCCACTTAAAGCAGACTTGGATATGCACTCGAGGTGGTTCTAACCTACAGACCGCCATTCAAAAGCTGGAAAGTGTGTTTAGACCGCGGAATACTTCCTGGCCCTAAGTCTTCTTGGATCAAGGAGCAAGTCAGATACTGTGGGTCACGACCTCCTGGTAAATAGCCCCAATATCCCTTCTGTTGCTGTTTAGATTAGATTAGATTACTGACAGTGTGGAAACAGGCCCTTCGGCCCAACAAGTCCACACCGACCCGCCGAAGCGCAACCCACCCATACCCCTACATTTACCCCTATACCTAACACTACGGGCAATTTAGCATGGCCAATTCACCTGACCCTGCACATCTTTGGACTGTGGGAGGAAACCGGAGCACCCGGAGGAAATCCACGCAGACACGGGGAGAAAGTGCAAACTCCACACAGTCAGTTGCCTGAGTCGGGAATTGAACCCAGGTCTCTGGCGCTGTGAGGCAGCAGTGCTAACCACTGTGCCACCGTGCCGCCCACCAGCCGTGCATCATGAAATAGAGGCATCAAACAGGAAACAATCTTAACACTAACCCTATCACAAAGCAACATTTGTGATGAGCTGCTTTCTCATCTTGTGTCAAAAGAAAAACCAGTTTTTTAATTTGTTAGATTCCTCACCAGGTACTGCCTTCCCATCCCCTCCCTCACACAAAGCAGGATTTCAATGCCCAGAATAGAACGAAACCCTCAGCATGTTCATCCTATCAGCAGGACAGGTGTCTGCTGCTCCCAAGTGCACACTTAAAGCTCACCAAATAAAGCAAATGATTAAACAGGATTTATTTAAATCAGCAGCAAGGATCCAGTGGGTATTTCACAGACTGGAAATTTATAAACCTGATCGACATAGTTTACTCTGTGGCTGATTTTGTACTTATTTAAATACATTATACTGTTTTTCAGCAAAAATATTGACTAACCGATTAATGTTAGTGTGGAATGTGACTACACTGAGGTATTAAATCATAATTGCCCTCTGGATTGGCCAAGAAAGCCATTCCTTAACATCAAACCGTTCACCACACAAACTGCAACCATTCATGAAGACAGCTCATCACCACCTTCTCAGGGGCATTGGGGATGGATGATAAACAGCTGTGCTGTCGAGGTCCATATCCCACTAATTACTATAAAACTATGTTACATCCTGCCCAGAACTTGTCGCATGTTATAACAACATCCGTAGATACACTGAATACCATGGCTAAAGGAAGAGCAGGAGGTCAATGTCAACCAGCGAGTGGCAACTCATTCTGTGGGAAAGTTCATTCTATTGAGACCAAAACTTATTCATCAAATAACCACATTGTTTGCTGTGTCCCCCTGACATTTGATCGATAACTCACAATCATAGTCTTAGCAGGAAGGTTTTGTATCTCATTTAAGACCAGTGTACCATGTGGAATGTCAAGGTATAACCTCAAGCTTCTAATTGCGATTAAGACAATTTAAGATCCTCAAAGATTAGAATTGTCTTTGATCACTGATCACTTGGTAATCTGCTCCCTTCCACAGAAATGGTAGGAGAGGGAGTCTCCTGTGGCTATCCACATCTCAAACAAGTATGCTGTTTTGGAAAGTGTAGGGAATGGTGGACTCAGGGGAATGTAACACTGACAGTGAGGTTACTGCTACTGAGACTGGCTCTAATGTAACGACGGATATGTCAGGTTCCAAACAATTGTTAGTGATTGGGGACTGATGTCAGTGGTGGATGTGTTGTGGGAGGGGATTCTGAGGGACAGGATTTATATCTATTTGAAAAGGCAAGGACTGATTCAGGAATAGTCAATGTGGCTTTGTGCGTGAGAAATCGTGTCTCACTAACCTGATTGAGTCTTTGAAGAAGTAACAAAGAGGATTGATGAGGGCAGAGTGGTGGACATGATCTAAATGGGCTTCAGTAAGGCGTTCAACAAGGTTCCTGATGGGAGACTGGTTACAAGGTTAGATCTCATGGAATACAGGGAGAACTAACCATTGGATACAGAACTGGCTCAAAGGTAGAAGACAGAGGGTGGTGGTGGAGGGTTGTTTTTCAGACTGGAGGCCTGTGACCAGTGCAGCGCAACAAGCATCGGTGCTGGGTCCTCCACTTTTTGTCATTTTTATAAATGATTTGGATGTGAGCATAAGAGGTATGGTCAGTAAGTTTGCAGATAATTCCAAAATTGGAGGTGTAGTGGCCACTGACAAAGATTATCTCAAAGTACAATGGGATCTTGATCAGATGGGCCAATGGGCTGAGGAGTGGCAGATGGAGTTTAAGTTAGATAAATGTGAGGTGCTGCATTTTGGGAAAGCAAATCTTAGCAGGACTTATACACTTAATGGTAAGATCCTAGGGAGTGTTGCTGAACAAAGAAACCTTGGAGTGCAGGTTCATAGCTCCTTGAAAGTGGAGTCGCAGTAGATAGGATAGTGAAGAAGGTGTTTGGTATGCTTTCGTTTATTGGTCAGAGTATTGAGTACTGGAGTTGGGAGGTCATGTTGCAACTGTACAGAAAATTGGTTAGGCCACTTTTACAATACTGCATTAAATTCTGGTCTCCCTGCTATTGGAAATTGTTAAACTTGAAAGGGTTCAGAAAAGATTTACGAGGGTGTTGCCAGGGTTGGAAGGCTTGAGCTTTAGGGAGAGACTGACTAGGCTGGGGCTGTTTTCCCTGGAGCGTCGGAGATTGAGGGGTGACCTTGCAGAGATTTATAAATTCATGAGGCGCATGGATAGAGTGAAAAAACAAAATCTTTTCCCCATAGCGGGGGGAGTCCAAAACTAGAGGGCATAGGTTTCGGGTGAGAGGGGAAAGATATAAAAAGGGAGCTAAGGGGTAACTTTTTCACACAGAAGGTGGTACGTGTATGGAATGAGCTGCCAGAGGAAGTGGTGGAGACTGGTACAATTACAACATTTAAAAGGCATTTGGATGGGTATATGAATAGGAAAGGTTTGGAAGGATATGGGCCAAGTGCTGCCAAATTGGACTAGATTAGGTTAGGATATCTGGTCGGCATGGATGTGTCGGACCAAAGAGTCTGTTTCCGTGCTGTACATCTCTATGACTCTATGACTCTATTTCATTGCTGTTGTTTCAGGATAGACTTTTCTTTGACTGTGTAGCAACTCTCTGCTTCTGAAATAATACATCCTCTAGAGCACTTTAAAGCGACTCAGCCTGAAAGGCACTATATAAATGCAAACATTATTGTTGGAGGAATCATCTTGCCTAAACAGCACCTTCAACATATGAAACGGCCATCAAACACAATAGAAGAGACATTTACTAATTTATATTCAATTCACTATTTCATCTTTTATCCTTGATGTTTCTTTCATTTGTATCCTGGGAGATCAGAATCCTCACATTGTTATGAACAGCTCTATTAATGTTAAATCTATGCTAATGAGCAGCTAATTCTAACAGCCAGGTCAATGTAGCCCCAGATTAAACAGCAGATTTCCCAGCGGTAATGGCCAGGAAAGCTGGGGATAGAGCAGATTTTCCAAGTTGTTTTATGAAGTTTCTCAGATTGTCAAATGTATTGCCCAAAGGAATGGAAGCAGATTGATCTAAGGTGGACTGAAGTAAACAGCCTTTGGCTCTAGACTCTTGGATATAATTTGCTGTCAACTATTGGTATTCAGCCTTTTCTAATGAAGATCAAAGAAGTGAATTGTTTCTGCACAGACAACATTGACATTCATTAAAAACCCACTCCAGGGTTCCCCGCGGGAACTCAGCATTCCAGCAGAGACGAACACGATAATCTGGGGGTGGGGGTGGGGGTGGACGATGGGTCGAGGTGTGGGATGGGGTGGGGATGAGCTTATAACTCTACCCTTCTTTAAACCCTTAAACACGCTTGCAGACAGACACAAACAAAAAACATTGATGTTACGAATGGAGAAAATATATTAGGGGAGCACAGTTCAATAGCACCAGGCCACAGGATTCAACACGGTGTCCTTTTGTTTCCTCCAAGTCCTTCCGATCTCCAATCATCTTCTTTATCTTCTTCCCAAATCCTTTCAGTTCTTTACTGCAGTTGCAGTTGTCTCAGTCTCTGGTTCGAGGCAGCAGTTTCTAGGGAGATGGGGAGAGAGAATAGCGAGCTCACTTTCTTCCAATCGTTTGTTCCTTCTCTGTATGGAGAGCAGTGCTGCCATTGTAGAGTCGAGAGGCTTTCTGCCACAGGATTGCTTACACACTGACTGGGCAGCCGCCCAGGGGCCAATCAGAGAGTTGTTGTCATGCCGATGACTCCTGACCCACACAACTGGTCCTGATTAACCAACCAACAGCCTGTCTCTGGGTAAAGCTGGCCAGAATCCCCAACCAGGCTGCTGATGGCTCTCTAGCACCTTGCTGCACTGCTTAAACAAAGCAACAATGAGTTTCAGCAACTTGTCTTAAAGCTGTGTCATCTCTGTCCATGGTCTACTCAGCTTAAAGCTGTATCCTTTTCCCATTTTGGTCCACAATCCAAAAATTAAAAAAAAAGGCTGTGAATTTACATGATTCACTTCTCTGGCAGCAATTATGAACCAGGATTTCTTTGGTAAGAAGGATATTGAGAAGCATGCGATAAAATCGGAGAAATATGCCCACTTTAAGATTTATCAGACCTACAGCAGGGAGAGGAACCGAGGAGACTATAATGTGCACATTACCAAAGAGATTGTACCATGTTCACCTGATAATCTGCAAAAATAATTGTTGTAATAATGAGACATCATTCATAATTGAATTAGCCGAGCTAAGCAATTATAAAGAGCCTTTTCAAATTGACATTTATAGCATCGTTTCAGGTCAGGTGTGTGGGCCTAAGGCCAGGCCAGGAGCTCTGTCTCTGTTGAACGGTCACTCCCAGCACTGTCTGTGACAGGTTTTGTCAGCATGGTTCACAATAATTTTCCAGGCTCCATGGGAAAACACAGCTCCTGAATCTACTGCAGCTGGACCAGGACCACACCATTACTATCATTTCAAATTGCAGTAGATGGTGGAATTTGAATTCAATACATCTGGAATGAAGAATCTACTGATGGCCATGAAACTACCGTCGATTGTCAAAAAAAACCCATCTGGTTCACTAATGTCTTTCAGGGAAGGAAATCTGCCATCTTCACCCGGTCTGGCCTTTATGTGACTCCAGACCCATAGCATTGTGCTTTACCCTCAACTGCCCTCTGATATGGCCTAACAAGTCATTCAGTTGTACTAATCGCTACAAAGTCCCAACAAAGAAATGAAAACAAACAGATCACTGGGTATTGACCTGGCATCAGAAAAGTCAAAGGCAGAAATACTCCTGTCGACCCTGCAACATCCTCCTCACTAACATCTGGAGGCTAGTGACAACGTTGGGAGAGCTATCTCACAGACCCATCAAACAACAGCCTGATATTGTGTGTAAGGCATGATTCCACGAGTATGACTATATCCCAGACCCCACCATTACCATCTCTGGATATGTCTTGTTCCATCGGCAGGACAGACCCAGCAGAGGGGGCAGCACAGTGGGATACAGTTGGAAGGTGGTGGGGTTTGTCATGGGAGTCCTCAACATTGACTCCGGATCCCAGGAAGTCTCATGGCTCCAGGTTAAACATGGTCCTCATGCCGATTACCACACACCATCCTCCCTCAGCTAATGAACTGGAACTCCTCCAAGATGAACAACACTTGGAGGAAGCATTGAGGATGAGGATTTAAATCTCCATCACCAAGAGTGGCTCGCTGCAGTACTACAGATTGAGCTGGTCAGGTCCTAAAGGACATTGCTGCTAGACTGCGTCTGTGGCAGGTGGTGAGGAAACAACAAACAGGGAAAAAGATACCTGACCTCATCCTTACCAATCTGCCAGCTGCAGATGTAACTGTCCATGACAGTATCGGTAAGAGTGACCACTGCATAGTCTTGTGGAGACAAAATCCCACCTTCACATTGAGAATACCCTCCATTATGTTGTGAGGTACTATCACCGTGCTAAATGGGACATCCTTCAAACAGATCTAGCAGCTCCATAACGGGCATCCATGAGACCTGTGGGACAGCAACAGCAGCAGAACGGTACTCCAGTACAATCTGTAACCTCATGGCCCAGCATATCCCCCACTCAACCATTACCATCAAGCCAGTGGATCAACCCTGGGTTGAATGGAGAGTGCAGGAGGGCATGCCAGGGACAGCACCAGGCGTAGCTGAAGATGAGGTGTCAACCTGGTGAAGCCACCAAACAGGACTACTTACCATACAGCATAAGCAGCAAGTGACAGACTGAGCTAAGCAATCCCACAACCAATGGATTGGATCTGAGCTATGCAGTCCTGTCACATCTAGTCAGGAATGGTGATGGATGATTAAACAACTCATTGGAAGAGGAAGTTCCACAAATATCCCCATCTTCAATGATGGAAGAGCCCAGCACATCAGTGCAAAGGATAAAGCTGAAATATTTGCAGCAATCTTCAGCCAGAAGTGTCAAGTGGATGATACATCTCGGGATCCTCCGTGGTCCAAGCTTCACAGATATTAGTCTACAGCCAATTCTATTCACTCCATGTGATAACCAGAAATGGCTGGAGACACTGGACACTGCAAAGGCAATGGGCCCTGACAACATTCCGGCAATAGTACTGAAGACTTGTGCTCCAGAACTTGCGACTCCCCTAGCCAAGCTCTTCCAGTACAGTTACAACACTGGCATCTACCTAACAATGTGGAAAATTGCCCAGGAATGTCCTGCACATAAAAAGCAGGACAAATCCAACATGGTCAATTTCCGCCCCATCAGTCTACTCTCGATCATTAGTAAAATAATGGAAGGTGTCATCAACAGTGCTATCAAGCAGCACCTGCTCAGCAATAACTTGCTCAGTGATGCCCAGTTTGGGTTCCCCCAGGGCCACTCAGCTCCTGACCTCATTACAGCCTTGGTTCAAACATGGACAAAAGAGCTGAATTCCAGAGGGGAGGGGAAAGTGACAGCCCTGAGTGTGGCATCAAAGAGCCGTAGTAAAACTGGAATCAATGGGTATCGGGTACACTCTCTCTGGTGGTTGGAGTCATATCTGAAACATAGGAAGATGGTTTTGGTTGTTGGAGATCAGTCATCTCAGCTCCAGGACATCTCTGCAGGAGTCCCTCAGGGGACTGTCCTAGGCCCAACAATCTTCAGCTGCTTCATCAATGACCTTCCCTCCATCATAAGGTCAGAAGTGAGGATATTCACCAATGATTGCACAATGTTCAGCACCATTCACAACTCCTCAGACACTGAAGCAGTCCATATTCAAATGCAACAAGATCTGGACAATATCCAGGCTTGGGCTGACAAGTGGCAAATAACAAATGTCAGGCTATGACTATCACCAATAAGAGACTATCCAACCACCACCCCTTGACTTTCAATAGTGTTACCATTACTGAATCCCCCACTATCAATATCTTGGGAATTACCATTGATCAGAAACTCAAATGGACTCACCACATAAACACAGTGGCTACAAGAGTATGACAGAGGCTAGGAATACTAAAGTGAGTAACTAACTTCCTGACTCCCCAAAGCCTATCCACCATCGACGAAGCATAAGTCAGGGGTATGATGGAATACTCCCCCACTTATCTGGATGGTGCAGCACCAACAATACTCAAGAAGCTTGACACCATCCAGGAAAAAGCAGCCCTCTTGATTGGCACCACATTCACAATCATCCACTCCCCCCACCACCAACACTGAGTAACAGCAGTGTGTATGAGGTATCTACAAGATGCACTTCAGAAATTTACCAAAGCTCTTTAAGCAGCACCTTCCAAACACACAACCACTTCCATTTGGAAGGACAAGGGCAGCAGACACATGGGAACACCACCACCTCCAAGTTCCTCTCCAAGTCACGAACCATCCTGACTTGGAAATATGTCACCATTCCTTCACTGTCACTAGGTCAGAATCCTGGAACTCCCTCTCTAATGGTATTGTGGGTCAATGTACAGCAAATAGAAGTGCAGTGGATCAAGAAGGCAGCTCACCCCACCTTCTGAAGGGCAACTAGGGACAGGCAATAAATGCTGGCCCAGCCAGCAACACCCACATCCCATGAATGAATAAAAACTGAGCTAATCAGCCACCATAATGTGATTTAACAGTAAGGATTCTGTTGCCTAATTTCCTACAGCTCTAATGAGAGAGTAACCCTATGCTTTGGTTAGATTATGGCAATTTTACCTTCACTTTTTTTTCTTTGATGCAGCTACAGCCTCTGACCACCAGGCAGTGCTGTCATTCAAATCACACTCATCTATTTGTGAATTGTTTCTGGGCCCAATTTCCCAATTTGCTGGCTGTTTATGACCTGATTTTCTAATTTTGCACTTAATGAAATGGAGCCCTTGGCATAGGGATGTGAGTGAGATGAGGGCGGGGCTGTCCAAACCGTGCAGGATATTTATAAAATTGCAGAGCAGTCTTGAAAAGTGCAATCTGCCTGATTTCAGGCCAGGATCTGCCTCATTCTCCAGTTGGCTTCTCTGCTGGTCCACCCCCAATTTCAAACTGACCCATGCTGCCATTCATGTAGCAGCCTATTGCGACCTGTGACCTCCAACCCTGATAACCACACTGATTCTCAAATATGTGGTGACATTTTTATATACAAGAACATAAGGAGGTTTAGACGTGACGCCAATTTTTTGGAAGAGAAGGCAATGTTAATTAATTAAGGAGGAAAGATATTGTCCTTTTCTTGAAAAGCAATGTTGCAGCATTATTGATAAGTAATGTGTCAGTCAGGTCATTGATATCATTCCGCTGCCTTTAGAAAACTGCTGCAGAGTGAAAAAGACCAGCTGTCAGTTACTGATACCTTATCCACTCAGAGATTAAGCAAATTGCTTACCAGGCAGCTATGATGGCTGGTCTCCCCTGTGTCTGACTGTAGGAGCTGATCTAAAGTTAGCTGGAACTGTGTCAGTAAAGCTAATTGATTTCTCAGGGTTTTGCTAATGAGCCATATTTTTGTAGAAATGATAGCCTAGATATTCTGCTTCTCACCCTCCCCCCACCACCTGGCAGTGAGGAGGGCTCGAAATTTGAGATTAGACCTGGAAGCAGTGGATTTCTTCTCCCTCTGGAGAAATTACTGAGCGGACAGTGCCCACTTCTTGCCCATCTGCTGCCCCAAAGCCCATCTACCCGATGTTCCCGGGCATGCCTGAACGTAGGGGACATTTACAAACACCACCTCAGATCAGGGGTCAGCGCTTCCTCTATTTACTGGGAAGAAAAGGTCACATTTTGAGTCCAGTTAACACAACAACAATGAGACAAGATAACAGGGGAAGGAAGAGGTGCGGCTGTGGGACAGTGGGTAAAAGGAGAAGGGTTAAAGAGCTGAGTTTCATCTGCTCAACAAAGGAGTTCCTGAGTTAATGTGGAACTGATGGCCTAGTGGTATTATCACTAGAATATTAATCTGGGATCTGGGTTCTGATCCTGCCTTGATAAATGGTGGAAATTCAGTGAAGACTTTGGAATTAAGGATCTAATGATGATTGTAAATCCATTGTTGGTTCAAGTTCTTTATCTTTGACCAGAGCAATATCACATATAGCTCCATCAACATCTATTTGATTTTAGATATAAAACCAACAATTCTAGTTTCCTTTATATATTTCTTTTTTACTTTTTATTCCTTGCTTCCTATATTTCAGTTATTTAATAATGAGCGTGAGATGCCTTTGTTTATTCATTCATGGGATGAGCATGTCACTGGCTAGGCCAGCATTTATTGCCCATTCCCAACAGCTCAGAGGACAATTTAAGAGCCAGCCACATTGTTGTGGGTGTGGAGTCACGTGTAGGCCAGACCAGGTAAGGATGGCAGATTTCCTTCCCTAAAGGACATCAGTGAACCAGATGGGTTTTTCTGCTGACAATCATTTCATCATTAGTCTCTTAATTCCAGACTTTATTATAACAATAATTGAAGTTAAATCCCACCACTTACCATAGCAGGACTTGAAGCCAAGTTCCCAGGTTACTAGTATAGTCATAACACCACTAGGCCGTCACCTCCCTAACGTGACACCACTTTATTTGTTGTTAAATTCATCTGGTTCACTAATGTCCTTTGTGGGCAGGGGGTGGAATCTGCCATCCTTAGCCAGTGTGGCCTACATGTAACCCCAGACCCACAGCCATGGGGTGGATTCTGAATTTGTTGAACACTTAAATTATTAAAGAGCTTTAATAAACTGCAGTGATTTAAGGATAATTACAGATGCTCAATAAAGTCAATATTCAATCAATCATTTGAATAAATCAATGTTTAAAAATCATAATAACTTCCTGCTTAAGTATATTCCTTGAGTAACCAAGAGCTAATTGGGTCAATTGTCTTAAATCCCAATCCCCTGGCCTTGTCTCCATGAGACTCCTTCCTCTCCCTCTTTGGTGAGAGTCTGAAAAAAACCCAATCTTTCTCAATCCCTCAATCTCTGGCCTTTGTACTAATTCTCGAAACCTGATCTATCCAAAAGTGCCATGGTTTGCCTGAACTAACCACCCTATTACCGCACAGTGTCTATTCTCCATTTTAAAGACCAGCTTTGGCTATTTTATTAAATATGTGATAAAAATGTTACTGTTTCCCTTGTTGCAATGTATATCTCCACCACATGATGGTGACTGTATACTGAATATACTTGAAACATTTTTTCCCCCCAGTTATACCCCCTTCTTTAGAAGCCTGTGATTTTCCCTGGAGCATCAGAAACCGACTTCCTGTTCTGTACCAGAGTGAGGGTGTCAGTGATCTGTGGTGGACAGACATGCAGTGTCCGCTGCTCACATTTGTCCAGAGAATGGCTTAGGGAAGCAGGGGCTGGTGGATCAACCCTGCACTTTCCTGTGACTCGTTGCCAGGGAATTTCTTGGGCCCCTGTTTACAAGAAGGTTCCTGGAGAGCTATGAGGAGAAAGTGAGGGCTGCAGATGCTGGAGATCAGAGCTGAAAATGTGTTGCTGGAAAAGCGCAGCAGGTCAGGCAGCATCCAGGGAACAGGAGAATCGACGTTTCAGGCATAAGCCTGAAGAAGGGCTAATGCCCGAAACGTCGATTCTCCTGTTCCCTGGATGCTGCCTGACCTGCTGCGCTTTTCCAGCAACACATTTTCAGCTCCTGGAGAGCTAGCACATCTATTCAGTTGCATTAATCCAGACAGTCACTGGGAAGTACATTACCATCGAGCTTACTGGGTTCATTGTACCTGACACCCTTGCCCCCCTTTTATGGTGATGTCCACACAAAGGTGTATAGTGCCCACCAGATTGATAAAGACCTTGAGAGACCAGTGGGGCCTTATTTTCCTTTTTATAAGTTCCTTTCTAGTTCAACAGGATTCCCTACTCACTCTAAGGTCAGTGTCCAGACCATCGGATGAATGCTATGTGAATTCAGACACTGCTGTCCTTGACCCATCTTTTAAAATCAGAAATGGTGTGTAAATACCCAGGGGTCAAATGACAATCTGTCGACTTTCCAGTGAGTCAGCAACGTCACAATTCTCCTCATTGGCCACTGGTTACGTTAAATGTCAGGAGATTTGAATAACAAGTCTTTGGTGGTTTAAACTGTGCATGTGGAAGTGAATTTGGAGCTTCTTTGTTTGTTATGGAGTGAAGGTTCCACAAGGAACACTGTGAATTGTGATTTTCCATCTAGTCAACAATAGTTCCACTGAATTAATCTGTGTCATTGATATTGATCACTGCTCGCCCTGCATTATTCCTAAAATAAAGTGAATTAAAACAGACTTTTATTGTCACAGGATGGAATCAGACAGGGATGTGAATGACGTGGGCTCTGGGACAAATGTCGCAGGATTGTGGGAGAGGGCCAGCAAGGATTATCCCGACATTGGGAACAACTCGCTGCATCCTTTAAGAAAGCTCCAGGATTTGGGATTCTCACTGGGCAGTAATGAGCTGACTCTGAACAGGTTTATTACTCGTTCATGAAATCATGAACTGTTCCTCTCACCTCATTGATATGCAGCTTTCTATCCTCTTACTGTGAGCAAGGTGGACACCGATATTTCTCAACACAGAGTGGGTCAGAGTGGGTCAGAGCAGGACATAATGGGTCAGAGTGGGTCAGAGCAGGACATAATGGGTCAGACTGGGTCAGAGTGGGACATAATGGGTCAGAGTGGGTCAGAGTGGGTCAGAGTGGGTCAGAGCAGGTCAGAGTGGGTCAGAGTGGGTCAGAGTGGGTCAGAGCAGGTCAGAGTGGGTCAGAGTAGGTCAGAGTGGGTCAGAGTGAGTCAGAGTGGGTCAGAGTAGGTCAGAGTAGGTCAGAGTGGGTCAGAGTGGGTACCTGGGCACTGCAGCTCGCTGCTTGTTCCAAAGAAGGTCCATCTTGGTCACTAGGTGCCAACATCTCAGGGCACACTCCATGGGCACCAGCCTCACGCAGTCCACATCCATGGACACTGCCGTCCAACATGTCCCAGCCTCTATGAACTCTCAGGGCCCATCTCAGATCCACTTACAGGACGCTCTGCCCTTCAACGCTGCCCCAGTAACTCTCAGTTTAACCCTGCAGCAAGGACACTGTGTACCCAGGGACACACCCCATCCCAGCTCAGGGCCTGCCCCAGGCTGTATCTTCGGGATCCTCACTCCCTATCAGAGCCCTCACTCACTCTGAGCCTACCTCGGTGCTCACTGCATCCCTGCCTTACCTTGCTGTATAGTGTCTTGGCCCTCAGTCAGAGACACCAGGCTGACAGTATTGCTGTGTCGCTCGGCTGGTTAGTACAGGCACAAAGCCAGGAAGCTTGTCACGGTTGGCAGCAGGACTCCATCAGGGCAAGGGACACAGCCTTCACTCAGGGCTATCAGCGCAGTAAGGCAAGGGCAGCCTCCCAGACCAGTCCAGGGGCCTGGTCACGGTCAGTCAGCCCCTCAGGGTGGGTAGAGTCAGGATCCTCTCCACGTAAGGGGCTGAGAGGGGAGAATGTTGGGCAGCCCACCGCCTGTCTGGACCTTTTCTGCCCCCAGAGTGGGCTGTTTTCCTCCTCGAGTGAGGGAGAGGTGGGTATTATGGGATATGGTAGTGGGTGGCACAGCTGTTACTCTTGGTGCAGCCCTGCGCTGGTTCCACACATAGACAACGTGGTTGATCTTTAAGCGCCTTATTCTCTCCCTAGTTGCTCTATTGCCCCTATTGTTGTTGTAGAATCTCTTTAGATTCTCCTTAACCTTATCTGCCAAGGCTATTTCATATCCCCCTCTTGCTCTCCTCATTTCCCTCTTGAGGATGCCCCTAAGAAACCTGGTTGGCATGGACGAAAAGGGTCGGTTTCTGTGTGTATGGCTCTATGAGTGAGTGGGCAGTGCAGAAGCAAGCAGGGTCAGTGGTATTGGTGTTTGGGTTGGGAGAGGGTTAGGGAGGCAGGATGGTGCAAGCAATAGTGAAAGTGAGAGAGTGTGATCCATGGTAGGCAGTGGGTGCAATACCAAAGATGGAATGATTGTGAAGGAGAAAAGAGAAGATGGTGGCACTTACCCTGGCAGATTGGAGAGGGTCATTGACCAATAGCCTACAGCCCTGGGTGTTCCTCCAGACACTGAGACTGCACTGACCCATGGGGGTAGGGGAGGGGGTAACCTCGGGGCAGGCTGGGTAGGGTCTAGTGTTGGGGCCTCCCTTGCTGGTCCTGGGGGAAGGGGAATTATCCACAAAGCAGGGTCCCAATGTTCCTGTCTCTGCCAAGTGTGGGGTAAATATCAGAAACCGTGCAGAGCCTTTTAAAGATTGCATCGGTAACGGGGACACTGGCACCTTCCAGGGTATCCCAGCAGTGGTGACTTGCTTCAGTGACACTGGCTATTAGAATGGGGCTGGAATCAGCTGGGATGGGCACCAGGGAGGAAGAGTTAGTAGCCAATGGGGTGAGTCTGCTCCCATGAGGAGGTTGAACAGTTCATCAACTTTACCAACACATTCCACCCTAACCTTAAATTCACCTGGACCATCTTTGACACCTCCCTCCCCTTCCTGAACCTCTCCGTCTCCATCAATGGTGACCAACTCAACACTGACATTTTCTACAAACCCTCCAACTCCTGCAGCTACCTGGATTACACCTCCTCCGTAAAAATGCTATCCCTTATTCCCAATTCCTCCGCCTCCACTGTATCTGCTCCCAGGAGGGCCAGTTCCACCACAGAACACACCAGATGGCCTCCTTCTTTAAAGACAGCAATTTCCCCTCCCACGTTGTTGAAGATGCCCTCCAGCGCATTTCATCCATTTCCTGCATCTCCACCTTCGAGCCCCACCTCTCCAACCGTAACCAGGACAGAACCCCCCCAATCCTCACTTTCCACCCCACTAACCTTCGCATAAACTGTATCATTCTCTGCCATTTCCGCCACCTACAAACGGACCCCACCACCAAGGATATATTTCCCTCCCCACCCCTATCCTTTTTCTGTAAAGACCGTTCCCTCTGCGACTACCTTGTCAGGTCCATGCCCCCCAACAACCCACCCTCTTATCCTGACACCTTCTCCTGCCACCGCAGGAATTGTAAAACCTGTGCCCACACCTCCTCCCTCACCTCCATCCAAGGCCTCAAAGGAGCCTTCCACATCCATCAAATTTGCACCTGCACATCCACACACGTCATTTATTTTATCCGTTGCTCCCGATGCGGTCTCCTCTACATTGAAGAGACAGGACGCCTCGTCACAGAGCGCTTCAGAGAACATCTCCAGGACACCCGCACCAACCAACCCCACTGCCCCATGGCCAAAAACTTCAACTCCCCCTCCCACTCCGCCAAGGACATGCAAGTCTTGGGCCTCCTCCACCACCACTCCCTTACCACCCGACACCAGGAGGAAGAACGCCTCATCTTCTGCCACGGAACACTTCAACCCCAGGGCATCAATGTGGATTTCACCAGTTTCCTCATTTCCCCTCGCCCCGCCTTACCTCAGTTCCAACCTTCCTGCTCGGCACCGTCCTCATGACCTGTCCCACCTGTCCATCTTCCTTCCCACCTAACTACTCCCCCTCCTCTCCAACCTATCACCTTTACCCCCCACCTCCATCCACCCATCGTACTCTCAGCTACCTTCTCCCCAGCTCCCCCCCACTCCCATTTATCTCTCACCCTGGAGGCTCCCAGCCTCATTCCTGATGAATGGCTTTTGCCCAAAATGTTGATTTTCCTGCTCCTCAGATGCTGCTTGACCTGCTGTACTTTTCCACCACCACACCCTTGACTCATTACTCTGAGAGCCTGGAGTCATTTCCAAAAAATGGCAGACACATCAAATCGGAATAGGTGACATTTTGTTTCTATCTTGGAGGAATCATGACGTTGATCATTCTGCAAAGGAGGAATGTTTTACCCTGGTTAGTTAACAACAACTTGCATTTGTATAGCAGCTGTAAGAGGCCTCTTTCTTTATTCATACATAGAACATGGACATCACTGGCTGAGCCCAGCCCTGGTTGCTCCTGAGAAGGTGATAGCACATTTTCTTTTGGATTATAAACTGGAAAATGAAAATTGGGACACTACTGTATCACCCAAAAGAATTTGGAGAGTTTATTCTTTGCAACTTGAAAATCAAGTGAGACTATTGTGGTGTGTGCTGTGGATAAAAAAGGGTTTGTTATTTTTCAGATCAATGACATAGCTAATTCATGAGACACAGTGGCACCAGGAATCTTTGAGTTAAGGGAAAGCTGCCTAACGATAGCCTTCAGATAGGTTCAGCCGCAGATTATTTTAGATGGGTGAATGCCATGCTCCAGGGAGATGCAGAAGCTTAAGGACTAGAATTATCTCTCACCATCTCTTTCTCTGTGAGTGAAAAAGACAAAACTCCAAAGGTCTGAAAAGAAAGAATTCTAACCCAAGAAAAGACCAATTTCTCCCAACTGGCTGTTGATCAACCATCATTCTGCACGGAACAGCATGTCATCATTGCTGAAGCTTAGAAACATAGTGAGAAATAGCTCCTCCTTGTGGTGTGGATCTAATCTACAGCATTTGTTTCTCTGTCAGTAATTTTCCACCCATAATATTTCTGTCAGCACTTTGTTTTTGTCTGTCTTATTTGCAAATGATTGTATGTGTGTTGAGATTTTAAAGAAGTAAAATCTCAATTGTACAATAGTAAATTTTTCATTTTTATGCTATTTGTTAAAAAACAGGGTAGTTTTTCTGTTAATGATAAAACCTGATGTGAATTATTTTTGTCCCGAACAGCAGTCCATCAGAAAAAATGGATTGATTTGGTGAATTAATTGGGTTGTTACACATTTGTGAAGACTAATGGACTAGTGGGGCTCAATTATCAGTGCACTCTTCCCAATCGTTTCATGCAGGAAGATGTGACAAAATGATCCAGAAAAGGCATTTTCACTTTGGGAGTAGAAACAGAAATGCAGAATATTTTTTAATGTAAATGTTGATGCCCAAGGGCTTTGTTTGTACGTAGACAAGCAACACAGAATATCGAACAATCAAGCAAATGATTAGGAAGGGAATAACATGGTAAACTTTATTTAAAGATGACTAAAGCACTGTACAAGTGTAAGGAAGTCTTACTACAACAATGGCCACACCTTGAGCATCGTGCACCCTTTCATACTCCATAACGAAGTGAGAATGTGCTTGCATTGAAGGCAGTGCAGTGACTCTTTACCAAATGAAATGAAAGGTTTGTACTATAATGAGAAGCTGAATGAATTGGGCCTCTATTCCTTGGAGGTTCGAAGAACGAAAGGTAATTGTACTGAAGGGGCTCAACAGGGTCGACACTGACAACTGTATCCCTCCCCCGACTCCGGAATCTCGAACCTGGGGGCTCAGGAAAAGGGAATGAGCATTTCGGACTGAGACAGGGAAAATTGTTTTGGCTCAGGGCCTTGGATGCTTAAATGTTGTACCCAAGAAAGCTGTGGATGTTTCATTATTAAATATATTTCAGTCCAAGGTAGATAGCACTTTTGTTCTCTCAGTTAATTAAGCAATAATGGGAACAGGCAGGAAAGTAAGTGAATGTGGGAGAAATTCCAGCTTCTGTGGAGAGGTAAACAGAGTTAATGTTTCAAGTCCAGCGACCCTTCTTCAGAACTCCAGAACTCTTCTGATTATAGTATTGTTTTGTTGGCTGGATTATTCAAAGGTTGTAAACTATACAACACAAACTTTATACAATATATTTAGAATTATGAAAACAGACCTTTACATTAAATTTTTTCTAGATCACTTCCTCTTAAACTCTCACAACTTCCTTCTGTGACCTTACAGACTATTACAGTTTACCCTTTGTAGGTAAATATACTCCATGCCGTGATATACGTCAACTTTGATCTGAATATGGAACATGCTCAGTGTTCTCTTCCTGATCCTGTTTGTCTTGTAACAAGGAGCTACCCAAGGAACAGGTGACTAAGGTTTGCTGAAAGGAATATCTTTAAGAAATATCTTAAAGATAATGAAGGAGAGATGTTCTGGGAGGGAACTTCAGGGATTAGGACTTTGATAGCTGAAAGAATGGCACTGATAGAGCATTGCTGAGGATTGTTGTAAGGGCAATGCCAGCGAACTACATGGTAGGAGCTGCTGTTCACGATGAAGATTTCTGCCACTGTAAGGATCTACAGGGCCTGCTTTGATCGAATGTGGAAGGGGAGACCCTGCTCTAACGAGAAGTGCCTCTTGTATCTAACAAACTGGATTATTGCAGTGAGCAGCTAGTGGCTCTGAGGCACACTGTTACAGAGATGGTAAAGAGGATCCCGTTCGCACACTCGATCCTTTTGAGATCTGTCCACACGTCTATCTGACATCAACAAGTGGAGCTTACAGCCCCACTCAGCTTTAACCCTTTCAGAACCCGAACCAAAAAACTCAAAAATTTGCCTCTCCTGCGGGTGGCTGTTTATTGGGTGGCTGGGGAAGGGCTGAGCAACTCGTCTGCCCTCTTTTACACACGTGTGAAATTTTGACCCCCGCACCCACCATTCACCTCCTCCCACTTCCCCACCCTACTCCCCCACCCTGCCCCTCGGAACCTCACACTTCCTCCCACCTCCCACGCTGCCCCTCCCAACCCCAACTCTGCCCCTCCCACCCCCACCCTGCCCCTCGGAACCTCACACTTCCTCCCACCATGCCCCTCCAACCCAACACCCTGCCCCTCCCACCCCCCCACGCTGCCCCTCCCACCCCCAACCCTGAACCTCCCACCCCAACCCTGCCCCTCCAACCCACCACCCTGCACGTCCCACCCCCTACACTGCCCCCTCACACCCCAACCGTGTCCCTCCAACCCCCACCCTGCCCCTCCCACCCCCAACCCTGCCCCTCCCACCCGAACCCTGACCCTCCCACCCCCACCCTCCAACCCACCACCCTACCCCTCCCACCCCCAACCCACCACCCTGTCCTTCCCACCCCCACCCTGTCCCTCCCATCCCCAACCCTGCCCCTCCAACCCACCACCATGCCCATCCCACCCCCAAACCTGCCCCCCCACCCCCACGCTCCCCCCTCCCACCCCCAAACATGCCTCCCACCCCCACCCTGCCCCCTCCCACCCCCAACCCTGCCCCTCCAACCCCCAACCCTGCCCCTCTCCACCCCCAACCCTGCCCCTCCAACCCCCAACCCTGCCCCTCTCCGCCCTCCACCCTGCCCCTTCTGCCCCCACCCCAGCTCCTTCCACCCTGCCCATTCTATCCCCCACCCTGCCTCTCCCACCCTGCCCCTCCAACCTCCAACCCTTCTCCTTCCAGCCCCCACTCTGTCCCTCCAACTCTGCCCCTTCAACCCCCCCCCCAATACTGCCCCTCCCTCCCTACCCCTTCCACCCCCCACTCTGCCCCTTCCACCCTCACGGAGCAAGAAGGTGGAGCTCAGTGATCCTCTCAGCCTGTGCTGGCCAATTCTTCCCTTTCCCAGCAATGGCCAGGCCTGATGAGGACCTGGAGTTGACCCTGACCAAGTGTTGCAGACTTGCACATTCCAAGTTCCAGGACTATGTGCTGAGGGATGCACTAAAGCCTGGGGAAGCTGCTACCAAGGCGCAGTGAAGAAAGACCATTGTCTGAGGTCTTTGTGCTGAAGATAAATGGGGATCCACTCAATTATCGGCCTTTCTCAGTGCCTCAAATGTATGTAAATGTTGCCTACTATGTGTGAATGATGTCTTTGATTTGTTTGGATAGAGTTAAACTCCAATGTTTTTGTTTCCTTGATAAACTACTATACAGAACCAAACTGCATTTGTGACTGTGTATACATTAAGATATTCTCTAAAAATAAAATATATGTTTGAATTTTAAAAAGGAAGTACAGCCAGCACAACATTCCGAGTCTGCGAAAGGAAAACTCCACCCCCCTCGCTGTCCCAAAAGGCAGTTAATTACATCAGGAGGTCGAGGAGGGGAAAACACTCTTAATAACCAGTAAACACTGCCAAGTCTGCTCTAGAATGTTCTGGAAGCACCATCACCATCAACTACAAACATGTTGTTTGAATTTTCTGTCTTCTGACCCAGAAAGTTTTTATGGTCAGCTGTATAAATGAGATTTGAAATATTCTGCACATGCTCCTTCCAGCACCTGAGGGATGAGTTATCTTTGGATTTACCTTCAACATTAACATTAAGTTTAGATTATTTGATTATGCATTTTTCTTGGTTCCTGCACTTTCTTCAATATCTTGTTTCAAACACCAAAGAATCATCATTGAGAAATGTTAGCAAATTTCCCACACAAAGTGTCTCAGACTGATATTGGAAAGAACTGTAACGTTAAACAGGGAAACTGACTTGCGTATTTGCATGAACTTTAATCATTACTTTTAGTTAAAAATAGACTCTCCAGCTTGTACTGCTGAATTGTGAGATATCACTGTATCCTTGCTTTACTCCGGTCAGGAGTCAGGCGCTGCCAGATGACTGGAGGACCATTAAACTCATTTGTCATTGTTGGCCTTTTTGAGTTTATTTAAGGAGACTTTCAAACAGCTTTACAACATATGGGTTGTCAACTTCTGCTTGTTCCTCGTAATCATATCATTTGTCCTGCTTCATATCAAGTAACTGTTAGTGTTAAAGAAAGCAGTGCAATAAGAATTGACGCCAAATTATAAATAGTGTCATGGTGACGTTAACATGCCTTGAACAGGAAAAAATCTCTTCAATCACCAAATCCCTTTTCAACCACAAATTGTGTGAAGTCACCAAGTGTAACTGAAAACATTCTTACGATGGGAACACAATAGTCATGAGAATAAAAATGTAACATTTCTTCTGCCCTTTCTTTCCCATCTATCATTGGCTTGTTACAGACATAGTTATAACACAAATCATCTCCAAATCAAACATGGATTTCAGAGAGGGAAGGCATGTGGCTGAAAACAGAAACTTCAGGCTGGACCTCACTTTTTTTTGGCCAAGTGTGAGTTGGGTCGGGTTTATTGGAGGGATTCTAGCCCCCACCCCCTGTGATTTGTCACCGTATTTTACCACATGATCTACTCCACCTAATGGCATCCCTCATATCAGGTACCAGCCCCATCTCACCATGTGCCATTCACACAGCAAACCCCCCAGCCCCCCACACAGGGTTGGGCTCAGTTCTAAATTCTCACTCAGTACCAGGACACGTTCAGTCAGTCCTGAGCTGCCCTGCACAGCTCCTGACATTTGCACCAGACATAGGGAAACAAAGAAGGGGATTGGTGCCCAGCTTTGGGGGAGGGGTCCTAAGGACTTCCCCTTCACCTCCCCTGAACCAGCAGCAAAGCCCCTGCCCAGCCTGGTCCAAGAGTGCTCCCTGGGTCAGTACTGTCTCAGCCCCCTGAAGGAAAGCCCAGTGTTGTCACAAAACCATCAATGACTTCAGCCACTGCTCTGCCAGGGTAATTCACTCACCCTCACCCACCTAACCCCCGATACCACTGACCCTACTTGCCCTCTGAATTGTCCACTCACTCTCTCGCTCCCCCACCAACGCCAACAGTAACAGTTGTGCACCCACTACCATATCCCATAATATCCACCTCTCCCTCACTCCAGGAGAGAAACTGCCTACACTGGGGGCAGAAAGGGTCCAGATGGGCAGTGGGTTGCCCAACATTCTCCCCGCTCAGCCCCTTACGTGGAGAGGATCCTGACTCTACCCACCCTGAGGGGCTGACTGACCGTGACCAGGCCCCTGGATTGGTCTGGGAGGCTGCCCTTGCGCTGGTAGCCCCGAGTGAAGGCTGTGTCCCTTGCCCTGACGCAGTCCTGCTGCCAACCGTGACAAGATCCTGGCTTTGTGCCTGTACTAATCAGCCGAGCGACACAACAATACTGTCAGCCTGGTGTCTCTGACTGAGGGCCAAGACACTAAACAGCAAGGTAAGGCAGGGATGCAGTGAGCACCGGGGTAGGCTCCGAGTGAGTGAGGGCTCTGACAGGGAGTGAGGATCCCGGAGATACAGCCTGGGGCAGGCCCTGAGCTGGGATGGGGGGGTGTCCCTGGGCACTCAGTGTCCTTGCTGCAGGGTTACACTGAGAGTTACTGGGGCAGCGTTGAAGGGCAGAGCGTCCTGTAAGTGGTTCAGAGATGGGCCCTGAGGGTTCATAGAGGCTGGGACATGTTGGACGGCAGTGTCCATGGATGTGGACTGTGTGAGGCTGGTGCCCATGGAATGTGCCCTGAGATGTTAGTGCCCATGGAGTGTGCCCTGTGATGCTGTAGTCCATAGAGTGTGCCCTGTCATGTTGGTGCCCATGGAGTGTGCTCTGTCATGGTGGTGCCCATGGAGTGTGCCTTGAGATGCTGTAGTCCATGGAGTGTGCCCTGTGATGCTGTATTCCATGGAGTGTGCCCTAAGATGTTAGTGCCCATGGAGTGTGCCCTGTGATGCTGTAGTCCATAGAGTGTGCCCTGTCATGTTGGTGCCCATGGAGTGTGCCCTGTGATGCTGTAGTCCATGGATTATGCCCTGAGATGTTGGTGCCCATGGAGTGTGCCCTGAGTTGCTGTAGACAATAGAGTATGCTCTGAGATGTTGGTGCACATGGTGTGTGCTCAGAATGTTGGTGCCCATGGAGTGTGCTCTGAGATGTTGGTGCCCAGTGACCAACATGGAGCTCCTTTGGAGCAAGCAGTGAACTGCAGTGCCCAGGTTCCTGCTCTGACCCGTTCTGTGTTGAGAATTCTGAATGGCTGGCTTGTTTTGAGGCAAGATGAGAAGCTGAATATTAATGAGCTGAGTTTGGCTCTTACTAAGGCAATAAACCACCAAAACTCCCTGTTAATTGGTAATCACCATTGCCTAGCAAGAAACTCTCCACACCACTTGGTAAAAACAGAGAAGACGCAGTGAGTTTCTGCCAACATTGAGGTCAGCATCACCGGATTCCACATCTAATTCTGCAACAAACCCCACGATAGCCAAAATCACTCAAACCCCTGTATGGGTCTGCCCACAGTTTCGATGAAAACAACAATAACTGTTATAACTTACCTGGCAGGGGAGATACCACGATATCTAAGGGGGACCAGCCAATCTCAGAGCTATGACCTCAGCAGCTGTCCGCAGCCCTGGGCAGGAGGTTCGAAACACAGTCCGGGTGTCTGTGAAGAAGGTAGAGGGTCGTACACCGGTGGATCGCATCCTGTTTATTAAGAAGATATTGCTGGGATGCTGTGGGTTCGCTGCAGCGGAATTGTACTGCCTGCAGGATTTCCCTGGGGCAGGCTACTTTGATGTGACCTTCAGGAGTGTGAAGCAGTGCGAACAGCTCCTGAAGGTCTTCAAGGAGAAGGAAGGGGAGCCACTGTTCTCCATCTTGTCGGCGATCCCATTGTGTGTGCTTCCTGCACAGAGGAGTCGGGTTGTTATAATCCATATGTACAACCCCTATGTTCCATGGGGATGCAAACAGCTACCCCAGAGACAGGACAATCAAATGGACAATGGTAACCCCATAAACTGGGGTTTAAAGAAGGTTCATTTTCTATCTATAACAGGGCACCCACTCAGTAGGTGGGTTCCACTGAAGCCACAGCTAAATACTAAGAGACTGGATAGTTAATAAAGGGAACTGTTAATAGGATAACTGTAAATTCGATTAATTTCAATCTGTTCTTTGTAATGTTAAGACATGCAATGTATATATCTATGAACGACATGACAAAGTGTACAAGTACCAAAGATCTATTTCTATGAATAAAGTATATTTTGAAATTAAAAAAAAAGAAAACAACAATAACTGTTATAACATCCTTCCTCACGTTGTTGTTTCCAACAGGAACCAAGTGGCTCTATTCCAAAGAATGGTTTCAGTAACAGGGCAATGCTCCTTGTGTCCAGCACTGGGAGGAGCTGCTCAGGCTTCGTGCACACCTCTCTGGAGAAGGGACTAGTAGCCACAAGCTTCTGATGCAGAACAGTCTCAGAGCCACAGCTGCTACAATTGTTAAGTAGAAAATCTCAAAGCCTCGTGAAAGATAATAAATAACCTGAAATAAACATAAGAATTGCTGGAGAGAGTCAGCAGGTCTGGCAGCATCTGTGCAGTCAGAAACGCAGTCCAGTATGATACTTCTTTATAAATAATCTGCATTCATTTCAGATCCAGGGTGATTAGTAAAAATTGGGAAACAGCCTCTGTAAAATACTGTGCTACCACTTGGAGAAAACTGAACAGAATTAACAAATAGGTAAAAACCTTCCCCTGCCACCGCAGGAATTGCAAAACCTGTGCCCACACCTCCTCCCTCACCTCTATCCAAGACCCCAAAGGAGCCTTGCACATCCATCAAAGTTTTACCTGCACATCCACTAAAATCATTTATTGTATCCGTTGCTCCTAATGCGGTCTCCTCTACATTGGGGAGACTGGACGCCTCCTCGCAGAGCACTTTAGGGAACATCTCTGGGACACCCGCACCACTCAACCACACCGCCCTGTGGCCCAACATTTCAACTCCCCCTCCCACTCAACTGAGGACATGGAAGTCCTGGGCCTCCTTCACCACCACTCCCTCACCACCCGATGCCTGGAGGAAGAACGCCTCATCTTCCGCCTCGGAACACTTCAACCCCAGGGCATCAATGTGGACTTCGCCAGTTTCCTCATTTCCCCTTCCCCCACCTCACCCCAGCTCCAAACTTCCAGCTCAGCACCATGCCCATGACTTGTTCTACCTGCCTATCTTCCTTCCCACCTATCCACTCCACCCTCCTCCCTGACCTATCACCTCCATCCCCTCCCTCACCCACCTATTGTACTCTATGCTACTTTCTCCCCACCCCTACCCTCCTCTCATTTATCTCTCCACCCTGCAGGCAGTCTGCCTCTATTCCTGAAACATCGATTTTCCTGCTCCTCGGATGCTGCCTGAACTGCTGTGATTTCCAGCACCATTCTAATCCAGAATTAACAAATGTCTGCTTGTGTCATGGACTTAATATGAGAAAATCAAACTGAATTATTTAATGCAAACTTGAGCCTGTTTTGCCATTCAATAAGGTTGTGGCTGATCTGATTATTCCACATTCCTGTCCATCTGTCATAACCTTTCACCCCCTCCTCATCCGTATCCATCCACCGCTGCCTTCAAAATATTCAAAGATTGTTTCCCTCCTGAGGAAAGAAGCTTCCAAAGACACACGACACTCTGGGAGAGGAAAATTCTCCTTCTCTCCATCTTAAATCATCACCCCTTTTTTCAAACAGTGTCAATACACATGGTGCATTTCCCAAGGAGGGGTATTATTCCTGGTGACCTGGTTAGTATTAACTCCTCAATAAACATCCCAAAACAGACTACCTGATCTACACAGGTGGATAAGGTGGTCAGCAAGGCATATAGCATGCTTGCCTTCATTGATCAGGGCATTGAGTATCAAAATTGGCAAGTCACATTGCAGCTGTATAGAACTTTAGATAGACCACATGCGGAATATTGTATTTCATTCTGGATGCCACACTGTCAGAAGGATGTGGAGGCTTTGGAGAGGATCCAGACATAGTTTGCCAGGATGTTGCTGGGTTTGGAAGGCATTAGCTATGAGGACAGATTGCACAAACTTGATTTGTTTTCATTTGAACATCGAAGCATGAGGGTTGACCCAATAGAAGTTTACAAAAGTATGAGCAGCATCAATCATTGGACAGTCAGAGTCTTTGTCCAAGGATAAAAATGTCAATTACTAGGGGTCATAGATGTAAAAGGGGTGGGTCGATGGGCTGAATGGCCTGCTTCCACGTGATACGGATTCTATGAAATTTGGAGACATCGGCTTAAGGATTCATTCTGAACTTTGATGGAAATAAAAAACAATGAAGTGTAAAAAGTTCTTTTAAAGCCTACTCCATAAAGTTCATCACAAAATATGACATTGGTCTTTTCCTGCCAAACATCGTCATCACGTTTGTGAAATGAAGTAGTTCTCCATTCCATCCTATTCTTTTCCATCTCCACCCCTCAGGTAATCAGGGAGAAGAGGAGCTGTTCAGGTACATACTACACTCATTCTGTGTGAGACTGCCATGGCTGCTGTCGTGTACGAGTTCCACTGTCTGTTTACTGCTGTACTTTGTGAAGATTGAATCATGTATTTTGACACAGTCTTTAATTGGCTCTGCTTTATTTTATACTTTGAATAGATGCTTCTCAGTGGAGAATCCTTTATTTTGATCTCCTCAAAAACTCAACCAATAAATGGAAGAGGTTGAGTTGGAAGCATAGAATCACATACCAGCAAAGGCACCTCCCTGTACATAGACATCCACTCACCAGGAATGTTTGTAAGATTTTTTCACGCCATGTTGAAAGAAGGACACTGAGGAAGTGAGTACCAGGGTAAGCCAATAGTAGGTTGCCAAGGAAGGTAAAAATCATAGCCCAGAATTTTCAACACAGTAAAAGTTTAGTCAACTCATATAATGATTTCACACCAACTAATTCCCCATCAAATATATCCTGCATAAATCTGTCAATGTCCAAGACAACTACCAAGGGTCTTCATAAGATAGAAGTATTCTGGATTATTCAGGATTCCTGATGAAGGGCTTTTGCCCGAAACGTCGATTTCGCTGCTCCTTGGATGCTGCCTGAATTGCTGCGCACTTCCAGCACCACTAATCCAGAATCTGGTTTCCAGCACCTGCAGTCATTGTTTTTACCTCATAAGATAGCAGTAAACAATTTTGCTGCCATTATTCCTAAAAGTTGAAAGCAATAACATTATGTACTCGAGTTGCTTTGGATAGCATAAAGGGTTAACACCTGTTAGACCATTCAATAGAGTGCATCTTCAACAATGGCAGAATCATTATTCAACAAAAGTATGAAGAAAAGGCAAAATAACTACAGATCGGTTAGTGATAGACAAATTATTTGAATCAATACTGAGAGTTAGACTTAAGTGTTGCTGGAGAGGCAGTGGTTAATCAGGGATGGTCATGTCTTACCAACCTAACTGAATTTTTTGGATAAGTAACAAGGAGGATTGGTGAGAGTATTACAGTAGATGTTGTCTGTATGGACTTTGACAAGATTCCACATGGCAGGCTGGTCAGAAACATTAAAACCTAAGGCCTACCAAGGAATGTTGGGAGTTGGATTTAAAATTAACTCAGTGACAGGAAACAAAGAGTAATAGTGAATGGAAAGTGATTTCCAGTGATGTTCCACAGGGCTCAGTTTGGGGCCCCAGTTATTAGTGGCATATATTCATGATTTAGATTGAATTCTGGGAGGGATGATTGGGCTGGGGAAACTTGCTGGGCCAATGATAATGAGAAACAGTACTGTCAGCTGCAGCATGGTCTCAATGGTTTGTCTGGGGGTAGAAAATGGCAAATGGAATTTAAACTGGAGAAGTGTAAGCTGTGCCTTTGGGAAGGACAAATGAATCAAGAGAACACACGATAAATTTGAGAATATTGTGCTTTTGTGGTTTCAATGTCAGATCACATGAAACTTAAAGAAGGTTCTAATGGAGTCTGACTGAACCGTTCCTTTGTGAGTCATCAATAAATGGTCATTAGTTTGTTCAAACATGGTTTCCAGGCCAAATCTGCCAGAAGCAGCAGAGCCCAGGGTGATTAATTCAGACCTGGCGGAAGCAGTCTGTAATCTGTTTACTGAGATCCCAGGCGATCATCGGTAAAGACAGGAAAATGAAAAGCCGTTGACCTGAAAGAGAATGAGTGGGAAAGTAGCCACAGCACTAAACCAAGCAACTATTCATTCCCAGAGTCTCACAACAGCCAATTACACTGCTCAGAATAATGGAGCAAGCCTTATCCCCTTCCAAATCCCTGGAGACTGGCCTTGGCCCAACCACAGACATGATCGGTTAGCATTGTCACTTCAACCCCACACTGCCTCTGAGCTTGTAGAGAGGCCTGGCAAGCATCAGCTCAGTGATGTGCTGCCCACACTCAGCAACAGTGCCAATGCCATTCTGAAGAAGAAACTCTCAAATATGAAGAAGTCATAAAGAACATTTTAACTTTAGTTTGCAGCCTAATACCGAAATAGACTGGATCAGGTTTTAAACAGGACAGCCAGTATCTGGGGAGACTAATGGTTCAATTCATAAATAACTGCCAGGATGGAATATTGAGAGCTGAGCTCAGCAGAGATGACGTCATAGTGAGGCTGCTTGGTGAAGCTTTCACAGAATTTCTGCAAGCTAAAGAAGACTTCATGTTGGCTGCATTTGTGGAGTTCCCCATTCAGGCTAAACTTTGAAAATAAATTAGGCTTTTTAAAAAAATCTGATAGCACACGGACAGTTTGTGGGCCATTTGCCATTTCCACTTTAGTCCATTCATCGATTACACAAAGGTGCCAATGTGTCTGTATGAAATTGGATCCAGTGGAAAGAGGGCATAGTCACTGTCAATGGTTTGTGATTGTTCTGGGAAAACAACTCACTGAAACTGAACACCTCACATACTATAAGACAGGCCACTTAAGGACATTTGCCACAACAATGGAAAATTTCCATCTACAGGACAAAAATTTAAAACCCAACCACTCCAATCTGCGAGTGTCCAACTGATAAGACGATAGTGAAGAAATAAGATGCTTTCTTTTCAGGAAGCGTCTGGGACTGCACCTTGGCTAAAGGCTGCATTTGTCCGACCACCTCCCATTCAGATTGATAAAGCAGGAGGTATTTCACTCTGGCTGGGAAAGCAGGTATGTGCTGCATTCCTTACAAGTGTGAGAAGGGGCGAGGGAATCACTGATATTGTGTGTGTCATTCATATAATCCCTGCAGTGTGGAAACAGGCCATTCAGCCCATCGAGTCTGCACAGACCATCCAAAGCACATGCCATCCAGACCCAACCATCCCACCCAGACCCAAAAACCCTCCCCAACCCTATTTTATGACCCCACATTTTCCATGGTCAATCCACCTAACCTAAATATCCCTGGTCTGTGGGAGGAAACTGGAACACCCAGAGGAAATGTACGCAGACACGAGGACAATGTGTAGACCCCACACAGACAGTCATCTGAGGCTGGACTAGAACCCAAGTCCTTGACCCTGTGAGGCAGCACTATGCTATCTAATCAGTATTATCCTTTATTCAGCAGAGAATCATGTATGGCCTTGAATTTTCTTTATTTGCTAATTGCAGGTGAAATTCAAGTTAATGGTGTAAATCAATCTTCCGTTAAAAAAAAGTTCCATCTGTGTGCCCATCAGCAGATGTTGTCAGTCATGGGGTTCTGTTTGAGGAGAGCTGGGAAGAAGGCCCTCTTGTGGCCGCACATACAGAGGGTGAAGGTGACCAGCCACAAGAGAATATTCAGAACCTCGATTTGCATTTTCAGGACCAGGTAAAATTGCAAATGATGCTGTTAATGATGCTTCACCACTGGAAAAGATCCTGTATTTCGCTTTACTCTTTGGACTCAAAGTCATTAAGCTCAGTCATTTTGCCTTTGCTGAGAGGGATCAGGATTGTTTTAATGAAAGTAATAGTTCATTCTGCTGAAGGTGTCACTGATGTGTGGCATAACAACTTGATGCAACAACCCCTTTAAATGGAGAGATGTTAAAACTAGAAGAAATTCCTATTGTTAGGGTAGCTGAATCTGCGCAAAGGTCCAGATATTCTGTACATTCCTTCCCAGGAAATTAATCATTCCCCAGAATGCAAGAAAGAAGAAGGACCAGAGAGCAGAGACGGTGCAAAACTCTGCCCATCATCTTTCTACTGAGATCGGGAAATGGAAATCTCAGTGTCCTGATGTCAGTGTCTTCCGATGTGTCCAGCATTCATCCCACACAATCTCCAAAAGAATCAAGAAGACATTTAGAGATTGATGCCTCCAGGCAAAGAGACTTGGGGGTAAGCAGTAGGAGATGGTTAAAAGTGTTAGACCTGGTGGAGGGAGTGGGATGTAGCATTAAGGGTTAATAGCTGTTAGGGCAATAGTCAGATCGCAAAGAGCTGAGACCTGAGGGAAGAAGCTTCTAATGGAGACCAGCTAAGCTGTGTCTTTGTAATTAGTTAATAACTGCTCATTAATTTGTACCAACATGGTTTCTAGCCCTCACCTGTCAAAAGCCTCCAGAATCCAGGTGTGAGATTTGTCAACCTTGAAGGTGGTGGGGATTGCTACCACCTCCAGACAGCGTCCATCACTCTTTCCTGGGGGACTGGGGCCCCCCACCTCATTGTCAATCTAGCTGTTTCTCCTGGTCATTGTTACCCTGCAGGCTGTTTAAAATATGGAGATTTAGGCAGGCCTTTACTGCCATCCCCAAGGTGCCATCCTGCTGTTAAGTGGTTGGCCTTTAACTGACTGGAGCTTTTTAAAGAGAACACCAGAACACAATTTCCCGATAAGTGAATGGAGCACAGTAGGTCACTAATACCTTGAACAATTTAATGTAAAATAAACAACCTATGCCAACACACAGCGGGTGGACAGCATCAGTTCAAAAAGGCACCTCATCACCACTTTCTCAAGGCAAGTAGGGACAGGCAATGAATGCCCAGATCCCACAAAAGAATAAAAAACTGTCCACATGCTGTGGCTTGACCAATACTGCCCTTAGGGAAGGAATTCCAATATTTTGACCCAGTGGCAGTGAAGGAATGGCGATATATTTCCAAGTCAGGATGGTGAGTGGCTTGGAGGGGAACTTGCAGGGGGTGGTGTTTCCTTGTATCTGCTGCCCTTGTCCTTCCAGCTGGAAGTGGTTGTGGGTTTGGAAGGTAAATAATTTGACTGTTGTAGTTTCATATTTATAACAGTTAGGACCGCCCAATTGTAACCTTGACAACAAGAGAAGAACTGAAGTTACTATGCCTGATTACCATCTGTCATATTGGCAATAGAAATATATTAGAGGAGCACACAATTCAAAAGGGTCTTTCATTTTTCTGTTTTCAGTAAAACACAATTCCTTTGTGTCAATGGAATCGATCCAAAACTGAAACTAATATCAATTAACCCTTATCTAAAGTTTTCCAGAAAGATCCGCAGAAGTCTTTTAAATTCTTAACATGTAAACTACATATTTAATATCCATGTGTACTCTCTGGTACACTACCAGCTAATTTTCAGGAGCACTGGTGGACAGTGGGACTGTAATATTGATTGACTTACTGCACTTAGCTGTCTAATGGGGAAGGAGCGGATCATGCCCAGTGGTTTCAGATGGTTTTGTCAGTATGATGTAACAGTTTGGTTCTCAGCCACTCAGATGCTTCTGCTGATTGCTCAGTTTTTCCTCACTGACTGCGGAACACTCTCTCGAAACACCTATAACTTTACGTGACAACTGTCAAGGGAAATGTGGGATTGTGAAAACATCTTATTTTTGACTTTGTGCAAGCATCTTGTTTTCATTGTCATATTAGTATTTTGATAAGACACTGTCATCGAGCAATATTAACAGACAAGGCAAGCATGCAATTCCACTACAGCTACAAACAAGGGTCTAAACACGAAAATTTTCAAATAGCTTTATTTATTTGAAGTAGTTATAGAATATGTGATGAACCAAATTCCCCTTCTTCTATGCAATGGAATCATAAAAAGTCATCCCAAGGCAAAAAGAAACCATTCGGCCCATTGAATTCATGCTGGCTCCCTGCAGAGTGATCTAACTCATGCCATTCCACTACTCTGTCCTGTATCCTGCAAGTTTACTTCCCTGAAATGTCTGTCCAACATCCTTTTGAAATCATTGGCCATCTCTTATTGCACCTCACACATGAGCAACAAGTTTAAGATCATTACCACTCACTGCTTAAAAAAAGATTTCCTCACATCTTCGCTCTTTCTCTTGCCAGAGATTTAAATTAATGTACCTTAATCTTTGAACCATCAGTTAATGGTAGACATTTTCTTTGTCGACCTTATCTAAATACCTATATATGCTAAAGCTGTACACTCCTGGGGCAGCACAGTGGCTCAGTGGTTAGCACTGCTGCCTCACAGTACCAGGGTCCCAGGTTTGATTCCAGTCTTGGACAATTGTCTGTGTGGAGTTTACACATTCTCCCTGTGTCTGCGTGGGTTTCCTCCGGGTGCTCCGGTTTCCTCCCAAAGTCCAAAGATGTGCAGGTCAGGTGAATTAGCCATGATAAATTGCCCATAGTGTTTAGGCAGGCGTAGGTTAAGTGTATTAGTCAGGGACTGGCTGTTCAAAAAGAGTCTGGTTAGGAACCACTGGGGTCAATTTTGAGGGTAGAGTAATAGAGTAGGGGAATGGGAGTGGTTGGATTACTCTTCAAAAGGTCATGTGGACTTGTTGGGCCAAATGGCCTTGTTTCCACACGATAGGGATTCTGTGATTCTATGATCTCACCTCAATGTCCTTTGCACCAAGTAGAACTTTCCCAGTTTCTCTAAATGAACCTCATATCCTGAACCTTTCTGCTAAATTTCATCTCCACCTCTTTACAGAGTCCTAGAGTCATAGAGATGTACAGCAGGGAAACAGACCCTTAGGTCCAACTCATCCACACCGACCGGATATCCCAACCCAATCTAGTCCCACCTGCCAGTACCCACCCCATATCCCTCCAAACCCTTCCTATTCATATACCCATCTAAATGCCTCTTAAATGTTGCAATTGTACCAACCTCCACCACTTCCTCTGGCAGCTCATTCCACCTTCTGAGTGAAAACATTGCCCCTTAGGTCTCTTTTATATCTTTCCCCTCTCACCCTAAACCTATACCCTCTAGTTCTGGACTCTCCCACCGCAGGGAAAAGACTTTGTCTATTTGCCCTTTCCATGCCCCTCATGATTTTATAAACCTCTATAACGTCACCCCTCAGCCTCCGATGCTCCAGGGAAAACAGCCCTAGCCTATTCAGCCTCTCCCTATAGCTCAAATCCTCCAACCCTGGCAACATCCTTGTAAATCTTTTCTGAACCCTTTCAAGTTTCACAACATCCTTCCAATAGGAAGGAGACCAGAATTGCACGCAATATTCCAACAGTGACCTAAACAATATCCTGTACAGCCGCAACATGACCTCCCAACTCCTGTACTCAATACTCAAATGAAAGCATACCAAACGCCTTCTTCACTATCCTACCTACCTGTGACTCCACTGTCAAGGAGCTATGAACCTGCACTCTAAGGTGTCTTTGTTTAGCAACACTCCCTAGGACCTTACCATTAAGTGTATAAGTCCTGCTAAGATTTGCTTTCCCAAAATGCAGCACCTCACATTTATCTAAATTAAACTCCATCTGCCACTGCTCAGCCCATTGGCCCATCTGATCAAGATCCCATTGTATTCTGAGGTAACCTTCTTCGCTGTCCACTACACCTCCAATTTTAGTGTCATCTGCAAACTTACCAACTGTACCTCTTATGCTCACATCCAAATCATTTATGTAAATGACAAAAAGTAGAGTGCCCAGCACCAATCCTTGTGGCACTCCACTGGTCACAGGCCTCCAGTCTGAAAAACAACCCTCCACCACTACCCTCTGTCTTCTACCTTTGAGCCAGTTCTGTATCCAAATGGCTAGTTCTCCCTGTATTCCATGAGATCTAACCTTGCTAACCAGTCTCCCATGGGGAACCTTGTCGAACACACTACTGAAGCCCATATAGATCACATCTACCACTTTGCCCTCATCAATCCTCTTTGTTACTTCTTCAAAAAAATCAATCAAGTTTGTGAGACATGATTTCCCACACACAAAGCCATGTTGACTATCCCTAATCAGTCCTTGCTTTTCCAAATACAAGTACATCCTGTCCCTCAGGATTCCCTCCAACCACTTGCCCACCACCGAGGTCAGGCTCACCAGTCTATAGTTCCCTGGCTTGTCTTTACCGCCCTACTTAAACAGAGGCACCACATTTGCCAACCTCCAGTCTTCCGGCACCTCACCTGTGACTATCGATGATACAAATATCTCAGCAAGAGGCCCAGCAATCATTTCCCTAGCTTCCCACAGAGTTCTAGGGTACACCTGATCAGGTCCTGGGGATTTATCCACTTTTATGTGTTTCAAGACATTCAGCACTTCCTCCTCTGTAATATGGACATTTTTCAAGACATCACCATCTATTTCTCTACATTCTATATCTTCCATGTCCTTTTCCACAGTAAATACTGATGCAAAATACTCGTTTAGTATCTGCCCCATTTTCTGTGGCTCCACACAAAGGCTGACTTGCTGATCTTTGAGGGGCCCTATTCTCTCCCTGGTTACCGTTTTGTCCTTAATGTATTTGTAAAAACCCTTTGGATTCTCCTTAATGCTATTTGCCAAAACTATCTCATATCCCCTTTTTGCCCTACTGATTTCTCTCTTAAGTATATTCCTATAGCCTTTACACTCTTCTAAGGATTCACTCGATCTATCCTGTCTGTACCTGTCATATGCTTCCTTCTTTTTCTTGACCAAACCCTCAATTTCTTTACTGGAAATGTGTTGCTGGAAAAGCGCAGCAGGTCAGGCAGCATCCAGGGAACAGGAGAATCGACGTTTCGGGCATAAGCCCTTCTTCAGGAATTCCAGCAATGTTGCGCTTTTCCAGCAACACATTTCCAGCTCTGATCTCCAGCATCTGCAGACCTCACTTTCTCCTCAATTTCTTTAGTCATCCAGCATTCCCTATACCTACCAGCCTTCCCTTTCACCCTGACAGGAATATACTTTCTCTGGATTCTCGTTATCTCATTTCTGAAGGCTTCTCACTGTCCAGCCATCCCTTTACCTGCGAATATCTGCGCCGAATCAACTTTTGAAAGTTCTTGCCTAATACCGTCAAAATTGGCCTTCCTCCAATTTAGAACTTCAACTTCAACAAGGATAGATATGATCTTTCTAAAGTGTGATGACCTAAGCTGGACATGGAGACAGACAGTCAAGCCAAATCAGCCTCTGTGTTCGCAACTCAGTAAAACTAAAAGCTTCAAAAGACCCCAGTGGTTCCTAACCAGACTCTTTTTGAATAGCCAATCCCAGACTCTGCAAACAATCAATCCTAGATATCATGTCTGTAACTTAAACAAAGGATTTAGCAGTTTATTAACAATATGGTAACTTCAGCAGAGCAAAATTAAACAACCAAGTAATCTAACTGATGTCTATGATTTAAACTCAATAACCTTTGTTTTAACCCCATTCTCACAGAGGATAGATAGACAAATCATCACAATTATGGGATGACTAAAAGAAGATAACAAAACTGGCAGATTACTGAAGTGGTTTTCATGATGTGCTGTTCCATAGGCACACATGATTGTTTCTTGGTTGATTTTCTGAAGATGTCGAAAAGGGCCACCTTGTCAGTTGTTATTGATGATGTCAGTAATGCACAGAACTTAGTTTCTATCCCCTGAACTTCCAATTGCTAATAATGAGAGGTTAGGCAGCGAGCTTTCAAATTTTCATGCTGTAGCATCAATAGCCAAACTCCTTCTCACAAACAACACAGTCCAAAACCAAATTTAAAACTTTGGCCTCTCCCTGTCCGACCAACCATCTTCTCCACAAGGTCCTAGTTACCATTCAACACCTGCCATCTGCTGGAGTATAAGGTCTGTCCCAGACTTGCTGGAACCAATCCCCATGTACTGACATCATTAATGGCCAGCATCTGCTGTCTGTTTACACACACTACACAAAAACCAACATGCAACCAACTTCTAGGATACTTTCCTTTGGTGGAAATATGCAAAACAGGGAATCTCTTAATCATGGGAAGAAGTAAAGTCTGCAGATGCTAGAGAGTCATGATCAAAAGGTGTAGTGCTGGAAAAGCACAGCAGGTCAGGCAGCATCTGAGGAGCAGGAGAATCGTCGTTTTGGGCATCAGCCTTTCATCAGGAATGTCTGGCCTTGTTCTTTTCTGGAGTACTTGAGACTGGTTAATGTGCAAGTTCTTAACTACAAAGAGGCCCTATCCTGGAAGCTGTGTCTTAAGTGTTGAGCTACAGTATGGTTTGGCAATGTCTAGACAGTCCAGTCCTGGTGCCCTCTGCTACATTGTGCAAGTCATTCGCTGAAAGGTTTGGAAACCTGAGAGACAAAATTACTTTTGGTACCCCAAACATTCCTGCTATATCATTGCTGTTCAATCTGCTTTACCAGAGCAGTTGAACCACTGGACAGCAGGTCCCAATGGCACCTCCCATTGCAAATCCTTGATGTTTAATTTTCAAGTGTTTTTAAAACAGAAGATAGTCCAGTCCACTGCGAAGTCCCAGGCCCCTGTGACATCAAAATAGTTCACCTACTACCCATAACGGTTGCCCGTTATAGCAATAATGGAGCTGTTGACCAAACAGAGCAACTACTGTTAATTGGGGAAGAGACAAAGAAATAATGAAAGTGGAGTAAATTGGAGTTAAATTAGATAGAGAGATCAGGAAAGGAGAGAAGGATTGGATTTAAAGGGACAGAAAAAAATACAGAAAGAAAAGACGTGAAAAAATTAAAAATTAGAAATTGGGCATTCTTAAAACCTGTTGTGGTTCTGTTCGCCGAGCTGGAAGTTTTTGTTGCAAACGTTTCGTCCCCTGGCTAGGCGACATCATCAGTGCTTGGGAGCCTCCTGCGAAGCACTTCTTTGATGTTTCCTCCGGTGTTTATAGTGGTCTGTCCCTGCCGCTTCCAGTTGTCAGTTTCAGCTGTCCGCTGTAGTGGTTGGGATATTGGGTCCAGGTCGATGTGTTTGTTGATGGAGTTTGTGGATGAATGCCATGCCTCTAGGAATTCCCTGGCTGTTCTCTGTCTGGCTTGCCCTATGATAGTAGTGTTGTCCCAGTCAAATTCATGTTGCTTGTTGTCTGCGTGTGTGGCTACTAAGGATAGCTGGTCGTGTCGTTTCGTGGCTAGTTGATGTTCATGTATGCGGATTGTTAGCTGTCTTCCTGTTTGTCCTATATAGTGTTTAGTGCAGTTCTTGCATGGTATTTTGTACACTACATTCGTCTTGCTCATGACGAAGGACCCGATACCCAACATGAGCAAGACGAATGTAGTGTACAAAATACCATGCAAGAACTGCACTAAACACTATATAGGACAAACAGGAAGACAGCTAACAATCCGCATACATGAACATCAACTAGCCACGAAACGACACGACCAGCTATCCTTAGTAGCCACACACGCAGACAACAAGCAACATGAATTTGACTGGGACAACACTACTATCATAGGGCAAGCCAGACAGAGAACAGCCAGGGAATTCCTAGAGGCATGGCATTCATCCACAAACTCCATCAACAAACACATCGACCTGGACCCAATATCCCAACCACTACAGCAGACAGCTGAAACTGACAACCGGAAGCGGCAGGGACAGACCACTATAAACACCGGAGGAAACATCAAAGAAGCGCTTCGCAGGAGGCTCCCAAGTACTGATGATGTCGCCTAACCAGGGGACGAAACGTTTGCAACAAAAACTTCCAGCTCGGCGAACAGAACCACAACAACGAGCACCCGAGCTACATATTTTCGCACAAACTTTGAATTCTTAAAACCTTTAACATGTAAATATGCGATTGAATAGTTTACCTTCTCGACCTTTTGTACTCAAGAGGTGAATTGGTTTTGTATTAGCAAGTCACATTGTTAATAAGTTCTCACACATTTTATTACCAGTTTTAACTTCCTATGGGGAGTTAAATGAACAAGTATATTCAAAACCAGAAGGATCTTACAGTGACAGTGGGGTTTGGGGGGAGCGAGGAGGTGGTGTGGGGGTTGGGGAAGCAGCTGCATCAATGGAAAGATGATGTTTATGCAAAAGCAACTGTTTCATGAATCGCCCAGCAACCTCTCATCAATAAGCAGACAGAAGGAGACAATACAGTTCTGGTATGTCTATGTGTTCTGTGTCATTCAGTTATGTTCTGTCAAGGTGTATTGATATCAGTAAATATCAATGAGAAATAGAATAATCAAATAAATGGACTTTTCAGTATTTGTCTGTAAAGTTAACAGATGTTGGATTATTGATAATGATAATGATGATAATCCCAAGGAGCTACATGATAATATTCTATCAAGTTGTTCTGGATCATGGTTAAATGAACTCTGTGTTCAGCTTTGCACTTACTAAGCCAGTGTAACAACTGCTTTGTAATTCAAAATGTGCATTAAAATCTAACAATTACCCCATATTCAATGTTCAATCTTGATGAATCATGCAAACGATTCTGACCCTGCAGACATGTCCAGTTTGGAATTTGTTACTCCAGACTTGACTATCCTAACTCACTCTGGTCCAGCATTCTACTGCTCATCAGCTTGAGGTTATATGAGAGTCTGCTGCTTGTGGTCTAACTCTCATTACGCCTGAGTGCACTGAGCTACATAGGTTCATAATTAAACAACACCTCCTTTTGAAAATCCTCATTGTTGTTTTCAAATCCCATACTACTATCCCCTGCCCCTCCTTGTCTCTGTGTCTTCCTCCAGCCCTTAATCCTCTGAGATATCTGCACCTCTAATTCTGATCTCTAATTTTAATTATTCTGTTGTCGATGCCTCTCTGTTTTTCTCCCCTGCTTTCCACGTTTATGCTGCTGTCGTTTTAACCAAGCTCTTTGCTATCTAATTTAATAACTCACCATGTGGCTCTGTCATATTGACATTACTCCTGTGAAGTACCTTGCAAATTTTTGATACATTAAAGGGTTATATAAATGCCACTCTCTGACAACGTTGTAAAATCTAATCATTACAAATGCCCAACTGGGGAAGAGTTTGCATATTTGGTTGTTATATCTTGGCACAAGCTGAGTTCAAATCAGGCTGTAATGACTAGAGAAAGCCTCTTGATTTTGTTCATCGTCAGTGTCCCATGTGATTCATGCTTTGGTAGTTTCAACTGAAATCGGAGAGAATTTAAACCATCAGCTCTTAGCATACCTGTTCCATTCAGATAGGCTACAGAGAAGGAAGAAACCTTTCCCCTTAGTAGTAGGGTAAATAACGAGGGGGCATAGATTTGAGGTTAGGGGCAGGAGGTTTAGGGGGAATTTCGGGAGATTTTTTTATCACCTAGAGGTTGTTGTGTATCTGGAACTCACTGGTAAATTGAGGTGGAAACCATTATAACACTTAAGTATTTAGATAAACACTTGAAGCACCATACACAAGAATCGCTGGACAAAAAAAGATCTCCTGAAATTGTCTATAAAATATCTGCCTCTTACCCCAAATCTATGCCCCCTCGTTATTTACCCTTCTACTAATGGATAAGTTTTCTTCCTTCTCTGTAGCCTATTTGAATGGCATTGATAAGTTAAGAGTATCTCAGTGCTGATGGATTAAGTTCTCTCCAGGATTAAGGACCAAGTGTCTGGAAATGGGAGTAAAGTAGATAGGTGCTTGATGACTGGCAGGGACTTGATGGGCTGAAGAGTCTCTTTCCATGCTGTAATAATCTATGACTGCATAAATCTGGTGGGAATGTAGGGTTCTGATGCTAGTGCAGTCAAGAACCTTGATGCTGTCCCACTATTGATGCAGTGTTGAGGTAGCTCTCCTTGACAGCTAACTGCGTTACACCTCTCCTCAAGTGAATCATGCAGGCACTGAGGGATTCCTCTCAGCAAGATAGAAACATGAACAGGCAGAGAATAGAGAGATACGGACCACATGCAGGAAGATGGGATTAGTTTTGTATAGCATCATGGTCAGCACATGGACTGAAGGGCCTGTTCCTGTGCTGTACTCTTCTTTGTTCTAAGGGTTGACATTGGATCAGCCTCATTTTTTATTTGTTCCCTGGATGTGAGCATTGCTGACTAGGCTGCACATTTATTGCCCACAACTAATTGCCCTGACATTACCAACTGCCTGATATTCAATTCTGGTTAGAGACAGAAATGTAGAGTAGAGAGGAGAGTAGGTTTTATTTCTCCCATATTCAAATGATACAGTAAAAATGAGTTAGCATTCCTCCAGGACCGAGGGTGCTCCATAGACAGCACAAACTACTCAAGCATACACAGGGTGGCATAAAGTGCATAAGAAGTGCAAAACATGCAGGATACAGTGTAAAAGAAGAATGATAAATAATAGACATTTTTCTAGCAGCAAGGTCGTGCAAAGAATTCCAGATGGGAAAGAGTCCAATCATACAGGAGTCTAATGTCTTGGGGGAAGAAACTGTTGCATAGTCTGGCCTTCAGAAACCAAATACTCCAGACTGTGCAACAGTTTCTTCAGAACTGAAGAAGGGTTACCTCTGAAATTTCGACTTCTCCACCTCCCGAAGCTGCCTGGCTTGTTGTGTTCTTCCAACCTCCTGCCTGTCTACTTTTCATATTCAGTTCTGGCTCATTTGGTCTTTTAACGATAAAAATAAAATACCACCATTTACCTACTGAAAGTTGAAACCTTTGATCCCTGCACAGTTTTGACAAAATATGTTTTCCGGCTTGTATGTCATGAATTGGATAATACATTTAGCTCAATGCAGTGCAATGATATAGCCCAGATGTTATGCTGTGAAATGTCACAGATGCTTAATTGGTGAATGAAAGCCTTTGATTGCCAGGATAACAAAGGGATTAACCTATTTAATATAAATGGACTAAGCTTAGTTGAGGCACTTTCTTTTAGGCTGTGTAGTCTGTTGTAATTATGTTTGGCAACATTTGTAAAAGTGGAATCAGAAATTTGGTTTGGAGTTCTTCCTGTAGTAGAACTTCAAAGGACAAAACCAAAAATGATATTTTATAAACTCCCTTCCCCTTCTTCGGCAATATTAATCCCATTGATTTTAAATTGTGCCAAAGCAATAATGTCTTGAATAATTCAGTACATTCTTCAAGCTTTTAAAATTTTCCAAATGGGATTTTAGAGAGCTAATTTAATAATTTAGGTGCAGTACAATAATGTGAAATCTATTTTAAAACCAAAACGTTTAAATTTAATCAAAGACTGCTCTTAGTTTTTTTAAATTTAGAAATCACACAACACCAGGTTACAGTCCAACAGGTTTATTTGGAAGCACTAGCTTTCGGAGCGCTGCTCCTTCATCAGGTGATTGTGATGACCTGATGAAGGAGCAGTGCTCCGAAAGCTGGTGTTGTGTGATTTCTAACTTTGTTCACCCCAATCCAACACTGGCACCTCCACATCATGGCTACCTTTTTTAAAATTTGTTCATGCCATGTACAGGTTGGATGAAGGGTGTGATTCCGTGTTGCATGACTCTATGACTCTATGGGATGTGGGTGCTGCTGGCTGGGCCGGTACTTATTGCCCATCCCTGATTGCCCTCGAGAAGATGCATTCACCTTTTTGAAGAAATCTTGGTCCACATATCATAGAGTCAACTAATTGTTCGACACTTTAAAAGCCCCACTTTCCCGAAAATGCTTTTAAATAAGGAAGCAGAATATGCCGTCAGTATATTTTGACCAGGCCCCTGCAGTTTAATCTGCAGTGGCTTTACACTATCTGCCCTGATTTCCTTACAGTGCAATTTGTGATGTAAATTAGATGAAACGATAATGTCTGCAGAAAATATGGGCAAAATCAATAGGACTGGACTACAAAAGAGAAAGGAATTGTGATAGCTAGGATCCTAAACTAATAAATCAAAAAATGGCAGAAATTTATGACAGGTCAGGCCCATCTGCAAAGAGAAGATATAAATTAAGTCTTCAGGTACAGACTCTTTCTCAAAACAATCCTTTGTTTCTTTATTCATACGAGGTAACGGGTCAATTAACTCACTTTGTGTTGCAGATTGATGCCAACAATGTGCATTCAATTCCCTTAGTGACTGAGGTTACCATAAAGGACCTCTCAGCTCATCAGAACAAACCACCACAGTCATCTCTCACTAATGAGAGAATTGAACTATAGGGAATTTACCTTTTCTTTTAGGACTAAGTACAATAAATTTGTTTAGAAGCAGTGGATATTTTTCTTAAAATATTAAGCCATTTTAGGACGAGGTAAAGAGATCTTAAACAAAACATCGGATCACCTTCAGGGACGTGACGAGATGAGCACATTTTAACCCTGTCACACCCTCAACAAATTCTTTCAACTTGTTGATGCCTGATTCTTGGTTCACCCAATCCCTGAAGGCAACCTTCTCCCCTAACATGACCTCACGCCCAAACATTGCACCTCTCCACCACAATTTTCATCTTTCTGGGCTGGTTACGAGCTATTGCATACAGCTGGCAGCCTCCTGCCTGCCCCAGGTTTTCTCCTGCCCGCACCAGGGCCCCTCCTGCCCATCCCAGTGCCCCTTCTGCTTGCCTCAGCACTCCCCCTGCACACCCCAGCGCTCCTCCTGCCTGTATCAGCACTCCTCCTGTCTGTATCAGCGGACCTCCTATCTGTACTAGCACTCCTCCTGCCCGCCCCAGCTCTCCTCCTGCCTGTATCAGCACTCCTCCTGCCTGTATCAGTACTCTTCCTGCCTGTACCAGCGCTCCACCTGCCTGTACCAGCACTCCTCCTGCCTGTATCAGCACTCCTCCTGCCTGTATCAGTGCTCCTCCTGCCTGTACCAGCACTCCTCCTGCCTGTACCAGCACTCCTCCTGCCCGTATCAGCACTCCTCGTGCCTGTATCAGCACACCTCCTGCCTGTATCAGCACTCCTCCTGTCTGTATCAGCACTCCTCCTGCCTGTATCAGCGGACCTCCTATCTGTACTAGCACTCCTCCTGCCCGCCCCAGCTCTCCTCCTGTCTGTATCAGCACTCCTCCTGCCTGTATCAGTACTCTTCCTGCCTGTACCAGCGCTCCTCCTGCCTGTACCAGCACTCCTCCTGCCTGTATCAGCACTCCTCCTGCCTGTATCAGTGCTCCTCCTGCCTGTACCAGCACTCCTCCTGCCTGTACCAGCACTCCTCCTGCCCGTATCAGCACTCCTCGTGCCTGTATCAGCACACCTCCTGCCTGTATCAGCACTCCTCCTGCCTGTATCAGCACTCCTCGTGCCAGCCCCAGCACTCCTCCTGCCTGCCCCAGCACTCCTCCTGCCTGTATCAGCACTCCTCGTGCCAGCCCTAGCACTCCTCCTGCCTGTATCAGCACTCCTCCTGCGTGTATCAGCGCTCCTCGTGCCAGCCCCAGTACTCCGCCTGCCTGTATCAGCACTTCTCCTGCCTGTATCAACACTCCTCCTGCCTGTATCAGCACTCCTCCTGCCTGTATCAGCACTCTTCCTGCCCATATCAGCACTCCTCCTGCTTGTATCAGCACACCTCCTGCCTGTATCAGCACTCCTCCTGCCTGCCCCAGCACTCCTCCTGCCTGCCCCAGCACTCCTCCTGCCCGTATCAGCGCTCCTCCTGCCTGTATCAGCACTCCTCCTGCTTGTATCAGCACACCCCCTGCCTGTATCAGCACTCCTCGTGCCAGCCCCAGCACTCCTCCTGCCTGTATCAGCACTCCTCCTGCGTGTATCAGCGCTCCTCCTGCCAGCCCCAACACTCCTCCTGCCTGTATCAGCACTCCTCCTGCGTGTATCAGCGCTCCTCCTGCCAGCCCCAGCACTCCTCCTGCCTGTATCAGCATTCCTCCTGCGTGTATCAGCACTCATCCTGCCAGCCCCAGTACTCCTCCTGCGTGTATCAGCACTCATCCTGCCTGCCTCCGCACTCCTCCTGCCTGTATCAGCACTCCTGCCAGCCCCAGCACTCCTCCTGCCTGTATCAGCGCTCCTCCTGCCTGTATCAGCACTTCTCCTGCCTGTATCAGCGCTTTTCCTTCCTCCCAAATTCCCTGGTACTATTTTGAAGAATGGAAGGAGAGTTATCACCAAAGTCCTTGCCAATATTTAATCCTCAACCAACATCATGGAAACCAGATTATCTGGTCATTACCGCATTGCTGTATATGAGAGCTTGCTGTGCTCAAATTGTCTGTTTCATTCCAACAGTGACTACGTTTCAGTTGGTCAGTTAGCTCAGTTGGCTGGATGGCTGGTTTGTGATGCCAACAGCATGGGTACAGTTCTCACACCAGCTGAGGTTACCATGAAGGACATTCCTTTGCAACCTGAATCCTGACCTGAGGAGTGGTAACCCTCAAGTTAAACCGCCACCAGGTCAGCTCTCGCTGGTGAGAGTGCGGCCCTATCATGACATTACCTTTACACTTCAGAAAGAACATCATTGGCTTTAAATCAGTAGAGTACACCAGGTGGTCAGGAAAAACAGTGTTTCTCTTGATTCCTCTGTTGCTGGTGATCAGGTTACCAGTGATATAGAAGAGATGTCTGTGATCTAAAACAGCAAGGCCTGCTATTTCAGACAGAGAGGATATTTCATTTATCGTCAGTATCCTGCCCACCTCACACTTACTCAGGATTACAATTCCCCCAAACATCTGTGACCATCCCAAGAGTGGGGTCTCATATCAATAAAACAAATGGATCCATGGAACATCCAATACAAGTCAGTGAACACAGGCAAAAAAAAAACTTTATCTGCTACTTTTATTAAGGAAAAGTATTTCACTGGTTAGGACATTTTGCCTTAGAATTACATCATTGAATTTTGCAAGAACTGCTTGATAAATTATGAACTGGAGCAGTGGAGTATCAACATAAAACACTTCCCAATATGGTAATCCCCTTTACAATCCCCATTTTGTGTTACTGCATTTGTTTGGTCTTTACTTCTTTGCTTCTTTTGTTGAGTTTTTAAAAAATGTTTTATGTCAGTGACTTAATAATTATGTAATGATCAGTCTAACAACAAATCATTGACCATGAATTTGAAATAGAGGTGCTTGTTTAGTGTACCACGAGAGAAGGAGTTGATGCTAGGGTTAGGCTTCGAACAAGAGAAGGCTTGCGAACTCCAGCGTGTCTTCAGTTGGAGCAATACATCATCATGATCACAGATGAGTACAAATGGGGGAGGTGAAGCCTTAGTGGTTTTGTTGCTGGATGGGTAATATAAACAATGGTGACATTCAACAGTAATGCAATCACTGAATTCCTCCACTATCAACAACCTGGAGAATACCATTGACCAGGAACTCAACTGGACAAGTCATATGAATGAAGTGGCTACAACAGAGATCAGATACTAGGAATCTTGCAGCAAGTAACTCATCTCCTGACTTCCCAAAGCCTACCCACCATCTACAAGGCACAAGTCAGGAGTGTGATCGAATACTCTCCACTTGCCTGGATGGGTGCAACCCCAATAACACTCAAGAGGCTTGACATCATGCAGATCAAAGCAGCTCATGTGACTGGCACCATATCCACAAACATCCACCCGCTCCATCATTGCCGTTCAGTAGCAGCAATGTGTACCATACAAAAGATGCACTGCAGTAACTTACTAAAGATCCTCAGACTGCACCTTCCAAACCATTTCCATCTAGAAGGTCAAGGGCAGCAGATACACAGGAACACTACCGCCTTCAAATTCCCCTCCAAATCACTTGCTATCCTGACTTAGAAATATATCACTGTTCTTTCAGTGTCACTGGGTCAAAACCCTGGAATTCCCCCTGTAACTGCCTTGTGGGTCTAGTTACAGGATATTGACTGCAGCAGTTCAAGAGGCAGCTCACCAACACCTCACGTGTAATCAAGGATGGGCAATGAATACTGGACCAAAGTGAGGACTGCAGATGCTAGAAATCAGAGCCTAGATTAGAGTGGTGCTGGAAAAGCACAGCATGTCAGGCAGCATCCAAGGAGCAGGAAAATCGATGTTTCGAGCAAAAGCCCTTCATCAGGAATGCTGGCCCAGCCAGCGACACCCTCATCCCAGGATTTTTTAAAATTGGGATTGCATTATTGGGAGATTGTTAGATAAAGGTTTCACTGCACTATCATGAATCTTGCACAAGGTATCACCTATCTCTCCCCCCCCATTATATCCTTTATTCCTTTAATGCTAACGTTTGGTGCATTCCTCTTTACTTTTGCCTCACTTGTTCACAGTCTCCCTGTCTGGACTCTCAAATTCCTTCTTTAATGCCTCTCAACTCCTTTTACTATTTTAAAAACCTTCTCAAAGCTTTAATTTACCTCCAACTGTTAAAACAGAATTAATTCTTATTTATGTCTTTTTTCCCTTGTGCTCCAATAAAGCCTTGTGAACTGTTTTCTACATTTGTGGCATATAGGAAAGCATGTTCATAAAGTAAATTGATATGAAGGAGTTCTGTCAAGATAAGGGAGAGTTAGAAAAGCAAATGGTTTTACACAGGATTTAGTGATTTATTTATGTAACTGTAAAACTAACATTGAGATATGGATCTGCCAGCGGCAAGACCACTGCAGATTAATGATCTCCCGATGAATTAATGTTATTTCAATTCTAGTTTTAACATGAAGAGGCAATGCATAAGGTATTCATAAAAATAACTAGGATATCATAAAATTATATTAAGTTACACACAGATGCTAAATGTACTTGTTGCTGAAATGCTCATCCATGTCTTTGTTTCTTCTAGACTCAATCCTTCCTTAGCCAACCTCAATAACTGGAATAATAAACTAGAATTCATCCAAACTTCTGCTGCTTATATCCTAAATCACAACAGTTCCTGTTCACACATTGTCCTTGTGATCATTAATCTATCATTGTCTGGCAACACCTCAATTTAAAATTAGTCATATTTTTCCAAATCCCACTATGTTTCACTGATCTCCATTAGTTCTGAAATCTTTGTGCCCCTCCAACTGTAGCCTCTTGCATATCCCTGATTTGATTACTCTACCACTGTCAGGGATGAGTGGTCCTTCAGTTACCTAACCTCTAAATTCAGAGATTCTTTCCCTACACCTCTCCACTTCTCCTCCCTTCAGAGGTTGCATTTAACCTATCTCCATGATGAAGACCAGCATCCATCTAACTTCTTCATTACCTGCTCCATCTTACTTTCAGTGACTGGTGTATGAGGACACCCATGTCTTGTTGAACCTCCCCCCTTTCCAATTTATTCAATTGGGCTAAGGAATGGCAGGTAGAGTTTAATTTGAATAAATGTGTGGTATTGCATTTTGGTGTCCATATTATTGCCTTATTTGGCTCAGTGTCATATTGTATTTTATAATGTTCCTTCAGAAATTTGATAATTTGATAAGTGCTACATAAATGCAGTTTGTTGTCGCTGATGCATTGTTATTGCTTGAGTTGACTCTGATGACGAATCATTTCAGTGCAGGTTACATAACCTGGAGACTGTAACTTCTTATGAGATTGGGAGTTCTGCAAACTGCAACCTACTAACTGGCAATACATGACAATCTCCAGGGAACAGTGTCATTTCTCCCGAGAGTTCAGCTGTGCAAAACACCACCAACACATCGCAACACCCTCCAGATAGATCTTTAACTTGGTGTGTGTGGGACTGAGGTCTCAACCCATTAATGTCAGTGGCGTCAACTACAGGTACATGCTCTGGATTTATCGAACGACTCAAACTGACTCTGGTGAGTAAATTGACTAAAATTCAAAAAGATTCATACCATAACTCTATCTTGAGTGGACTTCATGATTGGTAGTTATTTTAGACACTGTGTGCTGTGTTGTGTTTTTTGTTGTAAAGAGCAAAACCCTGCATTGTTATTTTTACAGCAATGTATCTGTATTCCAGCCTAGAACAGAAATGAAATATCTTCCATAAATCAATTTTACACTTTCCTCATTAGACTGTTGAAACTCATTAGAACTACATTATGGAATCCTGAATAGTGAAGTACAGGAGACTGTTCTACCCATCTATCTCAAGGCATTCAGTTAATCGCAGTCCCCAATCCTTCCCTCCAGCTCTGCAAATTCTTCTTCTTCAGGTTTTGAGAGTGACTATTAATTCTATAGCCATCAGCACATCAGAGAGTATTCCAAATCTTAGCCACTCACTATGTAAAAATGTCCTTCCTTCTATTGCCTCTAATTATTTTCTCAATCGTCTTCGCTGAGTTGCTCTTGCCCCTCCAGCCATTGGAAACAATTCTTCTTTGTTCATTCTCTCTAAACCATTCATGATTTTAAACACCTCTAACAAATTTCCCCTTAACCTTCTCTGCTCTAAGCAGTATAAGTCGAGAGTGTGTTGCTGGAAAATCACAGCAGGTCAGGCAGCATCTAAAGAGCAGGAGAATCAACGTTTCGGGCATAAGCCCTTCATCAGGAATTCTGAGGAGAGTAACCCCAGCTGCTCTGGCTCAAATACAAAACTCCACTCTGACAGCTTTGGATCCGTTCTCATCCCATTCTCAAAAGCCTTTACCCTCATTATAAAATGCAGTGCCTGGAATTGGGGCACAATGCTGTAGTGGCAACTCAGCTGATGTTTTATAAACAATTCAGGAGACTGCCCGCCAAGGTCCTGTACAGTTGCAGCAAGGCATGCCTGCTCCTGTACTCGAATCCTCTCACTGTGAAGATCAATGTACCACTTACCTTTTTCATTACTTGCTCCATCTTACTTTCAGTGACTGGTATACACGGACACCCAGATCTTGTTGAAACTCCCCCTATTCAATTAGGTCAATGGGCTAAGGAGTGGCAAATCGAGTTAACCTTGGATAAATGTGTGTTATTGCATTTTGGTAAAACAAACAAGGGCAGGACTTATAAAATTAATGTAAGGACCCTGGGCAATGTTGTGGAACAGAGAGACCTTGGGGTTCAGGTACATAGTTCTTTGAAAGTCGCATCACAGATAGACAGTGTAGTTAAGAAGGCATTTAGCATGCTTGCCTTCATTGAGCAGACCTTTGAGTAAAGGAGTTGGAATGCCATGTTGAGATTGTACAGGACATTGATGAGACCTCTTCTGGAGTATTATGTACAGTTTTTGTTGCACAGTCACAGAGAGGATATTATTAAACTGGAGAGGGTTCCGAAAAGATTTACCAGGATATTGCCAGGAATGGAGTGTTTGAGTTAAAAATAGTATACTGAGAAGACTGGGACATTTTTCACTGGATCATAGGAGGTTGAGGGGTGACGGCATTGAGGTTTATAGAATTATGAGGGGCATACATAACGTGAATAATAAGGCTCTTTTCCTTAAGGTTGGGGAGTTCAAATCTAGGGGGTATATTTTTAAGGTGAGAGTAGAAAGATTTATAAAGGACATAAGGGCAACCTTTGTACACAGCGTGTGGTTTGTGTATGGAGTGAACTGCCAGAGAAAGTGGTGGATGCAAATACAAGTTACAATGTTTAAAAGAAATTTGGATAAGTTCATAAAAACGAAAGATTTGGAGGGATATGGGCCAAGTGCAGGCGGATGGAACTTGTTTAGTTTGGGAACATAGTCAGAGTGAGCTGGTTGGACCAACAGGTTTATTTCCATGCTGTATGGTTCTATTGTTGATAACATAATAATCCGGGTTCCTGTCCTTGTTACCAAAGTGGATAATCTCACATTTATCAGCATTTTACTTTATCTGCCATGCTTTTGCCCACTCAGTCAACCTCTCCAAATCATACTGAAGAATCTCTGCACCCTCCTCACAGCTCACCCTCCCCACCCAGCTTTGTCTTATCTGTAAACATGAAGATATTACATTTAGTTCCCTCATCCAAATCATTAATACATTTGTGGATAGCTGGTGTTCAAGCACTGATCCCTGTAATACCTCACTGGTCATTGGCTGCCCCTCAGAAAATGACTTGTTTATTTCTATTCTTTGTTTCCTTTCTGCCAACCAGTTTTTCATCCAGGTCAGCACACTAACCCCAAACCCACATGGTTTAAGTTTACATGCTGCCCTGTTTTATGGGATCTTAGCAAACAGATCTCTGGAAGGCCAAGTAAACCACATCCATTGGATCCCTCTAGCAAATCCAAAGTTGCATCCCCAAAAACTTCCAATAGATTTGTTGAGCATGATCTTTCTTTCATAATATATGCTGACTCTATCTGATCCTACACTGTTTTCCAAGAGCTTTGCAATTAAATATTTTATAATGAACTGTCATGTTTTCCCTACGAATGATGTCAGGCTGACTGATCTATAATTCCCTGTTTCTCTCTACCCTCTTTTTAAACAGTGCAGTTACATTGGTGATCAACCAATCCAGAAGAACTGTTTCCAGAGTCTATAGAATCCTGACTGATGACCACTAATGCATCACTAGAGCTACTCCCGTAAATACTCTTGTTGCATTGTTGCACTTTTGAAGGTGCTAGCCTTCAAGTGAGATATTTAACCGAGGCTCCAAGTGCTCTCTCAAATGGACATAAAAAGTCCTGAAGCACTCACTTGAAGTGTAGCAGGGGAGTTCTCTCTGGATTACTGGCTAACATTTATCCAACAAAACATCCCCTCGAACCAATTATCTGTCACATTGCAGTATGTGGGATCTTGCTGTGTATCCTCCACCACAACAGTGATTACACTTCAAAAGTACATCATTAACTGTAAGTTGCTTTGGGATGTCTGGTGGTTGTGAAAAAGAAATCATTGATTTATATACAGTGCATTTTACAACCATTGGATGTCTTAAAATGAAATGCAACCAATGAAGCACGTCTGATATGTAGCCACTGATGTAATATAGGAAACACAGCAGCCAATGTGTAGATAGAAAAAAAACAAAAACAGAAAAATGCTGGATAAACAAAGCAGATCTGTGGAGAAAAAGCAGAGTTAATATTTTGGATCCAGTAACCCTTCTTCAGAACAGACTCTTAACTCTGCTTTCTCTCCAGCATCAACAGCTCTTTGGGTTTTTATATAGATATTAAGTTTCCATTAGCAACAATGTCATATGGGTAGAAATCTATTTGTGATTTTGATAGAAGAATAAATATTGATCACAATACTGGAGAGATCCTACACATGCTTCTACAAAATAGTGACTTGCAATCTTTTACTGGGTCATTGAATATTTTTAAGATAGATTCTTGGGGTTGATGGATTCTCGACTAACACACGACTCAAACATTTTCAGGGTGGCTGGGAACATGGAGTTGTGGCGACGATTAGATTAACCATGATTTTATTGAATGGCAGAGCAGGGTTGATGGACTGAATGACACACTACTGCTTGGAGTTTATATGTTCATATATCCATGGAACAGGCAAAGTGGCCTTTGTTTAATATCTTGTCTGAAATATGGCATCTTTGACAGTGTGACAGTCTTTCTGTATTGCACCAGCGTGTCAGCTTTGATCTTTCCATTCGAGAAATGCAGGTCTTTCTTTTCTTATCGTTTGCCCTCTGTTGCCCTTATGATTATTATGTTGAATCTCGGGATGTGGGTATTGTTGGTTCAGCCAATAATTACTGCCTAGCCCTAATTGCTCTGGAGAAAGTAGTGGTGAACTGCCTTCATGAACCACTGCAGGGAAGTGTAGCAGGGATGTGGATGTAGGGATACCTATTATGCTGTTAAGTAGAGAGTTTCAATGTTTTGACCCAGCCATAGTGAGGGTCCAGAGATAGAGATCAGGTCTGTACAGTGTGACCAGAGGGGAACTTGCCATCCTGGTGTTACCATGTGTCTGATGTGCTTATGCTTCTAGGACCTAGTGGTTGTGGGTTTGGAAGGTGATGTCAAGGGAGCTTTGACAAGTTGTTGCAATGCAACACCTTCATCTACCTATTACATTCGCAGCTACCTTCCCCCACCCCACCACATTTATCTCACAGCCCCCTTCCACATTCCTTTTGAAAAGCTTATGCTCAAAGCGTCAACTCTCCTGCTCTTCAGATGCTGCCTGACCGGCTGTGCTTTTCCAGCACCACACCTTTTGGCAATGTGTGGATTGAGTGAATATTGAAAGTAGTTCAAGAGGGTGAATATTGAAGGGGGTGAAGGTTGAATGGAAAGGATGAAGAGTGAATATTGAAAGGGGATAGAAAGGAGCGAATGTTGAAGGGAATGGATGGGGAGGATGTTGAAAAGGGATAGATGGGAGTAGATATTAAAGGAAATGAATAATAAATGTTCAAGGGGTGGATGGGAGTGAATTTTGAAGGAGGTGAATGGTGGGATGAATGGGGGTTGAAGATTGAAGGGAGGTGGATGGTGGGATGAATGGGGGTTGAAGATTGAAGGGAGGTGTATGGGAGTGAATATTGAAGTGGGTGAAGGTTAAAGGGTGTGATGGGAGTAAATATTGAAAGGGATGAATATTGAAGGGGGGGGGATGAATTTTGCCCTTGCAGTGCCTCTCTGGTAGACGAGAGGGCGCTGCTGGTGGAGGTCAGCGGGAGATCACGTGGCTGGCACGCGCGCTCTCGCTCTCAGGGCCTGGGCGCGGCGAGGAAACGCAGGGGCGAGCATGCGGGGTTTCCCGGGCGTTCGGCGCAGGGGCGGTTCTGGGGCCGCGCCCATCCGGGTGAGTGGCTCTGTCTCCATCTAATGGCCGCGGGCTGGCGCGCTTGGAGCGGCTGAGGGGAAAGAGGGACAGAGTGAGTGTGTGAGGGGGCTGACAAATACAGTAAAACCCGCTACCCGCGCCCCCCACCCCCCCCACCCGTCACCGAGAGCGACAGAACAAAGAAAGCACACAGAGGAAGAAGAGAAATAAACAGAAGGCATCGAAAGAAGGAAAAGAAAAATCTGAAGGAACAGGTCCGGGGCCTGAAGTCGGAGCCAGAGCCGGGGAAAGGGGGAGGAGGAAGAAGCCGCCGCCTCCGGAGCCCGGGCTGACAGAGGTCGATGCTACTGACCGGGACCGAGGAACTGTAGGTGAGGCCCTCCGAGAGGAGGAGAAGCCGTTACTCCTGGGAGTTTGGGGGGGGGTGTATCGCCGATACCCGGGAGAGGGGTAAATCCCATCTGCCCCCCCCCCCCTCCCTTCCCCATTCGCGTGTGTGGGGGAGGGGTGAGAAATGTCGCGGTTTGAAATGGGGTTTTTTTGTGTCGGTCAGAGGATGCCCCCCCCCCCCCTTCCCCGATAATGAATGAGTTCCTCAATCTGGGCCCGGACTCCAAACATGGCGATGGCAATCTCTCTCTCTCTCTCCCCCAAGAAATAACGAGAGGGGGGGGGGGGGGGGGGTGTACATTGGGAGTAAAATCCGAGCATCTAACTCCAATACTTCGACGGGTCTGAATGGTTTTTCTCTCCCCGCTTCCTGCCCGCAACGTGTGAATTTCCCGTCTTTTTAGTAGAGCCTATTTTAACATTCGGGGATTGTGCTGGGGGCTCCTCCTTATTTCTTGCAGGGCTGGGTTTCCAGGCTATGAAATTTGCCCATCGCCGAAGATTTGCTTTAGTACAATTGATGTTGCGTCGGATTATTGAATTTTGTCTACAAAGTGGCTTCTTCCTGCACCTCTTCATACCTATAAATGCCTCTTATTGTCCAAAAGGCCATTACTGATCAACCACAATGCCATATTAAGACTATTTGGTAATCTCTGTTTGCAGTAATCTTACTCCATCGCTTTTTTTAAGTGAAAGACACTCGCGCCTTGGTCTTTTTTAAACCCCGTTTTCTCGTGTTCATCATTCGATAATTGTTTTTATATGTAATATGGTGCACAGTATTTAAACGGCGATTTTTTTAAACATCAAAGTGCGTTATGTGTACATCCAAGAGGTTTATTCCTTAGTGTATCGAATTTATGATGAGTAATGGGAAATTGACTAGGTGGGGTCATGCTGTTTTTTGAATCAATGCTTTCTATCTCTGGAATTGTTTGTATTTTCAAATACCGTTTATGTAGGAAAAAAAACAACATATTTTATATATGATAAGGAATGAGTGATTCTTGAAATTTAAGAATTACAAGTCGGTCACGGAGGAAAGCTTTACTGCTGAACTGTTATTCTTCACAAAGCCTGTCTACATGCACTTGTTAATCATCCTTTTGTTAACCACCTTTAAAATGGTGAAATTGTAGGAGAAATGATGTCTTTATAGCAGACAAAATTAGCTAGGGTCCTAATTCTGACTAATGTAAATATCCATCTACATAATATCCATCTACCGTTTGGTACAGAAAGATTCTAGCATCAACTGGTCCCCAACTTCAAGTATACCACTGACCACTCCTGATTAAAAGCATAGTTAAGTAACGGTCAGTGTCTATTTGTGTAAATGTGCGAGGAATAGGCAGAGGGGTGGTCAGAGGCAACACTGAGATGATATATTTCCCACTTTGCCTCTGAAATGGGTGACATTGCTAACTGAAATGTATGTACAAACTCAACATTCCATTTTTTAGTAATGATGATTTGTTAAAGTTGGACCATTGTGTTTCTTTTAATCTCGAAATGGTAGGGCATTGACTGTTGAACAATGAGAAAAATTCCTGACATGTTCTAAATTCATTTAAGTTAGTTTCAAATCTGTTGATCTGCAGTTTAGTAGAATTTCGATTAGCATGTTTTTCAGGCTGCATTTGCTTATTAAATAAATCATCTGTCATAGACCTAAAAGTTAATATTTTTTATCAAAATCCTTGATTTTCAATAAATAATTACGCTTTAACTTTTATATTTATGATTAGAAGTTTAGGTAAGCTTTGGACAACTTAAGCTTGTAATATGAATAAACTCAACTGGAATTTGTAGTACGTGGAATTGCTGTATTCGAGTTTTGATGTGCAAAGACTAAACGCAAACTTCAATTACAATACTTATTTGCCAAAAATGGAGTGGAAACTATTCAAACCCCATCTTGGCCAAGATTTTGTGCAGTGTAGTGATAATTTTCTAGAAATTCATATTTTCATGAATGCTGTTTTTTAAATTTAAATTTGTATTGGGTGAACAATTTTGTCTACTTCCAGCTGTTGCTTTTCTTCTATCCTCTTAAGACTGTTTGTACATACCGAACAAAATTAAGTGCAATGTTCTTCATTTGCTGTGTTTGAAATTTAGTTTAGTCTGTTTATCCAGATCTTACTAAATGTAATAACTCTGTATTCAACTCAAGTAAGTTTCCCTCTTAGTGAAGATTATAGTTCTTTTAACCTTTTAGGACTTCACTACCCATTTATTATGTATGAATGAAATACTGAGTACCAAGTTGTTCAGCCACACTTGGTATCACACATTATTCTTCCACTTCATTCTCCTGCATCCAGTTGTTATTGATTTAACTTGGTCCTTGCTCAGTGGTTTATTCATTTTTACTGAATAATGGATGACTTATCATTTGCCCAAGTACACGAAGGTTCCCAAGAGTATGCAACTATTTTTTGTAAGCACCTTCAACACTCTAGGGGAAAGTTGGAGAGTGGAACTAACTGAATTGTTCTTGAGAAGATGCCTGAATGACCTGCATTGAATTGTTCTTGATTCTGAACCTTGAAAATGTGTTGCAATGATAAACCTACATTTGACACTTATTGTTTGCTTGTGTTTTGACGTTTGGCCTTTTCCCATTAATGATCTTGCTGGGTATAATTCTTATTTTCTATCCAGGAGGCTATTTTTTGCTGATGAAAGGCTTATGCTCCTGTGATACTGCCTGACTTGCTATGCTTTGCCAGCACCACACTATCAATTTAAATTTCAACCAGCCCAACAGCCATCCTCTTTTGAAAATTGATTTTTACTATTTTATTTAAAACTACTTCCTGATTTTTACTTGTCAGTGAATTTGCTTTAATTTTGACTGTACAATCCCAGTTTCATGGTGAATCTATGCTTCTATAAAGCCAATAATTCCTTCCTAAGGTGGATCATCCAAAACTGAGCATGCTCTGGGGCCTAGATGCTTTTCAGCAAAGGGATTCCTTCCCCTTTGTATTGATGACTATTTCTTTTTAAAATTCTGATGATTGTACAAATCATTTGTTTTGTATTGGTTTTTGGAATTTTATATATTAATATCTTGAGGTAATTTCTTCCTCCACATTCAGTTTGGATTCAATTTGGTATTTGTGATCCTCCTATTACAGCGCCAACAAATTTTTAGTATTTTATCAACTTGCAACACAACAAATTCATGCAATCAAGGCATTTATCTTGAAATATTATGCAGCAGTTTCCTTAGATGTATACTGTATATACAGCATGGAATCTATTGAAGTAAAGAAATGTGGAACAATACAATTGTCATGGAGGTTGTGCACAACTCCTTTGGTCCTTCACTTTTACATTCAAATTAGAAGAACTGGGCAACAGTTGGTCAATAGTTTGAACTGAGGGTTTTGAACAGGTTTTATGAATGACTTTTGATCAGCTGCACTGTTTGTTTAAACCATATGATATACTTGTAATGCTGTTTTTGTAGTTGTGTAACAAGGGCAAAGTTCAAAGTTTGTGAGAAGATTTGTAGTTTGGGTGCTTGTTGTGGTTCTGTTCGCCGAGCTGGGAATTTGTGTTGCAGACGTTTCGTCCCCTGTCTAGGTGACATCCTCAGTGCTTGGGAGCATCCTGTGAAGCGCTTCTGTGATCTTTCCTCCGGCATTTGTAGTGGTTTGAATCTGTCGCTTCCGGTTGTCAGTTCCAGCTGTCTGTTGCAGTGGCCGGTATATTGGGTCCAGATCGATGTGCTTATTGATTGGACCACTGCAGCGGACAGCTGGAACCGACAACCGGAAGCGACAGATTCAAACCACTACAAATGCCGGAGGAAAGATCACAGAAGCGCTTCACAGGAGGCTCCCAAGCACTGAGGATGTCACCTAAACAGGGGACGAAACATCTGCAACGCAAATTCCCAGCTCGGCGAACAGAACCACAACAAGGGCAAAGTATTCATAGCCTGGTGGAATGAGCAGCTTGAGGTTCAATGCAGAATAATGTGTTGCATTTTAAAAGGAAGAATGAAGAGCAATAGTACAAGCTAAATGGTTCAATAAGGGAGACCTGACTGGGTGTGTGTGTGTGTAAAACTTTGAAGTTGGAAGGATAATCAACATACAAGCTGATTCTAAGCTTTGAGTAGAACCATGAAGAACAAATGCCACACTTTACAAAAATACTGGTTTGACTGTAGTTATAATATTGTCCAATTCTTGGGAAGGACCTGAAAGGTCTGAAGCTTACTGGAATGATTTTGGGTTGGATATTTTTATAATATATATAGATTGGAGAATCTGAAGGTCGTTCTTGAAGCTGGAAAGCTGGGACCGGTTTATTAGAGCTGCTTAAAATCAGCTTAGAATTCATAAACGTTTTAGTGGTTCAAGGGTGAGTAACAAGACCACAGTAGCACAAGAATAAGAGGCAACATGAGAAATCACTTTTAATAGTTTAGAATTTGGAGTTGGAATGACTGATAGGGTGGTACTCATAGATTCAACAATAGCCTTCGAAAGGAAGTTGGATAAATACTGGGAGGAGAAAATTGCAGGGATATGGAGAAATAGTGAGGCAATGAAACTAATTGGGTTGTTCTGAATTGGCAGATTTGGGCTTAATTACATCTTTAAGGGCAATATTGTTCTGAGATTCTAATCGATAAAATGGTATTCTAGTGGAATATTGAGAGCGTTCACACTGGAGCAAAGTAAAACAGCTCCCTTCAGCTTTACATTGTATTTAAAAAGACCCTGCACAGAAGTGGGTGATAGCATGCTGGAGTTAAGTATCTTTATATTTGATTTAACAGTAGAGTTGTGGTATTGGAGAGTCTGAGTATCCCACCCCTGTCAAATTATTGAGCTGTTTGGAGGCTTAAACCAATGATTTAGAATGTAGATTTAAATAGCACCATGGCAGTTAGAAATTTGAAGCCATAGTTAAAGTAAAATATTTGTGGGAGAAGCTTATATCTGACCATGAAGGTGTCAGGTTGTTGTGAAAGTGCAAATGCATTGCCTAACAGCTTTTATAGAGAAGAGAACCTGTCATCTTTAGCCATTTTGTGGTTCCGTTCTCAAGTTGTGATTGGTTGTTAATGGATCAGTGAAACTAGTAGTACAAAGGGCTAGCATACAAGTTCAGGTAAGAGAAGGCTCTAGTTAGTGCACACCTAGAATACTGTATTGTGCATAATTTTGGTCCCCTTATTTAAGAATATTTACTGGCATTGGAGGCAGTCCAGAAAAGATTTATTAGATTGATCCCAGGGCAGAGGATAAAGTGAGTAGGTTCAGTCCATGCTCTCTTGTGTTTGGAAGCATGTAAGGTGACCTTAATGAAACAAAAGATGCTTGGGAGCGGGGGGCTTGCATCTGCTGATAACAGATCTGATGTTGTTTACTCTTGTTGGAAGAGTTGTCCAATTAAGACATAATACATTTCTTCTGGGGGGGGCGGGGGCGCGCGGCGGGGATCAGTCTGGAATTCTTTGCTGCAAAGTTGTGGGTGGCACGGTGGCACAGTGGTTAGCACTGCTGCCTCACAGCGCCAGAGACCCGGGTTCAATTCCCGCCTCAGGCGACTGACTGTGTGGAGTTTGCACGTTCTCCCCGTGTCTGCGTGGGTTTCCTCTGGGTGCTCGGTTTCCTCCCACCATCCAAAGATGTGCAGGGTCAGGTGAATTGGCCATACTAAATTGCCCATAGTGTTAGGTAAGGGGTGAATGTAGGGGTATGGGTGGGTTTCGCTTCGGCGGGTCGGTGTGGACTTGTTGGGCCGAAGGGCCTGTTTCCACACCGTAATCTAATCTAATCTAAAAAAAAAAGTGCTGTTGTGGTTGGGTTAGTGATTTTATCCATTTGCAAGTTAGTTTGGAATTCACTTTCCAAGTATTGAATGTTTAAAAATGCACTTTTAAACAAAGTCTGCAGCATTTGAAACAACTTTGTAATGACATGCTGTCCACAACTGTTTTTTTTTAACTTGTATGTAACCAGCTCTCCCTATTTGATGAGGGTTTATCCTTTGACAGATGTACAGACTAGCTGGATTCCAGATTCAAATCCTATTCTAGATATTTTTTGATCAGCCTAGTCAGATGTGTTATGATGCGCCTCTGGAGCAGGTAGTACTTGAACCCAGGACTCTGAGGTAGAGGCACTCAAATTGTTTTCTATAGTTAAAGGTGGCAGTAGAAGTGATTAGTGCTATTTTCAGTCCTATTAAGGGAGAGTAAAATTGATTGCAATTACTGCTTGTAGTCAAAATTGACTGAGTATCCCAAGAAACATTGTACTAATGTTAGGTGAAGACAAGATTGTCAAAATAAATACAATTTGGCCATGTATCACTCAATCCCCACAATGTGGGAAAAGGCCATTTGTCCCATTAATTCTGCACCAGTCCTCTGCAGAGCATCCCACTTACCCAGTCCCCTATCCTATCCCCATAATCCCATGGTTAATCCACCTAGCCTACATATCCCTGGTCGTGACAGACAATTTAGCATGGCCAATCCACCTAACCTGCCCATCTTTGAACTGTGGGAGTGAAACCCATGCAGACACAAGAAGAACGTGTAAACACCATATGGGCAATCTCACAAGGGTGGAATCGAACTTGGATCCCTGCTGCTATGTGGCTGCAGTGCTAACCACTGTGCCACTCTAGTAATGAACAAATATTTCCAGTAATAAATGAACAAAAGTTATTTTTCTTGAAAATTTGTAATAGGATGTATATTGTAAATCTGTTGGAAGCAGTTCAGAGCAGGTTTACCAGTCTAATACCTGAAATGGGCAAGTTGTCTTCTGAGGAAAGATTGGAAAGCTAGGCTTATATCTGTTGGAGTTTAGAAGACAGATAATTTGATGGAAACAACTAAGAGGAGTTAACAGGGTAGCTGTGGAGAAGGTTTCTTGAGAGAATCGAGATCTAGGGACCACTATTTTTTAAAAGGTTGGCTGTTTAAAGACATTAGGCAAAAAAAAATTCTGTAGAGTATGTATTTAGAACTCCCTTTCTGAAAAAGTGGTGAAAGCAGAGTCTTTGATTATTTTTTAGTACAAAGGCAGATTGACTCTTGAGTATAGGGTGGAAGGTTATTGGGAGTAGATGAGAATGTTGTAATTTGAAGTTGTAATCAGATCAGTGATTTATATTAAATGACATTTGACCACTTGCAGCATGTTTATATGTTCAAGGTTTTTATGGTGTGCACATTTGGTAAGAATCAAGATCTTGTATATACCTGTATACTTCAGGGAATTAATTGAAATTGATTTATCAGTAGAAAATTTTATCGCTTCAGGGTTATGTTGTGGTCTGTGCTAATTTTATGTGAATTCCTTTTTCCAGTTTATCTTACACTAAAAAGTCTTAATTAAAAGGAATCTGCTATACATGATCTCAGTTGTGAAGCAGCGCACAGAGCCATTTTGGGTTCCATTATACTGATGGGTTTTTACTACTCCAATTTGTTGCCTATGAAATAATAAAATATGGACCTAATTCTCTAGGCAGAATTTAGCTTTTAATGCTGATTACATGAAATCACTTGTAAAGATGTGATTCCAAATTGATCCTGTTGTTAGAATTACCATTATAGTTAATCATGTTTACATGGAGGACTGTGATCTGACTTTTCGAAGTCTTCATTTCCTTTAAAGGTATATTAGCTTTTCAAAAAGCTGATCATTATTGGAATAACTTGTATGTACAGATGTCCTTGTTTTTCTCTGGGCCTCTTGTACCAGGGGAGATATTTTTCCGTCAGAATCTGAGAGGTGGTTAGCTCAGCTTGTTAGTGCATCGTGTCCATTGGGACTAGACAAACTATTGTCAGTGCTTCTCCCCACAGGCAGGAAATGGGTGGCTGTTCCAAACAAACTGTCTGTGTGCTTTATTTAAGACTATTTTAAACCATTTATGGTCTAGCATTTATGAATTGATGGGATTTATTGTGCGTTTGCTCAACTTGTCCTCATGAATGTAGATGTTAGGTATTACAGCTAAGATTTTAAAATGTGTTAATTTCAGACATCTCATTACTATATTCAGTGACCAATTAACAGTATCCATGTCTGGTCACATTCTTTCCTAATGTTGATTTGCGTTGACATAGAGCATAGAAAAGTATAGCACAGAACAGGTCCTTAAGTCCACGATGTTGTGCTGAGACTTAATCCTAATGTAAAATATAGTAACTTAACCTACGCACCCCTCAACTCACTGCTATCCATGTGCATGTCCAGCAGTTGCTTAAATGTCCTCAATGACTTCGCTTCCACCACCTCAGCTGGCAACTCATTCCATGCATTCACGACTCTGTGTAAAGAAACTACCTCTGTCTCCTTTATACTTTCCTCCTAATATCTATAAACTATGACTACTTGTACCAGTCAATCCTGCCCTGGGGAAAAAGTCTCTGGCTATTGACTCTATCTATTCATCTCATTATTTTGTATACCTCAGATTTAGCAGATTTGAATCATGTTTTATCCTTAAATTTGGTTTGTCAGGATAAATATAGTATGCTTGTATATCAGAATTGGGAGCCAGAGTTGGTCATTTAGCACCTGAGGTCTGTTATGCATTCACTGCGATCATGGTTGATCTAGTTGTGGCCCTAACAATTTTCTTGACTGTCCCCAATACCCTGTACTCCCTTGTGAATCAAAAGTCTAACTGATGGAATGAGGGGAAAAAAAAACTAATAAGAAAGGGAAATGACTGAAATGACAAAGAAAAAGAACTGGAGAAAATTCTCCCCTTGGTCAATAATGAGGTAATGATAGAGGTTGCTGGCTTTTTTACAATGCTGAACAATTAATTTCTGAGCTGGCTTTCATTTCTTTCCCAGTTGCTTTATGGTGTTGATTAGGTCCTTGGGAGTACTTGTGTGTCAAAATACGTTTTAGCAGACAATGTGTGAAAGATGTTGCCCATTAGGGCTGGTTGCATAGCTCTGTTTTTTGTTACCTGTCCCTGCACAAAACTGAATTTGCATTTTGGATAAAGCCATTCTGAAATGAATGGTGCAATAACTTTGATTTCCACTATCAAAAGATTATTTCCAATATTTTGCGAAGTTTTCATCAGCTTTTTTGTTAAGTTAATATTCATTTTGTATAGAATTGAGATTAAGTAACTTTTGGTATCCATGTGCTATATCAGAGCTTGCTAACCAGTTAAAGTAAGAGCAAGAGCTCTCACCATTTTTCTCTCTCAATTGGTTCCAGATTCTCAAGGTAATACCTTAGATATTTTTGTTTTTGACAAGTGGACAGCACTATGATGGAAAATACTGCCCATGTGTTATTGCCCTGAGAGCAATACATCAAACAACAATAAGTAATTGGATTCATATGTGAATCATACCAGTTAGGGGTGGCAAGTTCCTATTCCTGAATGATATTATGAATAATCCGACAACTGTCTAAATGTATTGAATTAATTTTCACTCTTCACCACAGAGAGATTTGGACCTCTAGTTAGTCTAGCACCACAATCGGTCAGCTGCAATTCTGATATTAAATACTATAACACGTTGCCTGATTGAGTTTTAATACGATTGCCTTGATTAGCACACGGATTAATTTTGATCAAGGGAGTATTTCTAAGCTGAGCATTAATAGTCTGTTTTCACTGGTTTCGAATTATGTAAAGCTGAAGGATTTCAAGGTCTGAACTGATCTCAAAACATGCTAGTATATGGCTCCCTTTTTGAGATTTTCATTTCTTTCTGATGTCAGGTCAGATGGTGCATTTAGACTGTTATTGGTGCAGAGCGGAACAGTTTTGCACCAATACAATTTTAAATGTACATTTCTGCTGACGGTATCCAGCTGTTAATGTAATTCTGAATATTGGGAAGAAGTAACAGCTTTTCCCTTTTTTGATGTAGGAGTCTTTGTATAAATACTTATACTGAGAAATTGTCAGCATCACGAGATCTTCTGACTTTTAAGTTCTCAGGTTTCTAACTCAAAGCTGTGATGCACTTGCAGCAAATCCTGTAGCATTGAAATGTCTTCCCCAAGATTAGGTGATGCAGGAAGAGTTAAACTACAAGCAAGGGTCGGCTGTTTGGTTCATTCAACACAGCATGTGGAAAGTTTTACTACATTTTTTTGAAGGAAGCTAGAAATCTTTGACACTGCATGAAGAAAATGTATAATTTGCATTTCTCTTTATCTGTCATCCTTCAAGTTGATTTGTTCAAAATATCTCCAGAAAGTCTAAATTGCTGGTTTTATTTATTGAATTCTGGTTTGGCAGCAGTGCTGCCCTCCACCCCCCATTCTTTCTTCGAAATTTTAAATTGTCTAAAACTCTGACAATGTCTGTCCTTGTATCAAGTCTCTTCAAACATTAATGTTACTTTTGCTGATCTAAATTAGCTCCTGGTCATACAGTGCTTTGATTTTAAAATTCTTATCCTTAACAAAGCCTTCTTCATCTTAGTCTCCTCCAGCCCCTCTCGCTTTGCAAATGTCTGCACTCTTCTAATTCTGGTCTTTTAAGCATCCCTGATTTTAGTTTGCCTGTATGTGGCATACCAGCATCTTTCTGGGTCCTAGGTTCTCATGTTCCCTTTCTAAAACTTACACCTTTCTTCCTTTAAGACTCTCCTTAAAACTGAGTTTGGCTAAGTTTTTGGCCATCATATTCATCCTGAAGTGCCTGGAACTTTAATAAAAGATGATATAAAACTAGAAATTGTTACGGTAAATTGACAGCTTTAATGTTTTTCATTTATCCTGGATCTGCTAGAGACCCTAAGACCGATTCGAAAAGCATTGCATGTTATCGGTGGCATGCTTTTAAAAGAAATGTTTTAAGACCAACAAGTCAATTCCGTAGTTGAAATTACATTTAAACTGATGTGCCATAATGGTGATGCAATATCATTTCTTAAGTTTCACTTTACCAAACTGATAACTCAACTTGTTTTTAAAACCCAAGGTACCGCATGGTACAGAATTAATGCAAAGATGTCGCAAGCTTTAGCAATGACAGCCATGTGAGCACAAACACAATCAAAGTCTAATTTGGAAGTTACGAAATATCTTGTTTCTCCTTTTACAATCGTACAATCCATATGGTATGGAAAGAGGCCATTCGGCCCATCAAAGCAAATGCTAGCCCTCTGAAAAGCATCCCATCCAGCCCTAAACTCAAGCCATTCGATCTAGCTTGTCCATGCTGACCAGCTATCCTAAACTAATCTAATCCCATTTGGCCCATATCCCTTAAACCCTTCTATTCTTATACCCATCTAGATACCTTTTAAATGAAACTGTACCAGCTTCTGCCACTTCCTCTGGCAGCTAATTCGATTCACACACCTTGATGAAAAAGATACCCCTTAGGTCCCTTTCCCCATCACATTAAAGCTGTGTCCTCTAGTTCTAGACTCCCCTACCTGATGAAAAGATCTTGACTATTCACCCTATCTATACCCCATAAAAATTTGTAGTCTTCTAGATAATCACCATTCTACCTCCAACACTTCAGGGAAAATAGCGCAGCCTCTCCAACCTTGGCAACATGCTAGTAAATCTTTGCTGAACCCTTTCAAGAATGGAGACTAGAGTAGAATGCAGTATTCCAAAAGTGATCTAACCAATGTTCTGGACAGCCACAACATGGTGGATGAAATTTGTGGTTTGTATTTTTCTAGGCAAAAATAAGATTATGCATTTTAGAATAAAGTATGTTACCTTAATTTGTATTAAAATCATGATTGGTCGCATACCATTCTAGCAGAACTGAAAATCTTGTCAGCTGATATCTATCCAGTGTTGAGTTCTGCAAGAATTTGTTCCTCAGTAATGTCTTATCTCAACATAACCCTAAAGCCTCTGTGCAAATACAGAGATGAAGGGTTCTTACCAGCATGTGTTGGCATCTGACTCTGGTTTAAAAAACATAAAAGGGTTCTTCTCCGATTTGAAAATATTCTTAAAATCCAAATATAGAATCAATTAATAATTAGATTCCCCAGACTCAATGTCCCTTTTATTCAAATATTCCCTGTGAAATACCATCCCATTACGAGGGTGGATTGTTTTGTTTCCCCTTTCCTGATCCTAGGATCTAGTTCCTGCCCATTGCCCTAATCTAACTGTTTGGTATTAAGTCTGCACTTTGGTTTCTGGTGTGCCAATGCCATTAGAGTTCAGTGAGTAGTTTTATAAGGCATAATAATAGGGTTCACTGTTCCTCCTGTTAAATTTTCTTTCCTAAGGTTGTATTCATAACAGCACCACTTAATTCAGTTTCCTGATTCTAGCACCAGACATATAGAGACAATTCTATACGTTCAGATATATCAATACTGCAAATGAAGCAGAGAGAATGTAGCCATTTGGCTGTTTTATGTCAAACTAAATGCCCTACAGTTTATGCAGGAAAATTTTGTGACTGCTGTAAAACTCTCAATCTGGTTTACGTTAAATCTTTCTGAAAAGTAAATTTTTGAAATATTTGTATTATTTTCTCTTTCCTTGCCCCATTCCCTTGGAAATTCCATTGGTTGCATTGCCTTCCAGTACTTCATTAAGCTGGTCATATTCCCAGCATATAAAATTTGTTGTTAGCTGTGCAAATGTATTTAAAATATTAACAATTTAGATAATTAAAAGGGATTAAGATTGAGATAATCTGATTACCTCTATGTATTAGGAACACTGGGACAGGAATGTACATTATTTAACCTGGTTATATCATTGTTAACAGCATTTTGCCATTTTGTATTTTTCTAAGGGTGCTACAAATTAATACTGATCAAATATAAATTCACCATTTCATGTATTAAATTGTCTGCTTGTTCTCTTTTTGACTTGTATGGATAAAAGATTCTTGCAGCACAGACCGGTTTTGATGTGTGGCATTTAAGTCTGAGAACTGAGGATATCTGTTGTTTGAGTGTTTCATAGCCTATGAAACAGAGCAATGCTAGAAGCCCATTCATTGTATTTCAGAGTTCTTGAATCATATTTGGGAGCCTATACCTTTTAATGCAGAAATGTGTGTTTACTACTGAGATTATATCCAATTGCTTGTATGAGTGTGCAGCTCATATACCAGGCTCAATTTGAGTTGCATCTTGAGGGATCAGCCTTGCTATAACCTTCGCAACTTCAGGGCTCTGCAGTAGGTTAAAATATTACTACATCATCACTTGCGGTTCATGCAAAAAATAATATTTGTGTAAAAATGGCTGGGTTTGTTTTGAAGGAAGCATTCTTTGTGTGAAGTTGTTTTGAAGTCCCTAACTGTGAGAGTTTGTCTTTGCATCTGTGTAGATGTGATGGGTGTGGCTTCCTTGAAATTACACAAGACAGAAACAGCAGTCAGCTTTCTGATCTTTTACTGGGATAACAATGAATTTAGATCCCACTGCATCTGTCATGTCTGTAATTTTTATATTGGCAACAAAGCAATGTTGGAAATCTGAAAGTCCTGGAAATATGCAGCTTTTTTAAAATAGCTGATTTGCATTCCAATTTTCTCTGCTTTCTGTCTCAAGTGATCAATGTGCTATGGAAATGCTTGAAAGTATTCATGTGGCTTTTGACAATTAAGCTTTATGTTGACAGCACTGGAAACTGTTTAGCTAGTTCTGAATGACTGAGTTTACTACATTGCATTTTTTTTTATGTAGGTTTAAGTATGTCCTCACCAGATCTTATCAGGCTGTACTTGAAGTTCTTATTCCTTTTAAATGGAATTAATGTTATTTCAGGCACAAATGACCTGATCAGAGTTCACAGATAATTTGTTTTTTGTTGTCCAGTTGCAGAATCTTCTATTGATCAGTTTTGCGTTGTCCAAATAATTGTTTCTACTCGTGTCTGAATGTAACAGTACCCAGAGCTGAAAATGTGTTGCTGGAAAAGCGCAGCAGGTCAGGCAGCATCCAAGGAGCAGGAGAATCGACGTCGATTCTCCTGCTCCTTGGATGCTGCCTGACCTGCGCTTTTCCAGCAACACATTTTCAGCTCTGATCTCCAGCATCTGCAGTCCTCACTTTCTCCTGTAACAGTACCCATTTAATCTGTCCAAATTAATACCTCCACCTTCCACCCTGGGGCAGAAATTTTAAATTGTCTGCTGCCATTCATTTTTATTGAGCTCCTGGGGCTCTGACCATCTGTTGTAGAAACCGAAGTAAGCCATTGGCTCATCAGGTCTGTTCTGCCATTCAGTCAGATCATGGCTGATCTGATGATCAACTCCAATTTCCTGCCTTTACCCCATAACCATTGATCCCCTTACTGATTTGAAAGTCTCTTTGTCAGCCTTAAATATACTTAACCACCCCACCTGTACAATTAAAAGTTCACTACCCTCTGAGGAAATTCCTCCTCATCTGTTTTATATGGATGACTCTTACTGAGATTGCCCTCCTACAGAAAATATATTATTAAAGTAGAAAAAGTTCATATAAGATTTACTGGTTGCTATCTGGACTGGAAGGTTTGAGTTATAAGGAGAGCCTGGATAGACCTGAACACTCTTCCCTGTAGTGTAGAAAGCTGAGGAGTGACCTTAAAGGCGTATAAAATCAAGAGGGTCGTAGATAAGGTATCCCACAGGTTTTCTTTGTGGTAGGGAAGTTTGAAACTAGAGAATATAGATTTAAGATAAGTGGGGAGAGATACAACATGGTCCAGAGGGATAACTTTCTTCGCAACAGGTTGCCAGAGGTGGTGATGGAAGTGAATAGTTTTGTAATTGAAGACCCAATTAGATGGGTATGTGGATGGGATAGGTATAGATGGACATGGACCAGACGTAGGCAGATAGGACTGGTTTAATTGTGAAAACTGGGCAGCATGGGCAAGTTGAGCTGAAGTGCCTGTTTGCTTGTTGTAGGCCTCTATGACTCTAATTTTCAGTTCCCCAAGCCAAGATGTTCCGGTACACTTGACGACTTTAGCATCTACCTGACAATGTGGAAAATTGCCCAAGTGTGTCCTGTACATAAAAAGCAGGAGAACTGCAACCTGGCCAATTAACTGCCCCATCAGCTACTCTCAATCATCAGTAAAATGGTGCAAGGTGTCATCAGTAGTGTTATCAAGTGGCACCTGATTAGCAATAGCCTGTTCAGTGGTGCCCAGTCTGGATTCAGCCAGGGCCACTCAGCTTCTCATCTGGGTTCAAAGTGAACAAAGCTGAATTCCAGGTGAGGTAAGAGTGACAGCCCTTGACATCAACACTGCATTTGATAGATTGTGGCATCAAGCAATTCAAGCAAAAGTAGAATCAATGGATATTGGAGAAAACTGTCCACTAGTTTGAATCATACCTGGTGCATAGGAAGATAGCAGTGATTGTTGGAGGTTAGTCATCTCGGTTCCATGAAATCACTGAAGGAGTTCCTCAGGTTAATGTCCTCGGCCCACCTTCAGCTGCTTCATCAATGACCCTCATAAGCTTGGAAGTGGGGATGTTCACTGAGCAATGTTCAGCACCATTTGCAATTCCTTGGATACTGAAGCAGTCCATATTGAAATGCAATGACATCTGGACAATATCCATGCTGGTTTTGACAAGTGGCAAGTAACATTCATGCCACACAAATGCCAGGCAATGACCATCACCAATAAGAGGCAATCTAGCCCCCCCCCACCCCCATAACATTCTCTGGTTTTACCATCACTAAATCCCCTGCTGTCAACATCCTGGAGGTTACCATCGACCAGAAACTTGACTGGACTTGACATGTAAGCACTAACAAGAGCTGGTCAGAGCCTAGGAATACAGTGGCAAGTAATTCACCTGACTACCCAAAGCCTGTCCATCACTTACAAGGCATAAATCAGGAGCATGGAATACTCACCACTTGCATAAATGGGTGCAGCTCTTAACACTCAAGCTTGACACCATCCAGCCAAAGCATCCCACTTGATTGACGCCACACCCACAAGCATCCACTCCCTCCCCCACTGACGCTGAGAAACCGTAGTATGTACTTTGAAAACGTGCACTGCAGAAATTCACCAAAGATCCTCAGGCAGCACCTTCTTAACCCATGACCACTTGCAGGGGTAGCAGATGCATACCCTGCAAGTTCCCCTCCAAGCCTGTTACCGTCTGGACTTAGAAATATATTGTCAACCGTTCATCGATCCTTTACTGTCACGAGGTCAAAATCCTGGAATTCCCTCCCAAATGGCAATATGGTTCAACCCACAGTAGGTCAAGAAGGCAGCTCACCACCATTTTTTTCAAAGGCAGCAAGGGACAGTTAATACATTCTGGCCAGCCAACAATGCACATACCACAAGTGAATAAAAATAAAGTTTAAACTTGCTAGGGAAAGTTGTGCCTCTTAACATATAGTGATCTATATTTGCATGTGATTTTAAAAAAAGAACAGTTCAACCTGCTGGGTCTCATTTCTGTAGGTATTAACTAATTCGTGATTAAAAGGTTAGTTCTTAAGTTTATCTGGTCATTCTCATGGAAATCAGAAGCACAAAGGGACTTGGGAGTCGTGGTTCAGCGTTCTCTTAAGGTTAACATGCAGGTTTAGCTTACAGTTAAGCCAAATGAAATGTTAGCATTCATTTCAAGAGGGATATAAGAACAGATGAACTGCTGCGACAGTATAAGGTTCTGGTCAGATGGCATTTAGAAGTTTTGACCATTTTTCAGCCTGTATCAAATGAAGGATGTGCTGACATTGGAGGAGTCCAGAGGAGGTTTACAAAAATGATTCTGGGAATGAAGGGCTTGTTTTCTGGAGTAAATAGGACTTTGGGTTTGTACTGGATAGAGTTTAGAAGGATGAGGAGGGATCTTATTGAAACTTGCAGGATACGGAGATGGAGCAGCATGGTGGCTCAATTGTTAGCACTGCTGCCTCAGCCAGGGACCTGGATTCAATTTCAGCCTCTGTATGGAGTTTGCACGTTCTTCCCATGTCTGTGTGGGTTTTCTCCCACAATCCAAAGATGTGCAGATCAGGTGAATTGGCCATGCTAAATTGCCCATAGTGCTAGGTGCTTCTGGGTGGGTTACTCTTCGGAGGGTTGGTGTGGACTTGTTGGCTGAATGGCCTGTTTCCACACTGTCGGGAACCTAATGTAATCTAATAACATTTCCACGAGTAGGAGAGACGAGAACTTGAAGGCACTTAATGAATAGATGATCTTTGCCCGATTTCAGTTCTATTTTCAGCCAGCTGGTGGTTAATCTGTGGAACTCTCTACAGAAGGCTTTAGAGGCTAAATCATTAAGTGTCTGGGGAATATGGTTAAGAAAGATACTAACCATGGTCGAATGAAGGAGTCGAATTGATCAGCCAAATGGCTGAATTTTGCTCCTATATCTTATGATTTACTCAACTTTCCAACGCCAGACTTTACATCTAAAAACGCACTGCTAATGTTTATGAGCTGAATGAGTTTCGTGCATGGTTTCCTGGCTTGGAGGTTTCCAGTTAAGTAATTTGGACACTTTAGGGGTTTTTAAATGGCAAAAATGTCCTGGTGATGAATCGCAATCTCAGGTCTTGTATCAGATGTACAGCACCGAAACAGACCAGAGATTTTAAATTGGTCTAGTCCTGTTTACCAGCACTTGACCCATTTCCCTCTAAAACCTTCCTATTCGTATACCCATCCTGATGCTTTTAAATGTAACTGTATCAGCCTCTGCCACTTCCTCGGGCAGCTCATTCTATACATGCACCACGCTTTACATTTAAAAAGTTGTCCCTTAGGTCTCTCAATTCTTTCCCCCCTCACCTTAAACCTATGCCGTCTAGTTCTGAACTCCTTCAAGTCAAGGAAAAGACCTTGTCTATTTACCCTATCCATTATGGTACAGAAGGAAACCATTTGGCTCATCATGCCTGCATCAGTTCTTCAAATGAGTGCTGATTTCTGCTTTATACCCTCAACAATGCTCATTATTTTTATCCAAATAATTATCCTATGCCTACTTGAAAACCTCATTTTGAACTAAATTAAGCTGAATTGCATTTCTTCACTTTTAGGTACTGCTGTGCCTAGTCGTAATTCTTTTAAAATCCCTTTTTGCTTGTGTAAAAGTTATATATTGTGCCAATCAAGCAGGCTGCTTTGTCCTGCATGGTTTAAAGCTTTGTGTTATTGGAGTTTCTTTCATCCAGGCAAGTGGAGAGTATCTCATCACACTCCTGTCTTGTATGTTGTCGGTGGAGAAAAGGCTTTACAAAATCAAAGGTAATTAGTCGCAGAGACCTAACCTCTGACCTCCTCTTTTGGCACAATATTTATCTGGTGAGTCCAGTTTCTGGTCAGTGGTAATTCTCTGGATATCATCAGTAAGGAATTCAATCATGGTTGTCCCATTGACAGTTAAGGGGCAATGGTTAGATTCCCTTTTGCCAGAGAGGCTCATTGCTCAGTGCTTCTGTGGCACAAATGTTAATTTGTCATTTGTTGGTGCAAACTTTGTCCATGTCTTGTTACATTTAGACATGGACTGCTTCAGTACTTGCGGAGTTGTGAATGGTGCTGACCATTGTGCAATCATCTGCAAATATCCTAATATCTGACCTTATGATAGAGCAATGGTCACTGAGGCAGCTGAAGCTGGACCTAGGATGCTGCCATGAGGAACTCCTGCAATGCTGAGATGACCAACCTTCAACAGCCATTTTTTCTTCCTTTGCACCAGGTATTACTTGGAACCATTGGAGAGTTTACCTTCTGATTCCCATTGACTGCATTTTAGTTTAGGTTCCTTTGCCACATTGGATCAATTGCAGCCTTGATGTCAAGGAAGAATTGTATGGCATCTTTGTTTGGGTTATCTCAGTGAATAAAAGCACATTGAGATACAGATAATGTCTAAAATCAAGCTGTCCAAGAGCTGCACAACTTTCTTTCCATTGCCACTTCCAAAACACAATATTCATGAGACTGAAGAGGCAGTTTTCAGGCTGATCGTGTTTGGATTCATTTGTGCATACACATGGTTGGAGTCCATTGCAACGCATCTGCTTTCTCCCCTTCCCCCAAATCTTCCCTGTCACTCAGATGCAAAGCTGTCTGATCCACTGACAGGAGTGTTCTGATTGCACCATTCTTTGCCGCTTTCAAGGGAGATTGATTGATTGATTGATAGAAAACAGCCATTTACAGAGGAACCTCAATAATCCAAATGAGATGGGCGGACACTATTTTGTTTGGATAATTATTCTATCAATCGATTTCCTCTGGGGCTTGGAGTTTTCTGTGAAGTCTGCTCTCTGCTCAGGAAACTAGACAGCAGCACACAGTACGCGGTAATTGATAATTGGATAATCGATGTTCCTCTATTTCTGTTGTGTAAGGATTGCAAGAAAGTTGGATAGAAAGTCCAAAATCTGGGATACTCCATATCTAGCATAATCTCAATTCCAAGGGTGCGGATGCTTTACTTTCTCCCGTACGGAGCATGCTGAAAATATATTGTGTTTTGGATTTCATGTCAAGCCATAAAATCTCAAGTAAGTATTTGCCAAATTGCATTGCTGTAACTACATGATCAGTGTAGTTATGTTACTGGAACATTCACCACACCTCACTGATCTGGGTCAGTTGGCCATTGCCATATTATTGCACTTCATATCGAAACATTGTGTAACAGAGACAGAAGTGGAATTTGTAAATCTGCTGTTGGATGTTATTCATGCAAGTCATTTCAAAATTGCTGGAATTCCTGCTATACATTGATACCGCGGTCATTCCTTTTGATCAATGATGTCAGTCTTGTATTGTGATTCCAATTCTATTTCTAGAAAAAAGTTAAAAGCGCATGTTGAATTTGATTGGAAAGCACACAGTTAAAGTTTTAACCAGTGATGCATTTTTGCAGGTGGCAGTTCAGTGCAGATGTTGAGTAAACAGCATTCTGTGTACCATAAAAGGGGCCTTTGTGTTTACAAGATGACACCATGAATTCTTGAACACTGAAACGCCAGTTCCAGCAACAAAAGAAATTACAATTCTCTGGACACTACTCTCCTTCCATGAAACTTTGGAACCATTGACACAAAAACTAGAGTAATTTTCTTATTTGAGAAGCTAATTTGCCAAGTTTAGAAATAAGAAAAGCAGTCTGTAGATCTAACAGTATTGGGTTGCATAATAATTTGAACTTGAAATTGTAACTTGCTTTGTTACTCAAATTTATCTTTTTGAATTAGTAACACTTTTGTTAGGGTTATCACTGGAATTGGTATTTTACACGGTGTTAAAGTAACATTAATTGTGACTAGAAAAATCCACAGTCTAACCATACAATTTTTTTGGCTGACAAAGTAAACATGGTGATGGAAGGTGCAAATAGAAATAGTGTTTATTTGCTGGAGTATGGTTGGACATCATCTCATTTGTACTGGACAGCATGATTGTTTTCATTATTCTTGGCCTATTTGAGAATTGTCTTTTTTTAAAAAAAAATTTGAAGTTTCTAGCGATGTTTCTCAGTTTCCACTAATGCGATGAGTTAGAAATTTTTTTTAAAAGGCAATGGATTTAATAAACTGGATGGAAAGAACAGAGGCCATCTATTTAATTCCTGTTCCCTGCATTAGACCCTTCAGTAGTTTCTGCTTCTAGAATTGATTGAAAAATTCAGGTCAATTTGGTGGAATTAATTCCTGAATTTCTTGACAGTGGCCTCAGACTTTGCCATCTCCATGTTCTGTTGCTGAGAATGTATCTCCCACATTCCTCCTCCATCTAAAGTTATGCTGCCAGTTTCCACTCATCCACCACATGTGATTGCTGTCCTACATGTATCCTGATATGCATATCTTAACTTTACAAATCACATCCTTGTGTCCACTTTGCATTTTCTATTTAACCTCCACCAATGCAACACACTCACGCCACTATACCTCACTATTTGTAGCCATCTCGGTTCAATGGTATGGAATTGTTTCCCAAATTTTTTGCTGAGCCCATGTCCTTTCCATAAAATCTGCCTTTGGTCATCCCTCCTAATATCTTATTTCCTCTAATTGCAACAATGACAATGCTTCAGAAATACTCATTAGCTAACAGAACACTTGGGCATCCTGAAAATATCACTCATTTTTTTCCTTGATGGTATAGATTCCGGTTTCTCCCTATCAAAGTTGATATTTATTGGCATGAACATTTTTTTGTCTTTACAAAAATATAAAGTTACTGAAAATATAACAAATACCGGTATAATAAAGAAAAACGCAAATTACAATACAACTACTGTCTACTAACTACTAGCCTACCCTATAATACAAAACAAAACCTAACACTGCAAAACAACCCCAATAAATAAGTGATTAATAAAACAAAAATACACGAAAGAACACAAACACAAAATAGCAATGCTCGGTGCTAAGCTCCCAAACAAAAGAACGGGAGCATTGTGTATATACACGATTAACTCGAGTCCCCCCTCAGGGCTCAGCAAACCTAACCATCCTGGTTAAACAAACGCTCGAGTTAAGATAACAGACAATTCTGTATCCAACTAACTCAAAAAGGGCTACCATGCCTTATATAAAAAAAGTCTGTGTTGTGCACCATGTTTGTGAAAAAATCCAAGGGAATGTGCACCATAATTAATTTCAGCCATCCCAGGAAGCCTGGCGGGTTCTCAGACACCCAATTCACCAGAATATTCTTAAGTGCACAGTAAGAATATTAAATAGTTTCTTCCCATGCCTGTCTAAAGATAAATTTGGTAGACCTAGGAGGAGTGATATCGGGTCTGCTTTAACTTTGGTCCTTGATATCCCCCCTATCTCTCCCGTCACAGCACTCCAATAAACACAGACTGTGGCATGTCCAGAAGCAATGGGTAAGAGTATTTGCACTTATTTTACATTTGGGGCACATTGAAGACCCCCCTTTTTAAACTTTGCCAGACAGTTCAGTACCAGACGAACCCTGTGCAGAACTTTTTAACTGCATAACACATGTCCTACTACAAATTGAGATCTTTCGCATGTTCTCCCATATGTCCTTCCAAGTTTCCGAAGAGAATCTCCACTCCAAGCTCTAGCTCCCAGACCCCTCATAACTGGTTAATATCCTGCAGGTCCTGCCACCCAGCTGGCAATAGAGGGCACTAACCGAGAGGGTGCTTGTGGAATGTTGCAACAACTTTTCTGTAATGGGCTTATAGGGCTTAGTGAGAAGCATTGTAGTCTTCTGGATGAAGCCCGTAACCTGAAAACAGCAGAAAAGATCTCTGCTGGGCAGCACGTATTTGCAGCTCAATTGCTCCAAAGACGACATAACCTCCCCCCTCAAACAAGTCTCCCAAACTGGAAACTCCTCTCGCTGCCCATAGTTTGAACCTAGAGTCCATCATCCCTGGTTGGAATCCCAGCATACCAACTATGGGCGTAAGTGGTGAAGTCTTGGAGAAAACAATCCTCACTCTGACGCATTGCTCTCCATGCCTTGACCATACTAATAACAAAGGGGTTCCAACAATGGTCCATGACTGTCCTCATCTTATCCATGAACAACAGGTTAATAAGAGGGCACTTTGCCTGGAAGGCATTGAAAATAAGCCATATTGAGCCCAGATTGTCACCTGCCCAATTGCGCACACAGGACAGCAGGGAACTCGATTGATACCTCCTGATCTCTGGGAAATCAACTCCTCCTCATCCTTGAAGTAACTGCAATTTAGCAAGTTGGATGAGGGGCTGCCCACGATGCCAGACAAAGGAGCTAAATCAACTCAGAAGTTGACCTGGGAAACATTGTAGGGAGCATGGGATAAAGCAAACGAGGAAGGACATTCGTCTTAATGAGGGCTATTCAGCCCAACCATGAAATTGGAAGAGCCTCCTGTCTTCTGAGACCCCGCCTAATATCGTCGAGAGCAAAGCTAAACCAAAATAACCGATCAAACATGGGGGTTAATAAAAATGCTAGGTATTGGAACCCAACCTGTGACAGCTTAACCTAGGGCCACCTTTCAACCTCCAGCACTTCCTTGAGGTTCCCTAAAGGCATAGCCTCCGATTTTGCAAAGTTGATCTTATATCCTGATATAACCCCAAATGAATTGATACAATGTATCAGATGGGGTATGGAGGTCATCTGGTTTGATTAAAAACAGAAAGGCGTCATCCGCATACAGAGTAATCTTGTGTACCCTTGATCCCACTTCCGGAGCGGTTATGTGGAGTTCTGATGAATGGTCTCTGCTGACGGCTCTATCACCAACGTAAACAACAATGGTGAAAGGGAGCACCCTTGACTACCCCTACCAACCCAAAAGTTCCCGGACTTCACCCCATTGATGACTGCAGCCAGATGATGGCGATATAAACCTCCATCCATCTAGCAAAGGCCCCACCCAACCCAAACCGCTCTAAGACAAATGAGATATGGCCATTCCACCCGGTCAAATGCTTTCTTTGTATTTAAGGAAATCACTAACCCCGAATCGATCGTTGTTGACATACTTGGACCGTATTCAGCAATGTTCTAATATTATAAGACCTACGGCCCCTTACAAAACCTGTCTGGCCCTCTGAAGAAGGTGTTGCCCCATATATTGTCAATCTCAGTGCCAAGATCTTAGACAGAATCTTGAAATCTGAATTTAATAGAGAGATGGGCGTATATGAGGCACAATCATCAGGAACCTTCCCCTTCTTAAGAATAAGGAAAGTATTACCTCCTCTCGAAGATGGTGGTAAGCATTTATGCATATTGGAGTGATTGTACATCTCCAACATCAGCCCCGACAGAATCCCTATAAACTCCTCCTTAAACCTCCCCCAGGAGACCATCAGGGCCAGACGCTTTCACACTCTGAAGTTGCCTAGCTGCCTCCTGTACTACTTGAACTGTCAAGTGGGCATTTAAGGAGAGAGGCCTGTTGCAATGTTACCCCATGGAGGTCCAGGTTCTTAAAGGCTTCTATTTTAGCCCACCTGTCCTCATAACCTTCAGACCGATACAATTCAGAGTAAAAACTTCGAAAAGCCTCATTAATCCTTTTGGTAACATGTGTAAGGACCCCAGTGCTGCCTCTAACTGTAGTAATGGATTGGGGAGCACGCTTTCCCCTAGTCAGATACGCTAAATTCCCTGGCCTGTCCCCATACTTGGAGGAGAAAGTGAGGACTGCAGATGCTGGAGATCAGAGCTGAAAATGTGTTGCTGGAAAAGCGCAGCAGGTCAGGCAGCATCCAAGGAGCAGGAGAATCGACGTTTCGGGCATGAGCCCTTAGAGGTCGGGGTGGAGGGTGTTGGTAAAGTGGATGAACTGTTCAACCTCCTCGTGGGAGCACGAGGCAGTGCCGATACAGTCATCGATGTAGCGGAGGAAAAGGTGGGGGGTGGTGCCAGTGGAGCGGAGGAAAAGGTGGGGGGTGGTGCCAGTGGAGCGGAGGAAAAGGTGGGGGGTGGTGCCAGTGGAGCGGAGGAAAAGGTGGGGGGTGGTGCCAGTGGAGCGGAGGAAAAGGTGGGGGGTGGTGCCAGTGTAGCGGAGGAAAAGGTGGGGGTGGTGCCAGTGTAGCGGAGGAAAAGGAGAAAGGGCTCATGCCCGAAACGTCGATTCTCCTATCCCCGTACTTGACCAGCCTTTGTCTAGCAAAAGCAAGTTCTTTCCTTGCGGTTTGTGTAAGTATTGAATTCAAGGTAGCCCGGCGGGCTGTGATCTGCTGTAGCTTAGTCACTGAAGGCTGTGCAAAATGTGCTGACTCGGCAGCTTTCAACCACGTCTCAAGAAGACACTGCTGTTCCCCCACCTATCATTTCAGTCTAGCCAAATAGGAAATAGCTAATCCCCTAGCAGTCTCCCGTAGCATAGACTGACTACTAGCCATGCCTGAGTTGATAGTCAAGGACTCCTGAAACTCAAAAATTATTCCACAGATTTGGAGTCCTTAAGGAGAAAAGGATCCAGATGCCAGTGCTGCAAACCTAGCCCCTCACTCTTGGCGTTAACCTCCAAGTATGCCACCACATAATCAGATAACTATGTTCCCAGTTTTACAACCCATAATCAAATCCAGAAGGGTCGAGGACGCCAGAAAAAGATCCATTCTTGTGAGGTTTTATGTGGGTTTGAAAAATAGGTGAAGTCCCTGCTGGAAGGGTGAAGACCTCTCCATATGTCCACCAGCCCCAACGCCTCATGTAAGTCAGCCACCTGCTTGGTCTGCGAAGAAATAGTTGGCCCACTAGCCATCCTGTCCACTGTCTGATCCAAAAAGCAATTAAAATCCCCCCCCCCCCCCACAATAATGTGCCATGTTCAAAAGGCACTAACCAAAAATTTGAGGATGCACCGGCGGACAGTAGACATTTAAAATGTCATATTCCTCTCCATGTATCAGGGCCTTGCGTATCACAAATTGCCCGTACTCCTCTTTCACCTGCTCCAATAATGTAAACGGAAGGTTTTTCTGAATAAGTACAGCCACTCCCCTACTTTTAGTAGTAAAGGTTGAAAAGAATACTTGGTCTTAACCCCTGCCCCCATTCCCCGTTATGGCTTCAGGTGTTCCCCATCATCATCAAGATGGGTTTCCCACAACAGAGCGTTATCAGCCCTTTCCATCTTAAGACTAGAAAGCACTTGTTTTCCTTCTAACAGGTGAATGATTTCCCTTGATGTCTCAAGTGCACCATTTAACAAGGCACTAAGTCATATCCCCTTTCAGAGACCCTTGAACCCCCGGGAGGGAGAACCCTGCTTACAATGCGCCAAGCGCAAGTGGATTGTGATGTGTTTTGAGCCTCCCTGAAATAAAACAGTATATGAAGGTTTTCTTCGGCTTTGGTATAACAGAAGGAGCATGGTTCAAGCTTTCCCTGTAATTGAAGTTCTTCAGTGCATTCTTATTCATTATTTGTAATTTATTATATAACTTTATTTTATTTGCCAAAAAAACTTACCTGCATACATTGAAGCTGTCTTTTTTTTTTCAAAAATGAATATTTGTGTTGAAACCTTCTATTATATGCAGTTCCTGGCTGTTAGTGGAATTATCCTATTTTAATTGCATCTCATGACAGATCTTTTGTGACCATTTGTGTCCTAGTATTGACTCACTGACTCTTAAGAGTAAGCCACTTGTGTACACACCCTCATGTTTTCATAAATGCCAAATTTGGATTTAATAATCAAATTTCTAATAGCTGAGCAAAATGATAAAATTCACTTTTTAAATGCAGTGATATCCATTGTACTTTGCACAAGCCTGTAATCTGTTTTGAGGTTTCTGTCAGAGCCTTTTACTTTGAAAAGCAGCCTATAAATGTTCCATTATCTTTCAAGTAACAAAATCTTATACTTTAAGAACTGGGGGTCTGCTGAAAAAAGAAATGCCATGGCATTTTAAACAGGTAAACATTCTCCATCGTTATTTTGGCAGACTTTTATGATTTCTTAATGAATAACTTATGAGGTATGTCCACTAATTTGTGTTTAGCCACTTCCCCTCAAAAAAATTGATCTTCTGTAAAATGGTTAGAGCCCAGATAGTTAACATATTTAGTATTTGAATTGAAGGGAGGATAAGTTCTTCCTGATGCAGAAGAGAAAATTATAATATTTAGGTCAGTTTCCTAATCCCTGACATTGCATCTTTTAGATCCTCTTTATTTTATCCCATTGATTCCTGTCAAGCTCTAGTCTCTTGTTCGCACTCCAGTGCCTTGGACGGCTACTTTTTGTGAGAGCTTGTGTAGATATTTCTCCTGCATTCTAAATAAATGATTTGACCTAATAATTTGTGAATCCCTTTTTGAGCTTCTGTGTTGTCTTTGTAATTTGCTGTCAGAATATGGGAATGCCAGCAAGTCTCGATTATTGCTTATCCCATGTGGTCTTGCTATCTTATAGTTGTACTATTTTGGAAAATTTGACAACTTTGATGCTGAAATATTATACCGTGCTGTGCATGGTGCAATACTGATTTCTACCATTTTGTGATGTCTGCATGTCCATTGCTTCAAAATAGGTTTTGGGTCAAATACATGACACCTGTCTAGATTTAGTTACGCTTATGCTCCTAAAGCATATTGTGAATAAAATATGCATGCAACAAAGTACGTTTGAAGTGTTCCATCATTGCAGTCCTCTTACCTGTTTGGCAATAATGCTGGTTTTAAAAACAGACAGACTTGGGGCTGTATAGTTCCTTTCAGGGCCACATGATACCACAAAGTACTTTACAGCCAATAAAGTATTTTTGATATATAATCATTGTTGAAATGGAGATAACAAATGGCAAATTTATACACAGGTTCTTGCAAATTGTAATGAAATAAAGGCTAGATACTTTATATTAAAAAAACTGAAGTTGACTGAACTTATCTCTACAAAATTGTAGCATGGAATCTGTGCATCTTGTGTTCACGTCTCACCAAAAAACTGCACTCCATCAGTTCAGTATTCCTTGGTTCACTACACCTGTCTTTGAAGTGGGGCTCAAACTCTCAACCAGCTGACATTTTGGTTTTGTGGATACTGAAACTGAGGTGCGTGGAAAGAAACTAATTTTAAATATATTACCCCAAAATACTCAATCATTCAGAGGAATTTTTCATTCACCTCAGTGATGTGGATGTCTCTGGCTGGGGCAGCATTTGTTACTCATCTCTAGGTACCCTTGAAAAGGTGCTGCTTTAAATTGCCGCAGCCAGTTTGCTATTGGTAGACCTACAGTGTCATTAGGGAGAGAATTTCAAGATTTTAACACAGTGATACTGAAGGATATGATCTTGGATTGTAATACACTAGCGATTCAGCAAGTAGAGTTTGCTTTGTTATTGAATGACAGCTGATCTTATAATCCTCAACTGCATTTTGCAACCTTTTACCCATAACCCATGATTCCTTCACTGATTAAAAATCTGTCCATCTCAGCCTTGTATATGCTTAATGACCCAGCCTCAAAATCCCTCTGCAGTAAAGAATTCCACAGATTCATTACCCTCCGAAGAAGTTTGTCCTCATTGTGCCTTAAATATAGGACCACGTTCTATGTATCTGCTGCATTTGTCCTCCTAGATGTAAGTGGTTGTCAGTTTTGAAGATGCTGTCTAAGAGCCTTGGTGAATTAGTTTCTGATTTCCAGTGTCTGCAGCTCTTTTTTTTTTGTATTTGAGGAATCTTGCACAAATTTCAACCATTTGGCAGAAAGCAATAAATGCATACTTTATTAAGAATCAAAATGTATCAATTTATTTTAATGTCGGAAATAAAGTCTAATTTCTTTGATCCTCATGTTGAGTCATACTTTAAAGTGGAACATCAATTATCCAGGCACCAGATTGTCTGCATTCTCAAACGAACTCTCAAATAATTAGATAACGTTAAGAGACTAGTGGTAGTTACAGCTTCAAACAAGTTTTTGCCCTGTGAGCTGCCATTTTTGTTTTGGTGGGCAGGTGACTGTCTCACGTGATCTATGAGCTTTTCCAAGTATTTCTTTTCCCCAACAAAGTAAACCTTTGACATAGCACTGAAGATACTGTCCTTGATCTTCAGTGATCCTATCGGAGGCACCCTCAGGTAGTGCCAAAAAATTAGAATAATTACAAAGCTTCCTGCAGTTTGGGAACGGGATTAATCAGCACTGCAATATCAGCTGATACTTGCTGACAGAAGCAATTGAATGCTGCTAGAGACATTGTCTCACTGTTTAGATACTCCATTCCAATCAGCAGCATGCTGCTCATTATTTGCTAATTAGCTGTAGGGATCCTGCACTAACAGATCATTGAGCTTTTACTGTAATAGGATCCAATATAACTACTTGTGCTCTTTATATTGTGTCCTGATATTTTAAACATGATAATTTCATTCTAAAGCACTTGCCAAAAATATGATTAGCTTTTATTTAAATGTTGCCATACAGTGCATTGAAGTTTTCTTTTGAGAGCGTGAGTCAGCTTTATGGCATGACTTACTGGAATACTTTCTGAACTGCCCATAGCATTGAAAACTACCAGTAGGTGTAGTGTGTAAAGCAGGTTGTCGTTCATTTGGGCAAACCCAGTATAGTACATGGATGTAGCTTTTACCACTTAGCACATAACAGAACTACCCTCATTGTTATAAATCTGTATTTTCTCATTGCTCTCACATGTAGCTCTGGTAGTATGAACCTGTGTTGGCTTTTGGGCATAACGTTTGGTTGAAAAGTGGTTACCTTGTACTCCACTCCCAAAGGCTCAAATTTACCATATCCTGGGAGCAAAAGAGTACAAGACTCATCTTGCTTTCATATTGCTGACTTTCAGTGGAATGTGACAAAATTCTAGATCAGATCTTTGAGAAGCATTAAATGGCATCCACTTGTAAATTTGCAGTGGGCACGATTTGTTTATTCATCCTGTTCTTGGAGAAAATGTAGTCAATCTTATCCTGATTTATCAGAATAATCTCTCAACCCTGCATCCTTTTTTTTTTGTGGAACTATCAAGGAATGCTAGTTTTGTCAACAAAGGGATTGTTACACACTCTAGGTATCATTATAGTTGTCTAAAAATGAGGATCTCTGGATCTCAGGCCCTGTGTTAATCCGCTTCTTCCCAAGAAGCAAACGTCTGTCAAGGATGTATTAGTGTTAACATTCCACAGCTCAACGTTAATTGTGAAATCAGTGTTTTTTTTTAATCAGAAACGAATATTGTCTATACATTTGCATTTATATAGCACCTTATGGTGCCAAATCCCCTTGAAGAGCTTTGTGTTATTACTTTACAATGACTTGTATCGGCAAGATAAATGCATGAAAAAATAAAAACCGAAAGGCCTGCAAATGCTGAAAATCAGAAACAGGCAAATTCTGGAAAAACTCAGCAGGTCTGCCAGCATCTCTGCAGAAAATTCAGAATTATAAGTGCATGAAAGTTTGACCTTTATAGTTCATAGAATTGATCAGTGGAGTTTTCTTTTTAATTTTACTGAAGGTAGTTTATTTAGGATAACGTTCTAAAATTCCCAGCAGTCGTCCTGCTATAACCTACTCCACTTGTATTAGGTGAGCTTGGATTGTTATTGGTACAATATTTGTCTACTGCTGCATATAGCAGAAACATCTGGCTTCAATTGACTGGTCACATGTCTGGCTCGTGGCACCCTTTAACTGCAACTGGACAAATAGACTTAGATAGCTCTTCAATTGTCTGCCTGGTCACTACAGGCATGAGAATACGTAACCATGGATGTCAGCCTGAGAATCTCAACACATGAGTCAGCTCCGGAATGGCTTCATTCAGAGGAAACCTAACACCTTTTGGTAACAATGGCTTTACTCACATGGCCTTTTAAATAGTCACACTGGAATATTTGAATTCTGTATAAAGTGAGCATGGAACTACTCATTTGGGCTTGTAGTTCTGAAATGTTAATTTTACATCACTTCATTATGCCACGATTTAGTTGAAAGTGAAAAATTGATTAGATTCCTTTTGTCCTCTTGCCTAAAGAGGAGTCGTAATCTTTGAACATTATTCCTGTAAACCTAATTTTATTGAAGAGTTTGTTTTATTCAAGTAAACACAATTATTGTTGAAGGTCACTTGCTCATTCTAATAATTCTGTGACATTAATTTATGCTTTAGAAGGGATATTGCAAGTGATGAAAATCGACAGAAATGGCTCAACCATATATCGTAAGACTTTGAATCTTTTTCTAAATATAACTCGCTCATTTAAACAAAGACATTAAATGTATTCCATGTATTTTTTTCAGTCTTTGAAGATCAGTCTTAGTCTAGGTGTAATCAGTTATCTCACAAATCCAGCAGATGAAGGCATTGGTAGAGCATGTTGAGTGTAACTAAATTTTGTCTGAACAGCACTTTTGTCATTTTACAAAGGGAACCATTTGATGGGCTACCTTGTCTTCTCATTTCATACATACTATTTTAATCAGGAAGATCGACTGTCCTAACCAAAGCAAATTTAAATACAAATTTGGGAAATGTTTAAAAGGCATCATAAATTTGATTCTATCATTAAACATTGTATGTTTAGCTTATTTTGCTGTTCCTAACTAGGTTGTCCTGAACCATATTAGTTTTTGGGCAATTGGGAAAAATAAATCCACTCACCTCCCCCTCCTTCCACTCACCTTCTCTCCCCCTCCCCCCCCCCCCCCCCCCCCCCCTCCTCCTCCCCCTCCCCCCCCCATCCTCTTCTTTCTTTTTTTCTCTCTCTTTCTCCCCCCCTCTCTTTCTCCCCCCCTCTCTTTCTCTTCCCCCCCCCTCTTTCTCTTCCCCCCCCCTCTTTCTCTTCCCCCCCCCTCTTTCTCTTCCCCCCCTCTCTTTCTCCCCCCCCCTCTCTTTCTCCCCCCCCCTCTTTCTCCCCCCCCTCTCTTTCTCCCCCCCTCTCTTTCTCCCCCCCCCTCTCTTTCTCCCCCCCCCTCTCTTTCTCCCCCCCCCTCTCTTTCTCCCCCCCCCTCTCTTTCTCCCCCCCCCTCTCTTTCTCCCCCCCCCTCTCTTTCTCCCCCCCCCTCTCTTTCTCCCCCCCCCTCTCTTTCTCCCCCCCCTCTCTTTCTCCCCCCCCTCTCTTTCTCCCCCCCCCTCTCTTTCTCCCCCCCCCTCTCTTTCTCCCCCCCCTCTCTTTCTCCCCCCCCTCTCTTTCTCCCCCCCCTCTCTTTCTCCCCCCCCTCTCTTTCTCCCCCCCCTCTCTTTCTCCCCCCCCTCTCTTTCTCCCCCCCCTCTCTTTCTCCCCCCCCTCTCTTTCTCCCCCCCCTCTCTTTCTCCCCCCCCTCTCTTTCTCCCCCCCCTCTCTTTCTCCCCCCCCCTCTCTTTCTCCCCCCCCCTCTCTTTCTCCCCCCCCCCTCTCTTTCTCCCCCCCCCCTCTCTTTCTCCCCCCCGTCTCTTTCTCCCCCCCCCTCTCTTTCTCCCCCCCCCCTCTCTTTCTCCCCCCCCCTCTCTTTCTCCCCCCCCTCTCTTTCTCCCCCCCCCTCTCTTTCTCCCCCCTCTTACCTGCTTAATGAAACCCACTAAACAAGACAAAATAGCTGCTTGAGAGTTTTTGAAGCTGATGAGAATAATGGCAGGAACTTCATTTAAGTCTTGTTTCAGAGGGTAGTTAAGAGTCAACCACGGTCTGGGTCTGGAGTTAGATGTAGGCCAGACCAGATAAGGATGACATTTCACCCTGTCAGTGTATGTTTTTTTAAAACCAGGTAATTTACTCTGCAATGTTCAGCACCATTCGTGACTCATACTGGAGCAGTCAATGTCTAAATGCAGCAGGACTTGCACAACATTTAGGCTTGGGCTGTTATAGCTTTCATGCCATAATAATCAATACACATCTCCCACAAGAGCAAATCTGGTCATCACCCCATGATGTTCAGTGGCATTTCAAGTGTGTAAATAGTTCGTGAAATCCCTACAATGCAGATAGAGGTCATTCAACCCATTGAGTCTGATCCTCCCCCTATAAGCCCACAATTACTCTATCAAACATCAAACTTGCACATCCCAGGACACTATGGGCAATTTCCCATGGGCAGTCCATGTAACCTGCACATCTTTGTGCTGTGGGAGGAAATGAGCACCCGCAGGTAACACATGTCTACATGGGAGAATGTGCAAACTCCGCACACAGGCACTGAGGGTGGAATTGAACCAGGGTCCGGGGTGCTGTGCTAACCACTGTGCCACTATGTTCTTAAATAACATGATTTTGTACAATTCAGTCATTCCCCACCCACCCTTTTGCTCTAAGGAAAATAACCAGCATATCTACACTCTCATCATAGCTGAATCATTGAACTTCGACTTCTACTTGGTGTGTCTAGCCATGCAGGTTTATTTCTGTCTGAAAGTACTGTTTCTGTTCCTCCACACTCAAGAATGAATTCTGTTATTCACAGTCATATCTTATTCTCACTACATCCCTTGCCCAAAACCATAAATCTGTGCTCCCAAGCCCTACCAGTGGCATCTGCACCAATTTTTACAAGTCTTTGAAGAAATTAAATATAAAATCAAAACTGAAGCAAACCAAATAGCGGCATAATTGCTTGCATCAGATTGGGGTGGGAGTGTGGAGGTATTATTCAACTAAACTGGAAATCGAACTGTCCAGTATTTTTCTCACCATTGGCCTTTGACTGTTCAACTCATTTTTAAGTTGCACTGAAATTTGACCATCCACTGACAGCATATTAACTTAATGTTCAATTGCACACGTACTAAGTACATTTTTGTAACAAGATGGCAGGCATTGGGAGTGCTTTGATTTATTGTTGTCACATGTACCTAAGTACAGTGAAAAGTTTGTTTTGCAAGCTGTGCAGGCAGATCATAGCAAACAAGGATATGGAGAAAGTGACGTTCCTTATGCCCAAAATGTTGACTCTCCTGTTCCTCGGATTCTGCCTAACCTGTGCTTTTCCAGTGCTACACTTTTTTTTTGACACAACAGGACATACCGATTTATAAGGTTTTTAGACAGCGAGGCAAGGTTACAGCTGCACAGGATCAAAAATATTGCATATTCAGAAAGTTCTGGAACTCTGTAAAATAGTGACATTTATCACATTGGATGCAAGAATTCGCTGAATTTTCTGATGAAGGGTCATCTCAATCTGAAACAACTTCCTCTCCTCATGCTATCTGGTCCACTGAGTATTTCCAGCAATTGTTTTAAGTCACTGACTCGATTGATTTTTTTTATTAGCTCTTAGTGTCATTAAATTGCTTAAGATTTTAAATATCACTTGCATTGGAGTACTGAAGGTGACAATTTATAACTATGTTTGATTTTTAAGGAAACATAGCTTAGTAACCTTTTTATATTTAACAGTATTGCCATCACTGAATCTTCTACCATCAAAATCCTGGGGGTTACTATTAAGGAGAGTCTTAATGTAAATGCTGTGGCTTAAAACCACATCAGAGGCTATGAAGTTTGTGCGCAACTTGGCTCAACACCCCTCAACCCTATTCACGTTATAGGGCATTGTTCAGAATGCCAGGAGTACTTTGCTCCTGTCGGTTGAATGAAGGTCCAGAAATGGTCAAGAAGCGACTCGACTTGGTGCAAATTCTTCACAATGAAATTTGTGTTCATACAACTTGTGAATTGAAATTATAATTTACATTGCTAAGTTGAAAATACTTAGCTTTTGAAACAGCACATTGTTCCCTTTGAAAAATTCCACCATACCTTATTTATGATTGCTTGGTATTACAAAACTTGAAAATTGCTTAAAAGCTGCAAAGTCGAGCTTTTAGCCTTTCACTGATCGAAACTAGGACTCTAGAAACCAAACGTTTTGAGAGTTCACCCATTTTCTAACAGCTTGAAAGGAATACTGATTTATTGGACTGAGACTAGCATGGCAATGCAGCAGGATATGACTCGGTTCTAGTTAACTAACTAACCTCCGATCAGGGAGGGAAATTGGTCAGGGTGTTGCTGTAGGAACGCAGTAGAGATAGCCAGCTTCCAGAGCCTTTCTAGAAAAAAGATGCAATGTATGCACAAACTCGCTTCATAGCTTACACCAAACAATATCTTGTATTTGAACATGTGTAGCTTCTAGTTCACAAGTGAAATACACCTTGGCTTCATACTATGCACGTTTAGGTAAAACCTTAATCAAGTTTGAAGACCTTTAGCCAGGATTGCTGGGTGAACTATTTTATTAGATAGTATATTGGCATTGCTTGTTCCCAAAGCATGTATTTGTATTATCTACAATGACCTTAATATAAATCTGGATTGGTCCAGGAAAATCTAGTTTAAGTGACTTCACTTGTGTTGATCATAGTGATTACACCAAGTTTATTGGGCAGCATATGTGGGGAAATAGAGAGGGTTAACACTTAAGCATGTTCACTTTACATCAAGATTTCCAGCATCTGTTGTGTTTTACTGAGTGGAATAGTGTCACTGTTAACAATGAAAGCTTTGTGCTTCAAGCTGAAATTTCTTTTTTCAGTCATCTCAAGTTTATTGAAATAGTTCTTATTAAAGAAGGAATTTTGAGAATATACCGGAAGCATTGATTTTTTTATTGTTAAAGCATCTAATCAAAGAAAAGTTGTTTGCGTTCAACATTTTGCTTATAATGAATACTTGGGGAAGGCTGGCTCTTGCAATCTTTCCAATTGGTCATTATCGCAAGTGCCAAACCTGCCCTAGCCTGTTACTGACATCCTGCTGTCTTTCTAATTATTTTAAATCAACCTGATCTCACATTGTGACACATTTCCAATGCAAGTCTGGTGTGGACCCAGACATTCTAGCCCAGAAACAGGAATACTGCTGTTATGCCTAGAGTCCTCTGACTGTCTTTGTATTGTGAACATGACTGTCGTTCAAGATGTTGCCTCTAAAGGACTGAATGATATTTTGACTCGGTTGTAAGTTTGATTTATTCCTGCTCAGTGAATAAAATTGTTTACTACTACCTGTGAAATTCAACATTTATGATGTGATCACATGGCTGAGAAGGTAGCTATTCAGCCCACAATGTTGCACCATCTCTTCAGTTAAGAAACATTAATTACTGGCAATCTTGTTTTTTTTCCCATACCCTTCAATGTTATTTCTAACTAAATAATCAACCAATAACATTTTGAATCCTTCGATTGAAGCTGCCTCCACCATTCATTAAGGCAATGTCTTCTGGACTCTAACTGCTCAGCTCGCATTTGTTTCTTTAGCAGATCACTTTAAATCTGTCTTGTAGTTCTTTATTCTTTTTATAAATGAGAATTCTTGTCCAGCCCCCTTAGATTTTGAAAACTACTATCAGATCTCCTGTGAGGCACCTTTTCCAATCTGACCTCATAATTGAGGTTCCTCATTTCTGGAATTTTCTCATACGTTAACTGTGTACTTTTTCCAGTTCATTCACATCCTTTCAATGATGTGGTACCCTGAAATGTGTACACTATTCCAGCTGAGATCTAACACATGTCTAATAAAAGTTTAACATCTTGATCTTCTACTCTTTGTCCCTCTTAATAAAACCTGAGGATACTGTATTTTTTATTACTCTCTCAACTTGTCTTACCTTTAGTGATCTGTACACACCCTCTCATAGGTCCCTGCATCCCCCAGATTCTTCATACTAAATACATCACTTCATATTTCGCTGCATTGAACCCCACCTGCCACCTGTCTGCCCATTCAGACTAACCTGTCATTTTGGAGTTTTTGATGGTCCCATCAATTTTAAACTCTTCTAAATGTATTGTCGTTTACAAACTTTGAAATTTATCCCTGCACATGAGATCTGGATCATTAATATATATCTGGAAAAGTAGAGCTCCCAATACCAACTCCTGGGGAACATCACTGCTACCTTCCTCTAGCCTGAAAAATATCTATCAACCACAACTATTTCCTGTTGCTCAGCCAAGTTTGTATCCACATTGCTACTATCCTTATTCCATGACCTGTAATTATCCTTACAAGTCTGTATGGTACTATATTATCTCACCTGGAACTCAATGTGCATCATGTCAACGGCATTATCCTTATCGGCCTTCTGTTAAGCCTTCAAAAAATTCCAAGTTGGGCACAATTTCTCCTTCAGAAATCAAGGCAGACTCTTTGTAATAAACCTATCTGTAGAATGACTACTAACCCTATCCTGAATAATTGTTTCTCGAAGCCTCTCCACTAAAGTTAAATGAACTGGCCTTAAATTACTGGGCTTGTTCTTACAACCTTTGCTGAGCAAGGCTATAGCGATTGCAATTTTCCGGTTATCTCATACTTCCTCTGAGTCTAGGGAAGACTGAAAAATTATGGTCAGTGCTCCTGTAATCTTCACTCACCCATCAAAGTCCTTGAATGCATTTCATCCATCTCTGATGTTTTGTCAACTTTAATTACTAAGTGTATTCAACATTTTGTTCCTTAGGAATTTTGAATCTTCAAGTGGCAGTTTCTTCTGGATTAGTATCTCGCTCTTTAGTAAAGACCAGCACACAGCAGTATTCATTTAACACCTCTGCAGCACTTGCTGCCTTTCTGATTGCTGATCAACCCTGCTCCTTTTTACCACTTACTATTTATGTTCATACACTCAAAAGACTTTGGGTACCTCTTTGTCAGTTGCCACTTTTTTTTGTAATTTTCTATTTCAATTTGCTTTTTCACCTCCACTCTGAGCTTTCTCAATTTTCAGTTTTATTTTCTACCTGATACTTGTGTACTATTTACCATCCTTTCTATGTACCTTATAATTCAAGGCTTTGTCCTACCTTTTCTATTTGAGATAATAAACTTTGTATTCGTACCATCTTTGAACCCAATGCTCAGTTACAAATATTACCCGCTAACCCCTTGTTTCGGTCAATCATCCCAAGTTATCTCCTTCCCCCATTGAAGTTAACTTTCTGCCAATTGATTTTGTTTTACTTACTTTGGATTAATGCTGGTCATTCTTCACCATCATTCTGAACCTTAAAATACAATAGTCACTGTCTCCTTAAATATTCTCCCATGGCCACTTTATTCGCTTGGCCCACCTCATTTTAAGAACCTGATCCAATAGTGCACTTGTAGGACAGGACATATTCTGCACTTCCCTGCGTGCAATCTAGGAGCATTTGCCCTGTAGCTATCTCAGTCTATATTGTGCAACTAAAGTTTCCCATTATAACTCCTGTGTCATGTTGGCATAATAACTCTGTAATGACAGAATTGACAGCCAGACTACTAAGATCCCTTGGAATCCTAATAGCACACAAACTCACCAACACTCAAACAAAAACTAACCAACTTAAAAGACCCAGTACAACATAGACAAAACCAATGTCATCTACAAAATTCCATGCAAGGACTGCCACAAACACTACGTAGGACAAACAGGAAGAAAGTTAGCCACCAGGATGCACGAACACCAGCTAGCCTCTCCCTCGTAGCCCTACACACGGATGAAAAAAATCCACCATTTCGACTGGGACAACTTATCTATCTTGGGACAGGCTAAGCAAAGACATGGCAGAGAATTCCTAGAGGCCTGGCACTCCAACCACAACGCTATAAACAAACACACAGATCTAGATGCCATCTATCAACCCCTCGGAAAACGAACAGGAAATGACATCACAAACCCCAGGAACCCCATCCAGGAGAAAGATATAAATAGAAAACAGGAGACAACAGCTTCGCTTCACTTGGAGGTCGCCACTGATGATGTTACCTAGCCAGGTAATGAAACGTCTGGATATCAAACCTACAGCTCAGCGAGCAAACCTACACCCTAAATTCTGTAATTCCCTTGCCGACTTATTCTTTCTACCCTTTCCACTCTGTGGTCTATAGACGACACCGAGCAATGTGCCATTGTAATTTTCTTTGCTTCTTAACTCTAGCCAAACTGGTATTGTCCTTGAACCATCTGGGACATCCTCTTTTGCCAGCATTATAATGTTTTTGCTTAACCAACACTGCCACACTTCTCCTGTGTGCCTCCCCATCTGCCTGCGTGCTTCATGTTTTCTGAATACCTGTACCCAGGCACACTTAGCACAGTCTTTTCCCACCCTTGAGCCAGGTTGCTATTATCGGTACAACAACATGTTTCCACATGGCAATTTGTATCTGTAACTCAACAATCTTATTAACTGTGCATGCATTCTCATGTGTTCCATAATACTGATTTAGGCTCTATTCTTTCTCCATACTTTTACTTCATCTATTAATTTGTTATTTGCTATGCTAATACCACTTATATCTCCAAGTACAGAATAACCTCAATTATCCAAATGAAACGGGTGGGGAGTATTTTGGTCAGAAAAATGTTTGGATAACTGAGCTGGTCATAAAGGAAGCTGTACTGAACGTAATTATCTAAAAACGTTTAGAGTTGGTTTACCTTATTCAATCAATAAAATGTATCCAAACACTGGATATTGCTTAAAAATCCATGATATTTTACAAATAAAATGGCTTTTAGGTTTGTGTTTGACTTAAGTCTGGAAATTTTCGCTGACATTTTACTCTGTTTTATCCTTCCCTTGACAGCAGCTGGCATCTTTCTGTTCCGTGTTGTCCCGCCGTCCAGACTAACCAAGTGGTATCCGTCCCTCCTCTGACTGCCGAGTCCTTAGAGAGGAGGTGTAAAATACAAGGGGAGCATGAGATAGGGGAAAGATTTGTTTGCTGACTTCAGTTTCCGTCCCCTTGTCAATTTTGTTTTTGTGGGGGTAATGTTTTCCTTGTACTTCCATCAAATTTTCCTCCTGTTTATTTTTATGTATGCTCACTCACTATGATTTGCTCTCCCCATCAAAAAAAATTACATTAAATTTTCTGGACAGCTGAAATATATTGAACTTTTTTGTTTGGAGAAAAGGACTTGTCATGGGATAATGGGCGGAAAAAGCAATGGAAACAAAGTGCAATCTCATTTTTTGACTGCCTTGGAGAATGAGCTGAGGAAAAAAATTGTTGGGTTTGCAAAATGGAACGAGTCAGTGGTTGCAAGTTTGCTCGCTGAACTGGAAGGTTTGTTTTCAGACGCTTCGTCACCATATTAAGTAACATCAACAGTGAGCATCCAGTGAAGCACTAGCGTTATGGTCCGCTTTCTGTTTGTGTTTAGGATTCCTTGGGTTGGTGATGTCATTTCCTGCTCTTTTTCTCTGAGGGTGATAGATGGGATCCAAATCACCGTGTTTGTTGATAGTTATGGTTGGAATGCCATGCTTCTAGGAATTCTCGTGTGTTTCTCTGTTCGGCTTGTCCTAGGATGTCTCAGATTGACCGGGATAACACACCTATCCTAGGACAAGCCAAACAGATGTGCATGAGAATTCTTATAGGCATGGCATTCCAATTGGAGCTCTTAACAACAAACATCGATTTGGATCCCATCTATCATCCTCTGAGAAAAAGAACTGGAAATGACATCAACCCAAGGAAACCTAAATACATAATTAGAAAGCGTGCCATAACATCAGTGCTTCACTGGAGGTTCACTGAAGAGGTTACCTTGTGGTGACGAAACATCTGAAAACGAACCTTCCAGCTTAGTGAGCAAACTTACATCCAGAACTTCAACCTGAGCAAAAATTTCCAAACTCGCTGACTCCAGTGGGGGAACGGAGCGAGTCAATGTTGAGAGCGAATCTTGCTGTTAGAGCGCACAGTTCGGGCTTGCACATTTGTTGTGTGTTCACAGCCTCAGACCTTTGTCCTTGAGGAGAATAGGTATTGGAGAGCCTTTTTATAAAAAGTGTAAGACTTAAGCCTAAAGTCATGTCTCGAATATATATTTGAAGTTAATTATTTGTTAAAGCATACTTGCATCTATATTCCTGTTCAAATTTACAAAACATTGCAATAAATGGATGAGGAATAGAATTTTCCTATTTCAATTGAAATGCATGTGCAGGGACCTTTAGATCTTGTTCGGATAATCCGAAATTGATCGGATAACTGAGCTTATCCTATATTTTGTGAAACCTGGTATTTTGCTCTCTTGGTTTCCACACTCGCTTTGAGGGAAAGGTAATCTTGTATCTAATGTTTTCTCAGTACCTCACTGTGCTGTTAATTTATTTTCGATTTTCTTTTAATGTTCCTGTCTTCCTTCTCAGTTGCTCGCTATACATTATATCTGCTCCTTCAAATCAGCTGTTGTGTGTAATCCAAATTGGCTAATCCAATTTGAACTAGTCAATGTAGTTGACATGAGTACAAGAGCAGCAACACAATTGCAACTGAGATTTTATTTTAATTATGGATGTAATCAGTCAGCATCAATTAAAATCGATTATCTGGTCGTTATCCTAGTGCTATTCATGAGAGCTTGCTGTGCACAGATTGGCTTCCAAGTTTCCAATATTATAGATGACTGCACTTCAGATGTGATTTATTGACTAAAATATTTTGGGGTATCCTGAGGGTGTGTAATATGCTGTGGAAATCCATATCTTTAATTTCATCATGAGCATTCAGTTATTTGGACTAAGGATCCCCTTAAAGAAACCTACAATGTTGGAGTATGTACAAGGGAACTGGTTGTCAGGTTAATTGATGACCATGTACCTGGAAAACTAAATTACTTGCCTATACTACAAAATTTTATTTGGTAATCTAAAATGCCAACAGATAAATGCAATCAATGCTGGGCAGCCAGTAATGCCCACTTCTTGCAGGTGAATAAAAATGTTTTATTAATTTGATATGTTACACTAATTCCTGTTATGTTTTATTTTGTTCATTTGAACACTATGCATATCTGGTCTGTGCATAATAATTGTGACCGAAAACTGGTATTTCACTTGACACTAAACTGGAGACGTTGCTGATACTTAAGTCAGCCATTAAAAATGTATCTGAGATTCACCTGTATTTAGGCAAAGTTTAGCTAAGCTAAGCCCAGCATGCAAACTGAAGTTCTTGCAGTATCTTTAATTTATTTGGAAGTCTGTGTATGTGAGTGAGAATAGTAAAGGATTGAATGCCAACTGGTTTCTTTAGGCTCACCAGTGAGTTAAGTTTTATTAGAATTGCTCTCCAGTCATTGGTTGCAACAACTTTCAATTTGCTTGCAAGACATCTTGATAGAGCATGAATTCACTGATGCTAAACACCTGTCAGATTTCACAGCAGGTCTAAAGATAACTACTGCACGCTAAGAAAAATGCCATTGAGTTATTCCTGGAAAGCACACTCTCTCTCAAAGTAATGTCCATTTTACTGAATCCAGTGGTTTGTGTTCAGAAAAAGTTGTAATTTGTGAGCCATCATAATTAACCTTTTTATATGGGACCAGCGTGCAGTAAGAATGAAACAAAAACAAATTGCTAGAGAAACTCAACAGGTCTGGCAGCATAGAGTAATACGGCATGGAAACAGGCCGTTGACCTCTGAGAAGGAAACAGAGTTAATGTTTTTAGTCCAGTGGAGCTGTTAGCTAGGAAAGATTAGTATTTATGCTCGGTCAAGTGGGGTGGAGGGGAGACCTGAGTGACTGGTTGGAGAGACAGACCAGAGATAAAGATGAAAGGGATAGGTAAATAGGGGATTATTGACAGCAGACCAGGACACAGAAAAAAATGAGAGATGATAGTTGAATGAGAAACTGGATTTGCAGACCTGAATGCAGTCCGTCATCTACAGTGATCATGGGCCTAGGAGTATGTGGGAATGGGTGACTGTGATTAGATAAGAGTAGATTACATTACAGTGTGGAAACAGGCCCTTCGGCCCAACAAGTCCACACCGACCCGCCGAAGCGAAACCCACCCAAAGCCCTACATTTACCCCTTACCTAACATTACAGGCAATTTAGTATGGCCAATTCACCTGGCCCTGCACATCTTTGTGACTGTGGGAGGAAACCGGAGCACCCGGAGGAAATCCACGCAGACACTGGGAGAATGTGCAAACTCCACACAGACAGTCGCCTGAGGTGGGAATTGAACCCGGGTCTCTGGCGCTGTGAGGCAGCAGTGCTAGCCACCGTGCCGCCCACTGTGCTAAAATCAAATGTCATAACTGGGCTGGGTGTGGGTTGCATTCAACACAGCTAACCCATTTTCTCACTCTATCTCTTACTCAGCTTTTCTTCTGTCCTGGCCTATTATCTATCATCTCCTTGCCTACCTACCCCTTTCATGTCTTTCTCTGTCTCTCTAGAGTATATGTCCACCCATTTGCTCAACCCCCCCCAAAAAACATTTTCAATCTCAGCATAAATACTATTTTTTCCAGGCTACTAATAATTCTGAAGAATCACCGGACATGAAACGTTAACTTTGCTTTTTCCTGTCAGGTGCTGCCAGACCTGTTGATTTCCAATTTGTTCTTGTTTCAGATTTCCAGCGTCTCCAGTTCTTTGTTTTATTTTTATTGTGGTAATACTGACTCTGAGACTAAGAAAATTAGGATTGTTGGAATTTTACAATAACACTGGACCAGTTGGTAGGTGTTATAGCATTAATAATGTTTGAGGTCAAATCTGGGCCTTGCCTGGTATACTGGACCTGTCTAGATGCGTCAGCTACTAAGATAGGCAAGGTCAGCTACTAAGGTAGGTAGGCAAGGAGATGATAGATAATAGGCCAGGACAGAAGAAAAGCTGAGTAAGAGATAGAGTGAGAAAATGGGTTAGCTGTGTTGAATGCAACCCACACCCAGCCCAGTTATGACATTTGATTTTAGCACAGTGGGCGGCACGGTGGCTAGCACTGCTGCCTCACAGCGCCAGAGACCCGGGTTCAATAATGTTTGAGGTCAAATCTGGGCCTTGCCTGGTATACTGGACCTGTCTAGATGCGTCAGCTACTGAGAAAGTTGAAGCTACACTGAGAGTGAGTAAATTAGTGTGATTAAAATGACATAAAGGTCATTCATTGCACTGAGCAGTAAATGGTACTGACAACTGTATGGATTAATCTTGTTCTGATAGCATTAATCCTGGCATATTTTTTCATAAAAAGATTAAAGGATTTGGTGTCATTGCCTCGCTGCAAACCCAGTTTAGGAGAATGGGCCAATAAACATGCTGGTTGAAAGGCATTTTATAGTTAAGGTTTAATCCTGGCACAGTACTGATACAGCTGTTCTCTTCAAATATAATTGCCATCTTGGTGAATTGGGCAATGAATTTCGTCAGCCACAGTTAACATTTTATGTTCATGTTAAATTTCATCTGTAGTTACATAAAAACAGAACTGTTCAATGTGACTCAAAACATATAAATATTACCTAAAGCTGTCGGTTTGTCATTTGAATTGGGGAATATTTGAAAATTTAGTTTGTTTGCTTTTGTAGTTTGGATTTTTCAAGAAGCTGTTAAATGGATGTCTTGTGACAAAAAATGAAGTTCATAAACAATTTAAGTTAGAGCTTTTGCAACTTAGCCATTTGTTTTTCATAGTGGCAAAATTGATAGTTAGAACTTCAGCTAATTTTAACTAATAGAATTTGATTTATGAATGGGAGTGAAATGCTAGTAGATTCTTCTGGGTAAAGGGCAAGAGATGGAATCTTTTTTTTGTAGTCCTAGTTTCTCAGTGGTTTCATCTCTGGTTATGAATGGAATCTGGCCATTGTTCCATCTCAATCCCAACTTTCTGTAGGCTTAATATTGTAAGTGGAACTTGCATGTCTTATAGCAGTGACTGGATTTAGGTCATGGATTGCAGTAGGTTTATATAATCAGCAGGTTTTGTTAAACCGATTTGGCTTAGCCGCAGAATCAACTACACTGAGCCTGAGTGCATTATACTGCTGAGGAAGACGCAGTCCTACACACCTAGCAAATAGACTAGACTGGAAGAAAGTTTTGAATCATTAAGACAAGTTAATATTTAGAAACTCAAAAAGAATTGTAAGTATGTAACAACTGAAAGTTCTAAAGATTTCCTGATTCAGATTGCTGCTATTGGAGATTCTTTATTCTTGTCAGTGCTAAGAGCATTTAAAACAGATATGCAACTCATGAGAAAGCTTTAGGTGCTCCGACATGCTAAATTTGTATAATTGCATATTTTTGTTAATCTGTTCGTATGTATTTACTAAATGAAAAATGTGCAAGAAAGTTCTCAATATATTTTAAAAGTTTGGTTGCTTTTTGGTCGTATACACCAAGTCCTTACCTATATTTTAGCTACTTTAGGACCTCTAGCATGTATTTTTCTTCCTCATGGCAGAGAATGTGACTTTCTGCTGTTTTTCTTTCAGAAATCAGTGTGACCAAGTGGAGGCAATAAAGCACAAGTTTAGTACAGGAAAATGAGTGAGCTGGATCAGTTACGTCAAGAGGCCGAGCAACTGAAGAATCAGATCCGAGTGAGTATTATATCACTTGGTCCGCTTTGCGAAACTTGTATTTTAGTTTGGCGTGAATTCATGTGGCTGGATTTTTAAAAAGTAAGTTTAAAAGGAATGGCATTACATTGCTACTAATATACTGTACTTTAAATGGTAAATGATAGGTTTGTATGTAATTTCTTGAATAGCAAGTTTGGTATCTTGAAAAGCTTTCTTATGAAGAGGTGGAGTGCATTGTGATTGGCCTGCAGAGTGTACTTTTTGGGAGCTGATTAGGTTGTTTGCGTTTCCTGCATTTGAAAGCACCTTCTCCCAAAGTGTGCATTTAATTGAAATCATTCAACGTTGTCAGTAAGTCCGAAGTCTCCAGGGCATTAAGATACTTAATCCTCATCTTGTATGTTCCTGATTATGTTTCATGTATGTACAATGCCTGCATAACAACTATTGTCCCTGAACATTCAGGATTCTGTCAAAGACCCTCTAAATGGTTGTTTTTATGGGTCTTTGATTTCTCTCTCAAATGGGGGCAGTCAGATTGTTTGTGAAAATTTATGGCAAGGTTTGAGAGGCTTTAGGCCTCATTAACTACAAAACATGTTTACACGGTTGGCAGCTGACTTCCCTCTGGTCCATCATGCACCTGGTATAAATTACCTATTTGCAAAGTTTCCATTGTTGGATGAAGAATTTAAATACGTTGGTTCCTTTTAACTGAACTCCTTATGTACACATTTTGTATTACATCAAGCTCACAGCACAGGAGCAGAGTATTCCACCCACATTGATAGTGTTTATGCTCTTTTCCCACCCTCAAAGATTCAAATGCTTCACTGACTGTTTTTGAAAAATGCATTTATGTTGTTGTACAGAATATGCCAAACAAATCAGTTTCTCCAGCATTTTGGTATAAGTTCTGCAGAAACAATCAATTGGAAAAGTGTTAACCATTGAAGTGCTCAAGCTGAAAATGTTTCTGTTTGAATGAGGAGTTCTCATTTCAAGCATCTGCTATCTGAATTATCCTGACCCAATCCTCAAAGCACTGTGCTATACTAATTTGGCCATTCTTGCCCATTACCTGTTCTAGCCATCTCTTGACTCCTCAGTCACTAAGGAGCAGACTCGTACTTTCAATCCATAACCCAAACTGCTGGGTGATGACTGTTGTGCTGAGCAAGTTTTTATTGGCCTGTATTTGAACATGGAGTTAGGATATAAATGGCCAGTCTCCTGTGCTTTCTGCCACCTGGGTTCAGTTGGACAGTTTTTAAAATTGTATAGCTAAGTTTGCAACCTACCAATTCTTGATGCAAGAACCCAACCCAGGTAAATAGTGCGGTGAGGAAGGCATATGGCGTACTGGCTTTTATTGGTAGAGGAATTGAGTTCCGGAGTCCTGAGGTCATGATGCAGTTGTATAAGACTCTGGTGCGGCCGCATCTGGAATATTGTGTGCAGTTTTGGTCGCCATACTATAGGAAGGATGTGGAGGCACTGGAACGGGTGCAGAGGAGGTTTACCAGGATGTTGCCTGGTATGGAAGGAAGATCGTATGAGGAAAGACTGAGACACTTGGGGCTGTTTTCATTGGAGAAAAGAAGGTTTAGGGGTGACTTGATTGAGGTGTACAAGATGATTAGGGGGTTAGATAGAGTTGACAGTGTGAACCTTTTCCTGCGTATGGAGTCGGATATTACAAGGGGGCATAGCTTTAAATTAAGGGGGGGTAGATATAGGACTGAAGTTAGGGGTAGGTTCTTCACTCAGCGAGTCGTAAGTTCATGGAATGCCCTGCCAGTAGCAGTGGTGGACTCTCCCTCTTTATGGGCATTTAAGCGGGCATTGGATAGGTATATGGAGGATAGTGGGTTAGTATAAGTTAGGTGGGCTTGGATCGGCGCAACATCGAGGACCAAAGGGCCTGTACTGCGCTGTATTCTTCTATGTAGAACCCAGCAGATATATATTTTGAAGAATAGCTGTGAATGATAAAATTGGATCAACTTGGAAAGATTGCACCACCGGTAAGGCTGTTTATAGGTTAAAAACAAGGACTGCAGATGCTAGAAACCAAAGTCTAGATTAGGGTGGTTGTGGAAAAGCACAGCAGTTCAGGCAGCATCTGAGGAGCAGGAAAATCGACATTTTGGGTAAAAGCCCTTCATCAGGAGTAGAGGCAGGGTGGCTGCAGAGTGGAGAGATAAATGAGCCTGTTATAGACTTGTTGGATGTGTTTGAGCTCTCTTCCTCCAATACCGTTGATCTGTACCATTTTCACAATGTAAATGATTAAAAATGACCATTGAAACTGAGAAATTGAGAGAACACAGCTGGTTAATATCCAACATCTAGATGTCCCTCCTGGAATGGCCTAAGCAACTCCAATCCCATGTGTCTCATTACCATTGGGACAGCAAAGTTGGGCAATTATTAACTATTTTGCTATTGTCTTCCACATCCCAATCTTTTAGAAAAGAAAATTGTAACTAACTCAATGCCCTTTTGATGCACTTTTCTTGAAATACTTTGAAGCTTTTTTTAATTGTTGCCTTTCCTTTTCAGGATGCCAGGAAAGCATGTGCGGATGCCACTCTGGCCCAGGTGAGGTTTTAGTTATTGATGGCTTACTCAATCATTAAATTTTTTTTAAGCTTTTCCACTTTTTTCATATTTTAAAGATTCAGAAAATCCCTTCACGAAAAAGAGACTGCGAAATGATGTTTCATTTGTGGGTAAACAAATTTGTGGGTATTCATGAATGGATGCTTCAAAAAGTGGGCTATCAGCTTGCATTTGTAAAGGATGGGTTGGTTAGCTAATTTCTTTTGATTTTCTTTCTTTTGAGGTATTGAAATATGAATTAATAAAGCACAGTGGGAAATGTATGTATGGGTAAAATCTGGAAGAAACCTTTTTAAAACTTAAAGCATGGGTTGTATAATAGCTAAAAGTCAGAATATAGGACTATTTGTATTTTCACAAATTGAAGATTTTAAACCTGTCCAAGTACTGCTGTTTGTACTAATGATTTGAGTGTAGGTAGAGGAGCAATAAAATTGTTTGCGTAGTATCAAACTAGGGAGTCTTGCAAGATGTAGAAACTGCAGAAAGGCATAAAGAGGTTCGTGAGCTAGACATATAGCCAATGCAGTTTAATGAGGGGAGATTTGAAGTGCTTTTGGGGTGGGGGGGAATAGTGAAAGGAAATATGAAGTGCAAAATAAATAGCCATAATCCTTTCAAGATGTAAGCAAACTTTAAAATTTGGCTGAATATTGATTCATGTGAATTTAGCCATATTTAAAGACAGTCAAGTTATAATGAACAGGAGACCTTAGTTCACGTTTTACAGCTGTTGGAGCTCCAATGACTGAAATACTCTTTCCCTTTACTTTTAAATTGTTTTTTTCTGTTCTTTTGAAGTTTGAGATTTGTTCCAATAGCAAATATTCTAATATGCCTTTAATTCTGTGAATCTTACTTTTAAACATTCTTTAACTCCCCAACCTGAATGACTTACATCTATGAATTTTGAAGAGATGGTGGCTATATGCCTGAAACCTAGATGCAATCAGTTAAGAAATTGCATTTCTTTGGTTGAATGAACTAATTCTGAAAGGGCACAGTATACTACAGGTGCCAAATGAAGCTTCCCCTCCCAGTGGTGTGGGTTGATCTCTTGACACCTTGTATGCAGAGCTAGCTAGCATTGCTCTGAAACCACTTAGTGTGATGGTAAATGACTGCCCACAACTGGCATCACTATTTACATTAGCTATCAGCTTGAGTCTCTTGTATATGTTTTCTGTTGACTGCAAGGCTGCATGCTGCTTGAACAGTCCTGCAGCTCCAGCTTCGTAATGGAGAATTTTCGCTTTTTTATTTTGTGGGTAGCTTTTTTGATAGGATAGCATCCCTAATTCTAAAGCATCCCTAGAGAAAAGCAGACATTTCAGCTTAGCAGCAGGTGACTTCCCAGTTTGATCCAGGCAGTGACTGACATAATAATGCATTGATTTCCATCATTGGAGGCAACTCTAGGCACCCTTCTGTACAAATGGAACTAAGCTAATAATGTGTAAACTGCTGGCTTGTGTTGGCCCTTTGACTTCAAAGAATGTGGATAAGGTGTCCTCCCCATTTTTGTTTTTGGATGTACAATCTGAGTGGAATTTGGAAACTGACTCCCTTTATTATCTTGAATTGAATCAATAGCAAGGATAAGGACACTGCACCGAGAACCCACAGAGTTGAGTTGTCAGAGGAACTTGCTTAAAGAGGTTGTCAATTACCCCATGGAATTCTTCTCCAGCATCTTTGACTTTCACAAGTCAAACCCATAAAGCAGTGGGTTCTATTTGACTCCTAGCTGAAACCTGGTGGATGGACAGTGGGCCCATACATCACATTCCTGGGGTGACTTTGTTTCTTTGAGATCTGATGTAGTTCGGCCTAGGACTATAGGGTACTTAGCTGCCATGTGTCACCCTAAGTGGTGCATTGTTAGAGGCCTTGGTGATGCAAAGGCTGTCAACAAACCAGAAAGATAAAGGAGGGTGATCTAACAGCTTTCACAACCACAAACTTTGAAATGGTAAATAATGAATTGTTCAAACTATTTGGGGACTTGTAATGGGTCATAATCTTGTTTCTATCTCATCTTCAATTTTAGAAAGGAAGAATAGAGAGAAAAGGAACCAATCCTTCAATTCTCTGTAACATAGTTTTGAATGGTTTCTGTGATCTACAAATGCAGATTTAGCCAGATGGGCGGTGAAATTGTATTTCCTTCATTTTAAAAACTTATTATATTTTCTTGAAGTGTTTGCGCATTTTGTATTATACAAGTCAGCAAAAAAAACTGTTCACATTGCAAGGATAGCTAGATTCATTTTGTTTTAAGTCAGTCAACAAACTTTCTTGTATCCATTGCTACAGCTGGACTTCAGTTTTCACCCACAACTTTTGTAATATGGCAAGAAAATGAAGGCAGAACAGCTAAGAAATAATTAGTTAGTTTCTCTCATGACAGAATTAATATCACCTTTGTTTTAGCCACTTACCATCATTTAAGCTGAGGATAAATTTATCTGTTCATGTCTGTAGAACCTTTTACTTAATCCTGAATGTAATTTCTACAGTAGTCTAATTTGAAGATTTCATAAAAATTAGTACAATAGGATGAAACATCAATGAGAAGTTTTGGTAAAGAATAGGAAGCGTAAGTCACATAACATCAAATAGTTTATTGCACATCCTAATGAAATGACTTGCAGTCCACTTATCCACAGACATATTTCTGGAACATGCTTTATTGAGAAATTCATGATTATACTTGGTCATAGCATGTGAAATGCTTAATTACTAATTCCCGTGTAAATCTCTCACTACCTATTGTTTCATAATCAGTGACCTAAAGACTTTTCCTCTTTTTTTTTCAATTTTAACCTTTTGCGACTTTGTTTATGTTTATAAGAAATAACAGCAGAAATAGACATCAGTTCCATTGAGCCTGCTCCATCACTTGAAAAAATTCTGATATGATTATAGCTTAACACTTCCTGGCTGTCTCCTATTTTATATTTTTGCTGTCTGGTTTATAATGTTTCATGGATCATTTTGCCACCATCATGAAGTTATTCATTTTCTTAGTAACTCAGTTTCCTACCAAATACGAAATTTTCCCTGTTCTGCATTAGCTTGGACATCAATGGCATGTGGTAATTGGGAAAGGAGATCCTGAGCTCGGGAGAGTTGCAGGAAGTCCATCTAAGTTTCTATTCACAACTGCTGTTAAATCGTCCTTACCCCCCAAAAAAATCTTTGATTCATTAACCACGTTTACTAAGCTGGCAAATTGAGAAAGCCAACAAAACAAAACCACAAGTTTAATTAAAAGCAAAATATAATGCTGAAAATCTGAAGTAAAAACAGCAAGTGTTGGAAATACTCTGCAGGCCTGGCAGCATTTGTCGAGAGAAACAGTGTTTCAAGTTGGCGCAGGACTCTTTTTTTCAGAACAGTTTTAAAGTCAACTTGAAATATCAGCTGCTTTTCTCTTTAAGTATAGAATCTTAATTTAGCTACTGACAGAGAATCTTTTTGTACTGGATGGTTTCAGATCTGTGGGTAGTGTGGTTGTGGTGTTGAAAATACTTGTTATGGGAAAGGTTTACTTTATGCAAGCTGACGTTTTTCTTTCCCTTTTATAGATCACAGCTAACATTGACCCAGTAGGGCGAATTCAAATGCGTACCAGGCGAACACTACGAGGCCATCTTGCTAAGATTTATGCAATGCACTGGGGTACTGACTCCAGGTGTGTACATCATTAGTTATCTTGTTTTCTAAGTGGTCTATAGATTCAGATGGATAGTGACTGTGTAGAGCAGGACCTTGGGATAAAATAAGTTCATTAGGATTTTAAAAAAATTTTTAAGATAACAAACAGTCTAGTTGTTGGCGCAATGCCATTTTAAATGGAATTTTGTTTGCTCCTTTTATCCCCAAAGGGCCTGTTTTCATTATCTAATGACTCTAGAGAGTGAGCAACTAATGCACAACATAAACAGTGGCATTCTATAAAAACATTATGAATTGTTAACCATATCATGCTTTAATACAACGCATTTGCTACCAAGGTTCCAAGAAAGAGACCTAATGGAGGACTGCATTAATAATTATTTGGTACTGAAACAATTATAGATAAAATTCATTCCAACTCTCATGATGTGAACAACTTGCTGATTGATCTAGTATGGATTGTCTATCACTGCCGCTAATTTTAATTGTGCCATTACCCAATTCATATTGCTAGGAATGTGCAGTTTTTAATAAGATAAATTGAAATGTAATCTTCATGAGAAACCTGCTTAGATGCATTCTTTCTTGTATGCATTTAGTTAATCTATCATTTTGTCAGACCAGCTTTGTTGAAATAAGGCAATAAGTACAAGAGAAGCTAATGTGCCAATGTAATGTTTAGCACCAGTGCAGTGCTAATGATTATGTTACAGTTTTATGTTGACATTGGAACTATTTTCAATTTCAACAAGATAATGCTTCATTTAAAGTATGGTTTAAATGTTCAGATTTTAGAAAAATGCTTAATAAATCTAAAAACCATAACTTTATTTAATTAAATTGAAGCAGGTGTGTGTTAAATCTTTAGGGAAATCTTAAGTATTCTGATTAGATGCACTCATACTTGAGTCCATCAGGGAATAGGCATATTCTTGTGGATGAGCAGGATGACCCAGCATTTCTGCAACTTTATCAAATTGTAGCAACAAATAGGCAAAATAAGATTTTCCCATTATTCATCAGATGAGCGCATTGATATAGTTCAGATATTTTTAAATTGGCCATCCACTTGGAATCTCCTTAAGACATGTATTGCTGTTGTCAAAATATCCACTAAATCAAACACTTGGAACACAAATTTTAGTAAATATTCCATTGCTGACTATTTGTGAACAAAGCAGTTCCTCAACATAGCTCTCCTGAATTTGCAGTCAGGTGGTTTGCTGTTTACCACTTCTTCCACCTGCTGTTTATGGACATATTTCTTGCAAATAACACATGACACGCTAAGTGCTTTATATCTGTGGAATGGAATATTTAAATTTGATAATTACAGGCCCCTGTAGCTTTATCTTGTACAATGATATACCTGTTTTATAAAAGACAAATTGTTGACTGCACAGTGGTATAACTATGAAAAGATGTAATAGCACTGATGCTCTGTATTCAAATATTAAATTTGTTAGAACATTTCTCTGGTAACAATAGTACCAATATGTGCAAAGCTAACTGGCAGAGTGATTAGGTTTAACGTAAGAATTATCACAACAATAACCAAAATTCAAAAGCCCAGAAAAGCAGCGTTAGTTATTATTTAGATGGCAAAATGTTTTTGCAGTCCTTCATTGTTGTTGCGTCATGTTACTACAGTTCATGACATAGGAAAATTTGAGGTCTGTAGAACTCCACCTGTCATAACATTCAAGTTATGGAAGTGCTGTTAAGTTTAATATGCATTTCGATAAAATGAACAATGTAAATGTCTGCTACCTAAATGGAAGCATGCACCAAGTTATAACTAACCAATCTTACAAGGTATGTTGTATAAAACAGTGAGCAAGTGTTTAAACTGAAGTGTAATGTTTGTACTCCCAAACGTTAAAGAAATTGAAATTATTTTTAATTGAATAGATAAATGACAAAGTTATTTATTGAATATGTTTAGGAAGGTTTAGTATTTAGATCTTTTGGCTTTAAAAGCACTGAAACCCCGTGTTCATTTTCTACATTAAATAGAAAATTGTTTTTTCAAGAAAGTCACTTTGAAATCATTTTTTGGATTTCAGTGAACTTGATTCCATGTATGTGATGGGCAAAAATGTATTGTGGACTACAGATAATTTGAGAGTGGAGTAATGTTTTACTTGAGTTGAGGTAAAACCTAATACAAACTTTGTGATTTGCATTATGTTTGACAGTTGACTGTTTTGGAGAGTTTTTTTTTATTTCTCATGTGAACCTGAGAGTGTTCATTTCTGTAAACTATTTCCTATAAATTTGTTTATGGAGCACACATGAAGTGAAAAAGTAGTTGAATTTATTTTAGATTTTAAAGATCACCTTTGAACTGCAATGTTTTGCCTTAATCCATATGTGATCTGAATGTGGTATGGTATCAGCTGTATTATTGTTTTTCCTCCCCTGTAGACTGCTAGTGAGTGCCTCCCAGGATGGGAAATTGATCATCTGGGATAGCTATACCACAAACAAAGTGAGTACAGGCTTAAGTTTGGAATTGAATTTGGCTCAAAAGTTTCCATGGCTACACTTGACACAAATGAACTTTCAAAATAAATCCATGGCACCTAATTGTGTTTAACTACAGTACTTGATTCGTTGGATCAAGTAATTCTGGAACTTTAAAATTTATGAATTTCTCCACAAACTCTTTGGATAAACGAGCCATGTTTAGAGCAACCTACATTCAGCTCTAAACTAAATTGATCTGTCTGCCTTCCTTAAATAAGGAACAAAATCAGTCATGGTTCCCGGTCCTGGTGGCTGTACACAAATGTTGGTTGGTGATGGATCGGGATTGCTTACATCCTTGAATAAAGGCAATCTACTCCTGGTGCTAGAAATCTGAAACAGACCTACGATGCTGGCAAAACTCTGGTGTGGCAGCATCTGTGGAGTGACAAACAGTTAACCTTTTGAATCTGGTGTGACTCTTCTGAACTGTGAATTACTATAACTTCAAGGACTTTAACATTAAATATTTCAGCTGAGATAAATTTGTGGAATTTCTCCGAAGTAGAAAAGCTTTTGAGTTTGTATTAGAATGTTTATATTTCTGCATTAATTCTGAATCTGCACAGCTGCAGGCTTGAAACAGTCAGTGGTTGTAACTAAAGTTTTCAGAAGTACTGAAACGTTCAGTATTTTTTGCTGATGAAACAAAGGAGTTGGTAAAGAATCAGCTGGAAATTCTTGCAGTGCACTGCAGCACTGAGCTTCATTAATGCATAGTACAAGGTGTCAAACTTAGTATCTATGAAATGGAGTTAACAATGACAGACTATATGGCAGACTTTCCTATATTTTAAATCACTATATCCTCCATCACAAATAGGGATAGGTAGTAAATGTAGGGAATGAGCAGTGGCAGGGGGGAAAAGAGGAGCTGTATTACAGATGTATATGTAGGTGACCTGGTGCCTGAAGTTCAGCTGGATAAGCCTAACCCCCTTAACCAATCTGATTTTATTAAATTGGATTTATTTTAATATGTTTGTAATTTTATTAACCATTTCAAGATGCTGAGCTTCATGATTAAAAATTATAGTGCAGCATAAAGTTGCCCTTTAGGTCCTCTTCATATCTTTCCCCTCACCCTAAATCTATGCCCTCTAGTTCTGGATTCCCCCCCCCCCCACCTGGACTAGAGGGCATAGGTTTAGGGTGAGGGGAAAGATATAAAAAGGACCTAAGGGGCAACTTTTTCACGCAGAGGGTGGTACGTGTATGGAACAAGCTGCCAGAGGAAGTGATGGAGGCTGGTACAATTGCAACATTAAAAAGGCATTTGGATGGGTATATGAATAAGAAGGGTTTGGATGGATATGGGCCGGGTGCTGGCAGGTGGGACTAGATTGGGTTGGGATATTTGGTCGGCATGGACAGGTTGGACCAAAGGGTCTGTTTCCATGCTGTGCATCTCTATGACTCTCTGACTCTAAAAAATGACAGGTAACTGTTATTAAAAAGCACTGCAAAACTAAACACTTGCAATTTGGAGGCATGGAGTTCAACATGTTCACCAGCCACATACTTTTGGAAGTACAATGACACCTTTTTTTTTGTCAGTTTGTGCTACATCCAGGTGATGGTGTGAACAATTTCCAAGTAATGTCCTTCTTTCTTTCAAAACAGCCATTACCTCTCCTCCAAAATTCCATCTATCATTTTAAACTGTGGCCCTATCATGAACCTCCTTTCTTAGGTTATTAAATATGTGGTCACTTTCCATTTTTCCTGATTCTGAATCATCCTTGATCACAAATTACATTATTTTTGATTGTCGCCTGATGCACTTTCTTCACTTTGTTGGTATTGACAGAGTTGTTGCATTCTCCCTTTCTAGTGATGTCCCCCACCTGTCTGCTGTCCCAGCCTGAAGCATGTTGTTTGCAGCTTTAACATCCTATAGAGTCCCCTGAGCTTGTGGTTGTATGCTCATTACGACAGTGCCTAAAAGTATATCTGTAACTGTTTCTCCAGCGAAATCTCAGGGTATGTTGAACATTGCTTGCTCATCCCAAATTTGGAGGTGCCAGTGTTGGACTGGAGTGTGCAAAGTTAAAAATCATACACCACCAGGTTACAGTCCAACAGGTTGATTTGGAAGCACCAGCTTTCAGAGCGCTGTTCCTTCCTCAGGTTGTGTCACACAATCACCTGATGAAGGAGCAGCACTCTGAAAGCTAGTGCTTCCAAATCAACCTGTTGGACTATAACCTGGGGTTGTATGATTTTTAACTTTGCTTCTCAAGGGCAATTTGGGATGATAGAGGTGGCACGGTGGCTCAGTGGTTAGCACTGCTGCTTCACAGCACCAGAGACCCAGGTTCAATTCCACACTTGGGTGAGTTTGCATGTTCTCCCAATGTCTGTGTGGCTTTCTGGGAATTCCAGTTTCCTCCCACAGTCCAACAATATGAAGGTTAGGTGGATTGGCCATGCTAAATTGTCCACTAAGGATGCGCAAGCTAGGTGGATAAGAAGTGCAAGGTTACGGGGGTAGGTAGGGGGAGTGTGTCTGCATGGGCTACACTTTGGAGGGGCAGTGTGGACTCAATGGGCCAAATGGCCTGCTTCCATACGAGCGATTCTGACATTTATCTTTTAAAATGTGGTGATTTGTTGTCTTGAACTGCTGAGACCAGTATGATGTAGGCATGCCCATCGTGCTTTTAGGGAGGGAGTTCCAGGACTTCGATCCAGTGACCATGACGAAGAGGCCATGTAGTTCTAAGTCTGAATGATATGGGCCTTGGAAAGGAACTCTCAGGTGCTGGTGCTTCCGTGTATCTGTTGTGCTTTGTTCTTCTAGATAGTAGAAATCGTGGTGGGTCTGTGAGGTAATCAAAGTTTGGGTGAAGATTTGTAGCTCGGGTGCTCGTTGTTGTGGTTCTGTTCGCCGAGCTGAAAATTTTTGTTGCACGTTTCGTCCCCTGTCTAGGTGACATCCTCAGTGCTTGGGAGCCTCCTGTGAAGCGCTTCTGTGGTGTTTCCTCCGGCATTTATAGTGGTCTGTCCCTGCCGCTTCAAGTTGTCCGTTTCAGCTGTCCGCTGTAGTGGCCGGTATATTGGGTCCAGGTCTATGTGTTTGTTGATGGAGTTTGTGGAAGAGTGCCATGCTTCTAGGAATTCCCTGGCTGTTCTTTGTTTGGCTTGCCCTATAATGGTAGTGTTGTCCCAGTCGAATTCATGTTGCTTGTCGTCTGCGTGTGTGGCTACTAAGGATAGCTGGTCGTGGCATTTTGTGGCTCGTTGATGTTCATGGATTGTTGAGGTAATGTTGGAGGAAGTTTGAGTTGCTGCTTTGCATATTGTAATTGATACGCACTAGAATTGTTCCTCAGTGATGAGGAACTTGGATGATTTAAGGTGGCGGGTGTGGTGGTGATTACATAGGTTGCTTTGTCGTGTATAAAGTTTTGTTGTATTGGAGTTACTTATCCCAACAACTAACCCATTCCTGTGCACTATAGATTGTGGGCATGCTTGACAGTCAGGTGGTGAGTTGCTTGCCACAGAATGCTGAACCTCTATCTGTCTCTCTGGCTACTTTATTTGGCTGATCCAGTTAAGTTTTTAGTGGTACTTCCAAGATTTTGGAGACTATCAGTGACAATGAGGTTAGTCTTTTGGGAGGAAGGGAAAGAAACTGCTTCACAATATTGAGTTATGAACCATACTGACCACTGCAGTCATCAATAAATGTACCCACTTCTGATCCTTTTTTGGAAGGAAGATTATTGATAAGCAAGTGAAGATTATTGGTCCAAAGACACTACTCTTGCAGCAATGATTGTCTATCAATATTCACAAGTAACTATTTTATGCTCATTAAGACCACAATCAGTGGACAGTTGTTCCCCCAATTTGCATTGATATCCGTTTTGTTAGAGCTTGATGACATACCTGCCCATCCTCTTCCACACTCCTGCCCTGTCTCCTCATTGGTGGCTGCATCTTCATTCATCTTGAAGTGGAGTGGAATTCTCTCCTGAAACCCATTTGGCTTCCAGTCTCTGTCTCAAGGTCCTTCAAACACAATTTTATAGGCTGTGTCTAACTTCAGAACTTTGGGATGTTTTCCTCTGACACGGTGTAAATGCAGGTAGTTGTTGATCTCTCTAATTGCTTTGAAAATCATAAACTTCTATCCCAAGTAAGGGACAGTAAAGTTTGAATAGCTTAAAAATTTAGTTTCACTTGGGACCTGTTTCTTGAGTGTAGCAGAATAATTTTCTATTTTCTACCTTTTTAGTAGTGTTCAGCAACTCTGTAGTTACTTATACTGCTATTATTAAATCCTGGTGAGTCAACGGTCTCCTTTAGGGCATTTTTAAATCTGATGGTTGAGGCACTTTGTCGTTATATCAAACAGCCATGTTAAAGTTCAGTGCAGAAGGTATTAGTTTAATTTGAAATACTTAATCTTAATAGCCTCCTAATCAGAACACTATCAAAAATGAATGTATCTGGTCTGTTGTGTACTCCTGTAACTGTGTAATTACAATACAATTGCTCCCATGTTGGTGTAGGAAGAAAATTATACAGACATACAAGTTTACTGCAAGTTTCTTCCTTCCTTCTTTCCCTCCTGCCCCACCCTGGGCCTCCAGCTGTACTTCAGATGTTTTTAATTGCATGTGATCTATTTAGGGACAAACTAATTTCAACTGCACATCTTGAGAAAATGTTTCATTTGTCCTGGTTTCTACCTGAAACTGTTGACCAAGAGAAACAGTTGTCCTGTCATTTTGAGTCTGATCAAATTTTACTGTTTTAAAAATTACTGTGCTTGTATAGTTTTGTTTCTGGTGAGTTGAGAGAATATAGTGGATATTTCTAATAGTTGTGTGATAGTATTAATTGGATAGTCATGTTTTCTGATTAGCTGGTGGGAGCATTATCTCAAATTATTTTTGATATCTAGACCTTTTCCTGTGTTCCATCGATATTCTCACTTTTTAAAGTGGACTTGAATTCTTGTGCTCATTATAACTAACAGTGGAATGGAATTCTGTACTTGTTTAGGATTAGTATTGTGTGGTGACTGGCATAGTAATGTCACTAGACTAGTAATCCAGAGGTCCAGGTTCTAATGGAAAAACAGGATTCAAATGCCACAGTGGCTGGTGGTGGAATTTAAATTTGATTAGTTAAAATCTGGAAAATAAAGACAATCTCAGTAATGGTGACCTTAAAATTGCCATTTGATTCACTGATCTGCTTTAAGAAAGGATATCTGCCATCCTTACCTGATCTGGTCTACATGTGACCCCAAGCTTTCAGTCCTATGGTGATTTTGAAGTGGCTTGACAAGCTACTAGGTTGAAGGGCAGTTAGGATGCACAACAAATACTGGCCTTGCCAACACCTCCCCCCCACCCCCACATACCCCAATATGTAATTCAGTAAATCAATTTAATTTAATTTAATCAGTCTTAAGAACTGAGTACACCCAAATTCATTGAGTGAATTATTAGTGCATTGGCAGGCTTTATCTTTTTTGTGTGTATATATTTTCATGATGCAAAGTAATACTATCGCAGTATTATTAAATTACAAATTTGCATGCTTGTTTGCTCCATGTTTCACTTAACTGCAGATTCAATGGAAACTATAAAGATGCTTCCACTTACAGAAGAGACTAGTGCTAGGGAGTACAGTTTAAATATAATGGCTCTTATGTTTAAAACATGAGGATTTTTTTCCCCAAAGGGTCTTTTTTTTGTAATTCTTCTTCCAGAGAGCAGCTGACACTGGTCCCTAAATATTTTTAAGATTTAGGTATATAAGGTATAGAGGAGAGATAGGGATGTAGAATCGAGGCCACTGTCAGATTAGTCAAGATATCAATAGCAGACACATGGGACTGAGCAGCCATGTACTCCCAGTTCTGGTGTCTTAATACTGTTTTGACAGCTTCAGTGTTGGCTTCAGGAGAATTGCCATCTTCATGTTTGGTCAGGCTTGAGGGTAAATTTGGTATTACTGATGTGGGAAGAACATATTTTGAATTGTGAAAGAAAAACTAGATTCTCCAGAAGGGACAAGAACAGAAATTGTTGGAAAAAACTCAGCATGTCTGGCAACTTCTGTGGAGAGAGACCAGAGTTAACATTTCAGGTCCAATGAACCATTTAAAAGAATGTTTTTCCAGTAGTTTCTGATTTCCAGCATCTGCAGTTCTTTGAGTTTTTCCAGAAGGGATATTAATTGTATAATTTCACTGGTATTAAGGATTAAAGTTGGATTACATCCCGCTGGTGATGAGTGTTTTCACATTTGAGCATTTCCTAATTTAAGCTCTTTGGCAATGTTTTATCTGGTATTGGAAATATTTCACTTGAAAGTAGTACCGCAACAAATATATTTTTGCAAGTATTTTGATTTTTGGCCAAGCAGCAGCTGAAGGAATGGAATACTTGTTTGCACATCAGCAATATTTTGAGGTGATGACGTAGTGGTAATGTCATTGGACAAGTAATGCAGGGACCAGCTTAATGCTCTGGGCATGGATTCAAGCTGATTTGATGCTTGTGTTAGATTCTTTCTCTTTTAAATACCAAAGAGAACAAAGAACAGTAAAGCACAGGAACAAGCCCTTCAGCTCACCAAGCCTGCACTGATTCCTGCTCCTTATTTAGACCTAATTATTGCCCATGCATGTGTTCTGACCCCCCGCCCCATTTCATGTACCTATCAAAATATGCCTTAAATGTTGCTGACATACCTGCTTCCACCACCTCCACTGGCAGTGTCTTCCAGGCACCCACCACCCTCTGTATGAAACATTTCCCTAAACATTCCCACTTCTCCCATAAACTTTGCTTCTCACACCTTGAACCTGTGCCCACCCTGTGGGAACAAACCTCTGATGAGCCATCCTAGTAGAAGCGTTGATGTAAACTAACAAAATTGGCTTTGAAAAGCAATGGAAATTTATAATCTTGTGAACTCTTGCTAAGTAATGAGGTGAAATTTTGCAACTGATTTGGTGAGGAAAAAAGTTCTTAATAACATACATTGTTAGTAAGGCACTCCTTCAAGTTGTATCTTATTGTTTGTGACTGAGCTGTAGGTTCATGCCATTCCTCTCCGGTCTTCCTGGGTCATGACCTGTGCATATGCTCCATCTGGTAACTACGTTGCTTGTGGTGGTTTGGACAACATCTGTTCCATTTATAATCTGAAAACTCGTGAAGGAAATGTTCGTGTGAGTCGTGAGTTGGCTGGGCATACAGGTAAGCTAATCGACCTTTAATCTTATTGAAGATTGCAGCCGTATTTGTGTAAAGACGCTGGTAAGTTTTCCCCATTAATTTTAATGGGCATTTTGTCCTTGCTGTGGTTACGTACTAACTAGTGGTGAATATAGTTGTGGAAATGGAAATAGGGCAGAAAGTGGAGTTGATGTAGGAGCTATGATCTTACTGCATAGCGGACCAGGCTCAAGGGGTTATGTGACTTTTGTTTTCACCTTGTTATTCAGCAAGACCTATGAAATTTATAGATTATTTGGGAGTTCTTGAAACCTTTTAGACTGTTCAACTCACTGTTAAACATTATTCAAAGGCAGCCAGAGTTCCTTGAAATATTGTTGGAGGTTTCACATGTGGAGCTAAAAGGCCCAGTTAGGTTAGCAAAAGGAAGGTGAACTTAGACTTTGGTATAAAGTGACTCCTCATTGATGTTACACATTGAAGCTCCAATCTGGCTAGTTAGCTCATATACGCTATATCATGGGCATTTCGTAATTAATTTCACTCACTAAAATTTCCAGCAATGGTATTCAAAGGCCTAGTGATTTCTGATCCTGATTTCAGTTAATTCATCCACAATTTTGTGGCCCCTAGTCACCCTTGGAAGACTACCTAGATGTTCCTGTCGCTTAGCATACAGGACACAATTCAAATCACTGCATTCAATTGGTCATAGTGATTAAACCTTTTATAAAATCCATGTCACTTCCTTAACGAAGTGTTTTCTTCCTTGGGATGTAGCTGTTTCAAAATAGCTGTGACACATTTAAACTGACTGCATGATAGTTCAAGGCAATACCCTTCCAAGTGACACTGTCATGGAATGTCATTGACGAAGGCATTGTAGACCTTGTGCCTTAAAATAAGAGGGCCAGAATTTTAGACTTGAATGAGGAGAAATATCTTTGCCCAGGGGATGTGTCATTATAATGTTAGCAGATCTGCTCAATATTTAGGTAAACACTCCATAATTTAGAAGAGCAATGATATGTTCAAATTTCCACTGTAAAAGCTAGATAGAATTCATGACAATGTCATACTTCCTGCCATAGTTCTTGAAAGACTCACCTTCAGAATTGTGGAGGCTGGAGATCTGAAAAGAAAACAGATTGGTGAAACTCAGCAGGTCTGGCAACATCTGTGGGGAGAAAGCAGGTTAATGTTTCAAGTCTGATGACTCAAGCCATCTGACTCTGAAGAATCACTGGATGCAAAATGTCAACTGTTTTCTCCCCACATGCCAGATCTGAGTTCTGCCAGTGGCATTGTCTGACATATGGACAGCATTCTCATCTGAAGAAATCTTATTAATTGGTGAGGTAAATCTTTACTGTGACATCTGCTATCCATTGTGTCTAGAAACTGATTTCCAATCTCACTTTGGGAATAGCTTTTAAGCTCCCAGCACCCATGTTCTTCAGGTTGTTTGTAGAAAACTGATACAGAAACTGTGACTCTGATCTACCAAATAACTACTTTAATTTTGATCTCTCAATGATATATTCCAAGTATCCATTATTAAAAACTAGATTTGAGTTGAAACCTACATTCTGATCCTTGTACCACTCAGCTAAGTGATTGTTAGAAAATGTTCTTTTCTCACATGAAGACTGAACCTGCAGTAAATACACATTGTAAAAACGAGGGAAAAAAAAATCAATGCTTAACGTCATATATTGATATTAAGACAAAGAACATGGTTCTTTGCTGCGTGGAGCACCTTAGTCATATTGGCAAAGCTTCATGTTCAGTTCTTGATTTCTACCAAGTTAGCTGGTCTCCACCCCATGTTAATATGGATATTAACATATCCTGGACCCCACATTGAGAGGGGACAATCAGCTGTAAATTCTGCAGGAGCAATGTAGACACAGTGGAATGCAGGGTTAGACTTGACTGACAGTTGTACAAGATAGTCTGACTTGCCAAGTGTCTAATCTGTGCTGTAAATAATGCCATTGTGGGCAATTTATGGAAGGATTTGTGATGTTCATAGCGTCACACTGCAGCAAGCGGCTGGTGGCTTCTCAAGAGGGAATTAATTAAAATTAAGATTTTATGGTTTGGCAGACTAGACTATAAAGCAAGTTATTAATATCGAGTAGAGATTTTGTTCCCTTCCTTGTATGTATGGAGTTTTAATGGATTCTGCCTTAATTATTCTTGATGACAGGTTATCTGTCCTGTTGCCGCTTCCTGGATGATAATCAAATTGTAACCAGTTCAGGAGACACCACTTGGTAAGTGTTGAAATCAGATTGCTGATGCTGCCAAACTGGTTAAACCAATTCAGTTTTCTAAAAATTACTGTTGAAGATTACTGTCAAGCGATTGACTCGTGTTCATGTATTCAAGGTGCTGAAGACCAGTTTGCAGTGTATTGAATAAGTATTTTCAATGCCAGTGCATCTTGTCTATTTTGAAAAGGTCAGCAAAGGTTGTATCCTTGTGAATTGTAGTGGGAAAGGTGTCACCAGATTAAACTATAATATGGGAGAAGGAAATCAAAATGTTGTCAGAATTTACAACATTCGAGAGAAATTGGATCAATGTAAAATAAGGACCTGGTTGCAAATTAGACGGAGCTCAACAGGTAAAATCACAGGTGAGCTGACATCAGACTGAGATCAATTGTAAATGTTTCAGGATTGCAGTAGAAGGGAGCTGCTTCATAATTTGTTTGACTCATCGATTTGGGTGGTAGATTGGAGGGGCTTATCATTGGAACTAAATGAAAGTAAATAGCAAATATTATGCTGTTTTATGTACAGTGAATTTATTGTGAAATTTGTGTTAGCGTCTAAACTATTTTATGCATTTTCTGTCATTAGTGCTCTTTGGGACATTGAAACTGGGCAGCAAACAACTACATTCACCGGCCACACTGGTGATGTCATGAGCCTTTCTCTTGGTCCTGATACAAGACTTTTTGTCTCTGGTGCATGTGATGCCTCTGGCAAACTTTGGGACATTCGAGATGGCATGTGCCGACAGACTTTCACTGGACATGAGTCTGATATCAATGCCATTTGTGTAAGTTTTAGCTTTTGGTTATGCAGCTTTATTTTAAGAGTGGGGTGATGCTGTTTTAATTGTTACTCTGAATCAAGAAAATGTGGTTTGAGCTTTCCCTGGTATAATAAAATGTATTTGCGATCATTTGCATTCTATTTCATTAATGTCTATATCCAAGTAAATAGATGGCGCACAAACAAGGTTTGAGAAATTATTTGCAACCTAAAATAACAGGATTTTCCAGATTACCAGTAAAATTGATACAATACAAAGGAAAGGTCAGTACTTGCTCGTTCGTGTGATGTAGATGTCCAACATTTTTGCTTCTCTTTGGTGACCCTTGAAATCACAAATCATTTCAGTCTTTGGGGTATTGGGATACCCACAGTGCTGTTATGAAAGAAGTTCCACAATTTTGACTGAGCAACAAGAAAGTACAGTAGTATATTTCCAAGTAAGGATTGTGTGGAGTTTGGAAGGAAACTCTGTGGTGTTCCCATGCGTTATCTGCCCTTGTCCTTCTAGGAAGTAAACCTTCCACAGTTGGAAGATCCTGCTGAAGGCGCTGTATGATTGGCTGCTGTGTGCAACATTTGCACAATGAAATGCCAATTAATGTTTTGTCTTAGATGGCACTCCTGATTTGTATCTCGTAGAATGTTGACTATGTTATTTTAAAGTTTAATGCTGTCAGAAAATATTCTGCTGAGCTACATTTTTATGGGTTTAGAGGGTTGGAGGAAATTTCTTTGCAAATTTATTTCAAATTTTCTGTTTCACGTTCAGGGTTAAAGTTGGTTAACCCAGATGCTCATTTTCATGTTCCTCTTTTGAAGATAGAAGGGGTGATTTTATTTCCGCATTGCTGACTGAAATTAGAGAAAGTATAATATTGTTTCCCACTGGTTTTGACATAATATATGAAATAATAGGCCATCTGCGGTGATCTAGCTCTAGGGCCAAAGCACTGAATGTCACTGCAGGTTGAACTAATTAAGCATTTTTATTATTCACCAGTTTAGGATCAGATGCCAGTTAAAGCCCACCTAATTTAAAATTAATCTGTTCACTCTGACGCAGGTAAATGGTAGTGTTAAAGCACTTTGGGTGAGGGGGACATGTGGTAGGAGCCTAGAAAAGTGCAGTATGGGTATCTATTTCAGCTAAGTAGAGTATTTCGGTTAGTTTTTTTGAAGTTTGCCTTTTCTCCCTCTGAGCAGAAATTCCCTTCAATTAAATATTGGAAGTCTGAAACAATTGCATTTGGACAGTGTTACAGTTGTGATCTCTTTTGCCTGTCCCCCATCCAATTGAGAATGAACCAGACTGTTCACAATCTCAATCATGTACTTGACCCCCAAGATAAACTTTTAGCCACATATCCATGGTATTGCTAAGAGTACTTCTGTCTCTGTCATTATCTCTCTCTTTTACTGCCTCAACTCAGCTGCTGAATGTCTGAAACATGAATTTTCAGCCTCCAGATTTGACTATTCTGTCAGACTTCAGACTATTGTCATCCAAATTCCTGATAAAGAGCTTATGCTCAACACATCGACTCTCCTCTTCCTCTGATGCTACCTGACCAGCTGTGCTTTTCCAGCACTGCTCTTCATTAAACTTAATTACTCAAGAAGCTAACTGGTCCTTACGTTGCTAGTTTTAATCACACTCCATCTTTTGCTGCTACTTTAGCTGCTTGGATCCTTGGCTCCAGAGTTCCCTCCTTATGCTCATCCAACTCTCCTCCTATAAAATGCTCGTTTAAAACCTAAGTTTTGACCAAGCTTTTGGTTGTCTGTCCTAATGACTTGCGTGAGTCAGCATTATGTTTTGCTTTATAATTATCTATATTATCTTAACATTTTATGACAATAACAGCATTGTGTAAATGTTATTTTGAAAGTCTATCTATGTTCCTGCTTAATATACTCTTTTGTTTCAGTTCTTCCCTAATGGCAATGCATTTGCCACTGGCTCAGATGATGCCACCTGCAGGCTGTTTGATGTGCGTGCTGACCAGGAGTTGATGGTATATTCCCATGATAACATCATTTGTGGCATTACATCTGTAGCATTCTCGAAGAGTGGTCGTCTCCTGCTAGCTGGCTATGATGATTTCAACTGCAATGTCTGGGATACTCTGAAAGCTGACCGTGCTGGTACTTTACGCATTTCACTCTGGCTATTTTTTCCTTTAGACTATGAATTCTGTGAAAAATAGATTTCAAATAAGTAAATTCATCTTACTGCTCAGAATTCTTTGCCTTAAGCATTTAACATTGCTAGCATCGCAAACAGTCATAAATATTAGCTAATTGTATTCATAATTTTAATAATGGCAGCAAACATGTTGTCGAATTCTTTAAAATAGCATCAAGAAAACTTTGAATCTAATCTGCCTGATATTTCATTATTAATCCTAAATCCAAATTGGTAGATAGAGAAGGATAATCTTCAGTGTTATAGCTGAAGATCCACTGAAATCCAGATGAGTTGTTTTTCTGTCCTATGAAACTTTTGCCCTTCTATTTCAGGTGTTCTGGCTGGTCATGATAACCGTGTGAGCTGCCTGGGTGTTACAGATGATGGCATGGCAGTTGCAACAGGATCGTGGGATAGCTTTTTGAAGATTTGGAACTAAACCTTAGGTTTGTTCAGCTTTGGTCTGCAACTAAATCAAAGCTAACGTGTGTTATGAGAGCTTGTTTCATGCACTAGAGCCAAATCAAAACCTCAAAGTGAGAAACAAATTTGGTTGCAAACAAAGTCTTTGTTTGAAGCAAATTAGTATTGTTTCCAATGTCTGTTGATGTTTGATTCTACACTGACTTGGCAATCATTCTAAGTATTGTACAATTTTTTAATCCCTTTTATTCCTGAAGAGAATTCTGCTGCAAGCAAATAGTTGAGCAATTAATTAGTGATACTGAGGAGAATCTTCAGATATTTTAGTTGTCATTTTATAGAACTCATTCATTCTCAGATTTTGCTAAATGATTAAACTTTTCATTTTTTTGAAGAGAACATTTTGCTTTCCAGACCCCTCTTCGCAAACATGAGTCTTTTTCCTGCTATTTAACTTTTACAGGTCATTGAACAAAACCCAGTGGAATTCTTCTTGACAATTGTCCCATGAAAATTAAATAGTCCATATTTGGAAGAATTACCTAATGGATCAAATGGGTTTATTTACATCCTGACTTTTTTTTTGGGTTATTCCAAGTGTTTTGAATGTAAAAATAAGGTATTAACCAATCAAGGAATAAAATTGTGCATGAACAATAGAGTGTTCTTCTATAAAATGATGGTTGCTGCCTTATGCAACCATAATTGATAGAAAAATTGCGTTTTAGAAACTCTGCCCCCAATTCATCAATTGTATAAACAGCAAATTCACAGTAATGCAACGTCCATTATAGCAGAATGACCTGTATGCAATTTTTAAAGCAGGAATCTAATCGTATCACTCAGGGACCAGAGTGGGGTTGACCTATCAACATAGTCTCAGGTGCACATGTTACATACGGACAGATGCTTGTTTAGAGGTTTTATTTCCAGTTCTGTCTAAACCAGGAGCATTGGTGTCAATACTCATCAAACCAAACTTTCTTCACTCCTTTGCAGATTGCAAATGGACTCCATGGTGACTGGAAGACCATTCCACATTCAATGACATTGCATATCCGATCCACTGATACTGACTTGGACACCCCCAACTTCAAAGGGCAAAATGTACTTTTAACCTTTGCTATAATGAAGAGCACAATGTTAGGCATCTTTAAATGGAAGATTGTGGTATAAAAATGAGATTGCGCATTCCTTTTGGGACCATTATTTTGTTTCTGTCTTGAGAAAACACTATCATCCCACAAAATGTAACTATAAAAGGATCTTGGTAATCATGAATAAACAGCTAATTTTCTCAGTAGTTTAAAATTTTAGAACCTTGAAGGTTTGCTGTCAGTTAAGTGTTGAAAGCTCTATTTTAACACGCATCTCAATTTTAAGTTGTGTTTTTAGCTAAGGAATTTGCTGGTATAAATTTTTTTTTTTTTTTTTTTGCTAAACAAGGGAGTCCTAGACCAGCATTGTCCTGGTTTGTCAAAGACTGTAAATTAGTCCCAGAGCTACTTTCTTTTTGGTCTTGTCCTGTGTCATGGACCTTTTGTTGCACAAATACTGCATTTAAAAATGTGTTGGAACTAAACTAACCAAGCACAGAGTCCTGGTAATGAATGCTTGTTTTTAAACTGTAATTTTCCCCCCTTCACCATGTGGATAACATAGAAATTAATTAAAACTCCCCAATGAATTTTAAGCTGGTGGGTTTCTCTGTAAAGTAGCTCAGGGCTAATTCTGCCCATACTTGCTGGAGATTCCTGCTCTAGCAGCCGCAGATGTCCTGTGCTTGGATTTGGTCAATGTGTGTATCAAATGATGTAAGTCAATGTTGAAAATAATGATCTTGAGGTTTCTAAGTTAATTTTTTGGGAGTTATTTTGTTTTTCCTTTTGCCATGGGAGGGTTTACTCTTATAGAAGCATGCTGTAGAATTGCAAAAAGTGCTTATGGAATTAAGTCAGTAGATGTTCTTTTTAAGACACCTGTTAAATTGTAACCATTGCAGCTGTAATCATGGCTACTCTGTGCATAATCAATGAAGAATTAAAAGGCTATGCACTTTCTGGAGTAGCGCACTCTCAACAAACTTGGCCTGTTCAAATGATCTTCATCTTGAATGATTCTTAAAGAAACAAACCATCCTGTTTATACATTTAAAAATTGAAATTCTTTATGTAGAAAGCTTAATGTTAGAATCATTTTCTAGAACAGGTTTCTGGCTTTCTGATTTTGCTCAGTTGAACAGCAGAGTTCTCTGCACCATACTTTACTGTAAACAGAAGTGCTCTTGACTAGCATTAGTGGCTTTCTCATTCTGTTCCTGCAAACCTGTACAGATGTGCTGTAATTGTGCGTAGGCCTGGACTGGCAACCCTTTCCATTAATTCTGTAGGTCTTTCCTCACTCCTTTCCTTTTGCCTTTTGTATTTAATTTGAAGTCGGTGTACTACAAGAAAGCTGGATGCAAGATAGATAACTATATTAAAATGTACTGTTATTTAAGATGTAATAAAGCAGTTTGACATGAGCTATGTCTTGGCTGGTTACTTTTATTATATATTTCCATAGATTTATGGAAGCGAGATTATTCATTAATTATAAATTTGAAAATGACTGTCACTAAAATCAGACAATATTTGGTCATATCTCTCTTCCATTCCTAGCCTGCTTTCAGCTGTTATTTGGGATATCGACAACATTTAGCGCACAGCTTCAGCTCTGAATTGGAGAGCATGGTACACTCAACGAGAGTCAGATAATGGCCCTTTTGTGGAAATTAGCATAGCCAAAACACACTAGATACTGATCTAGCAAGCACAGCATACACCATTATGGCACCATTCTCCAGAATATGTCTCCAGGTTGCCTTCAGACCCTTTTGCAAGGCTTTCTTGCTGATGCACAATATCATGTACACTGTACCTTTGTTTGTTGCATGCAATGAATGTAATGTATGATTTCTAGCCAAAGAAAAATTGGACTAATAAAACAAATACTAACCTTAAGCTGTCAGTGTCAGAAATTCTACCATTTTATTTCTCTCATAACTTATTGCAATTGTCTTGTGTGTTCATTTGTTTCCTTCCACTCCTGGAAGCAAAGACACCTGAAATATTGTTTTTTAACCTTCAGCAAAGTGAGCATAAATCATTGCCCCAAGTCATGTAGTCAAGCTTAAACTCAGCTGCTGATTGGTCAGGGTAGAGATTCCTGACTTGGATTAACAGCAGAGATTGTGGGTCAAACCTTAAACGTTATTGATCTCTATTGCACAGTCCCTTTGCATATTGTGTATTTTCCTAAGGAGTTTGAGAGTAAATTCATGCAAGGACTAAAGTTGCACCAGTTGTATAATTTTGTCAAGTTTATAGTTAATTTTGATTATCTAGAGCTGTAATATTTTCATTGGTCAGTGGATCAGTCATTGTCTAAGTAGAAAAGGATGGATGTGCATACATTTTTAAATGAAAATTTGAGCCTGAGTTCTGAACTTGCTATCTCGTCCTGAAATATCATTAACTCATCACTACATCTTGATGCATAAAGCTGCTTGTTTAAATTGCTGAAATGTCACTTGAACTGTAGGCTGCTGCCACTATTTTAAGGATGCAGTAGTTTTCCAATGAGATGATTTGTCATGGGATTACCAATGACCTATGCCATTATTGTTCCGGAGTGAAGATTTCATTTAAGCCTGGTTACACTTGTAACATTGAATTTAGACCTCATTATCTGCAAGGGATAAGGTCACTGACTTGCCATGGATAACAAAAAAAACATAGCTTGCCTATCTACAGTGAGGGACTGCGCAATGTTGTCCAAACTGGATGAAAGAATGAGGAAAAACTAAAGATGTGGTCTGGGACTAACTCAAGTGTGTAGATCCACAGGTAGCATGTCAGTGGATAATGAGAACAGTGTACTCTAAAGCTTTTGCTTTATAATGGACAGTTGTATTTTACAGGATTGCAAAAACAAGTTTCAGGTAACATTATACATTTCTTTGGACTATTGCTATTTTTATAGTTTAATTTTTTTCAGTTAAAGTGGACAGGGTGACAACAATTCTCATGAGCAGCTTTCTTTTTTTGAGTTTAGAGAAAATGCAATTAACTTAATGGTTAAAGAACAAAATTTCAGCAAAACTGACTCCTAGTGAAGCTATCTGGAAATGAATCAATTTATGAAGCAAATGCATTCCTTCCTGAAGTCATTGACAGCTTCTGCTGTCGCAAACATCCTTTTCTTCTGAACTAAGGGAGTCAGCCACAAATAAGATTTAAGAATTTAGAGCTAATTATTTCTCTCCAACAAACTTGTCAAGTCATTGTTTATTTCTGTAAAGCCAATTTACTCTCGTTACAAATTGGGTTGAAGAGTTAGTCTAAACCATGTGACTGCGGAATTTGAGCTTCAGGTTGATTCAGAAATAGATGTTTGTTGCAACAGTAACCAGCCCAACTGGTGTATGCTGGTATTTAGTATCCATGTTAATGTCCCTCCCATGTTAATGTCCCTCCCAGTCTGCTACATTTAACTGTCAATATTTCCTCTTCCTTATTGTGTAATTAATAAGCTCCCTTTTAGATATATCATGCTTATTCACCATAACTAATAGCTGATTCTGCTTTGTAACCACTGGTAAAAGGTTGTCCTGAATTCCTTATTAGATTTGTTAATTATGCTATATTTTATGACTGCAGTTTTGGACGCTATCTATATAATAATAGAAATGTACAGCATGGAAATAGACCCATCAGTCCAACTTGTCCATGCTGACCAGATGTCCCAACCCTTAATTCATTTAGAGATGAGACACTTTTAGTTTCATTCATACAGAAATCTAGATGCAAGCAGAGCATACTCCACTTTTTAAAATTTATTGATTTGCGAGATATGGGTGTCACTGGCTGGCCTGCATTTATTGCCTGTCCCTAGTTGCTCTTGAGAAGGTGGTGGTGAGCTGCCTTCTTGAACCAGCTGTGGGTTGACTCTCCATGCCATTAGGGAGGGAATTCCAGGATTTTGACCCAGCAATATTCAGTTTTCTTGTATGCATGTAGAAAAGTTTAGATTACAGATTTCCAGCACCCAGCTGTATAATGCATGTCATTTTGTACAGTTTAAAGTCTAGGATTTCTCACAACATCAAGGAAAGCTTGCTGAGGCTATTCGTCATGAGCAGGCTTATTAAGGCTACATTGAGGTGAATGTTTAGTTTTTAATGGAAAATGTGGGCATTGAGAATTTCCACTGAAATTGCTCAGACAGAAGCTTTTGGAACAGTTCCACGTTTTTAAATGGTGTTGTCTTGACAAACTGAAGATCAGTCAACTTGAAGTACAATGCATCATTTGGGTTTCCAAAGCAAACCTTTTCCACAACTTATACGTTAGAGTGAGTGACTCAGTATGGCGCATACAATTCTGGGGAATAGTCATTTATGCAGTTTCTCAAGCAGTGACTTTGAATCTTATCAATTAAATACGGCTGTAGACTGCATTTTAGTTCGTCCTCAAATGATCAGGAGAATTATATTTTCAGAATGTCAAGGCATTGGCAGTCATTCCGTTTAAATTTAATGGGATGAGTCTTATTGGCGAGACCAGTATTTGTTAGGCAACCTAGTTATCCTTTCCCTAACAGGCCATCCAGTTTATTTCAGCTAAAGGTCTGCAGTCATGCAAGAGGACCAGATCAGAGTAGCAGATTTCCTTCCCTCAAGGACATTGGTGAACTAGATAGGTTTCAATAACAATGAAGGTTTCATGGTTTGAGACTAGCATTTCACATTAATTGCACCAGCTGCTTGGCCTTTGAGAGGGCCCTATTCCCACCCTGCCCCTGAACCTGGGCCTCTGGATTATTAGCCCTGTGACTTTACCATTGAGACACCATCTCTGCAGACAATTAGGTAATATGTGCATAAAAATACAACTCTAGTCCTTACAGCAAATTTGTACTGTTCAGAACCTCAATTTCACCCCTTTTTGTAGTCTCTAGAAAATAAATGAAATTTGGTACCACTTAGGTTTTTCAAAAGTGAACAATCAGATGATATTCAAGTGATTCAGCAAAGATGTGTTTTTAATTCATTCACCAGATGAGGGTATCACTGGATAGGCTGGCATTTATTGCCCAGAGGACATATAAGAATCAACCACATTGCTGTGGATCTGGAGTCACGAAGGCCAGACCAGGTAAGGATGGCAGTTCCCTTCCCTAAAGGGTATTAGTGAACCAGGTGGAGTTTTCCTGACAATCAGTGGTGATTTCATGGTCGTCATTAGACTTATCATTCCAGATTTTATATTGAATTCAAATTCCACCATCTGCCATAGCAGGATTTGAACCCAGGTCTTTTTTCTGGATGTTAGGTATGTACTTGTAGTAGGAACCAACAAGTCTGCAAGAGCTCTGGTTTTGAAAGAAAAATTGCTTGCATTTGTATAGCACCCTTTAGGTACTATGGGAAACGTAGGAAACTTGACAGACAATTTGCAGAAGGCTGCATTACCCAGAAATGTGATGGTCTCTTTTGACAGTGTTTGCCAAATACTTGTTGGTTTCCATGCTATGGGACAGATTCCTTCATGAGCTAAGTACTTGATCAGGTTGCAGAGCTGGAACTACTGGAATGTCCTGGGTTTAAAACTATTCACTTGCGTTGCGAGAGCTACTTCAAACAATTTATTGTAATAGAGTATTTCCTTAACACTTCCTTCATACAAAGGTTTATTCTGAACACTAAATGAATATCATAATTCATGTGATTGCTGTAGGTAAATAATGTATTTTGGATAATGACAGCCCTCCTATTTGTTATTCAAGCTGTCTATATTACTACCTCAATAAGTTAGTCTTGGCCAGCAACATTTCCCATTAAGTTGTCAAACTACATACCAGTAGGTATACTTGCAGCCTCTAAGTATCTCCTTGATCTTGTGATACATAATAAGAGGCCCATTGCAGGAAGTACGGACATAAATTTTTGAATTTTTAAGGTTAGGTGATTAAGGCTTAGATGACTTCAATATATTGCCAGACGTAACAATTTTGTATATCTTGCAGATTAAAATTAACAACACAAGGTTATAGTCCCAACAACCTGGTGTTGTGATTTTTTAACTTTGTACACCCGAGTCCAACACAGGCATCTCCAAATCAATCTGCAGGATGTGCTGGAAGTGCTCTGACCAGGGAGAATATGTGAAAAGAGGAACAGAATTAATGTTTCAGATCAAATTACTGCAGAAAAATCATTTCTCTTGCCACAGATGCTGCCACACCTGAGTACCTACAGCAGGATATGTTTTAATTTTGGATTTCCAGCATTTACAATATTTCGCTTTTAATAAATCTGCTTTGTGCCGAGGCTGTTTTAAATGTGGGAAGCCTTTAAAAGCCAGTAGAGGATAACTTAAAAACCAATTCGGAGGGAGATGAAATATCAGGGTAAACTAACTCAAGATTGCGATATCTAAAATGTAACAGGCAAGAGTGGACATTGGACCGCTGGGGAAGTAGTAATGGAGAACAAAGAAATGGCGGAGGAATTGTGAATAGGTACTTGGCATCAGTTTTCACAGTGGAAGACACCAGCAGCATACCAAAACTTTGAGAGCCAGGGCAGGGAAGGGGTGTCATGGTCATTAAGGAGAAGGTATTTGGGAAGCTGAAAGGTCTGATTGTGGATAAATCATGTAGACCAGATGGACTGCACCCCAGTGTTCCAAGGGAGATTGCTGAAGAGATTGTATATGTATTGGTGGTGATCTTTCAGAAATCATTGCAATCTGGAAATGTTCCAGAGGAGTGTAAAATGGCTAACGTAAAACCCCAGTTTAAGGAGGAAGGAGGCAGAGGACAGGAACCTATAGGCTGGTTGCCCTGACCTCTGTTGTTAAGGAGGTAAAAACAATGACTGCAGATGCTGGAAACCAGATTCTGGATCAGTGGTGCTGGAAGAGCACAGCAATTCAGGCAGCATCCGAGGACAGGCAAAATCGACGTTTCGGGCAAAAGCCCTTCATCAGGAATAAAGGCAGAGAGCCTGAAGCGTGGAGAGATAAGCTAGAGGACTGTTCTGTTGTTAAGGTTTTAGAGTCCATTATTAAGGATGAAATTGCAGAGTATTTGAAAGTGTGTGGTAAAACAAGGGTGCAGTCAGCATGATTTTGTCAAGGGGAGGTTGTACCTGACACATCTCCTCAAATTCTTTGAGGAAGTAGTGAGCAAGTTAGACAAAGGTGAGCCAGTGGAAATGACCTGTTTGGATTCCCAGAAGGCCTTTGACAAGGTGCTGCACAGGGACTGGGCACTGGCATGGATAGAGGATTAGCTGACAGGCAGAAGGCAGAGAGTGGTGATAAATGGGGGTCTTGTATGGGTGGCAGCCAGTGACTAGTGGAGTTCTGCAGCAGTGTTGGCACTACAACTGTACATGATTCTCATTAAAGATCTGGATGAATGAACTGACAGTATTGTCGCTATGTTAGCAAATGGCACAAAGCTAGATGCAGGGAAAGGTTGTTGAGGAAGCAGGTAGGCTGCAGAAGGACTTGGATAGCCTAGAAGTATGGGAGAAGTGGCAGATGGAATGCAATCTGGGAAAGTGAGAGGTTACGCATCTTGGTCGGAAGAACAGGTGTTGACTATTCTACATGGGGATAGACTTCAGAAATCTGAAATATAAACAGACTTGGGAGTCCTACTTCAGGATTGGTTCAGTTTGCAGTTAGAAGGAAAATGCAATGTTAGCCTTGACAGCTGTCTGCAGTGAAGAATTCCACAGACTTATTCCTCTCTGAGAAGAAATTCCTCCTGATTCCTGTCGTAACTGGACTATTCCTTTGAGAATACACTGTCTGGTCCTGACTACCCCACAAGGGGAAACAAGCTTTCCACATGTACCCCACTAAGTCCCCTAAGAATCTTTTATGTTTCATTAAGGTTTCATTCTCATGCTTCGAAAATTTAGGAGATTTTTCAGTCTTTCTCCTCGTTAGTCCCCCTATTACTCTTTCTCTGGTGATACTTATTTATTTCCTCTCTCCCTTTTATTCGATTATTTAGTGACTCGGAATGTTCTTGTGTCATCTATTGTGAAAACTACTAACACAGTATTTATTCAACTGTGCCATTTCCTGCCTCCCCAGGAAATTTATTTCTCCAGCCTCCATCTCTAAGGAGCTTTTGTTAACCTTGGCTTCTCTATTCCTTTCTGTATATTTTAAGAAATTCTTGCTGTCCATTTTGAGATTAATTGCTAGTTTACCCTTAGTTTATTTTGTCTTACCAGTAATATTTGCCATGTTGCATATTCATTCTATTTCAATTTGATGCTATCCTTAAATTTTCCTGGTAAAAGGTTTATTCCCCTTCATAGAATCATTCCTCCTCATTGGGAAATATCTTTGTGTCTCATGAGCTACTTTTTGTAGTTGTACAAAACATCTTTTTCTGCTTCGCGCCTTTCCCAGTCCACTCCAGTTAACTCAGACCTTTCACCAGTTTCACCAGTCCACTTGTTTATCTGTCGCGGCAGGCTATGTTCACCTATTGTTTATGCCTCTCCCCTCCTGCCCACCCCATCTTTTGCATAAATACCAACCTCTTCCTAGCTGCCATCAATTCCAAAGGAGGGTCACTGGAGCCGAAACATTAGTCCTGTTTTCTCTCCACAAATACTGCCAGACCAGCTGAGTTTTTCCAGCAATTTGTTTTGTTTCCTGTTAGTCTGGCCTCATTTCATGTCATTACCCGGTTGATTTCAACTAGGCTTCTCCCTCTCAAACTTAATATTAAATTCTTCCTGGGTGATTTTTTTTTGCTCTGAGATAATTTACTAAACCTGTCTTATTACACGCCGCCAGATCCGAAACAGCTTGATCCCTGGTTGCACCGACAAAATGACGTCCTCGGGAAGTATCCTTGATACAAAAGCCACAAATCATGGGTTACCAATTCTTTGAAGTGAATATCTGGTGTAACTGAAGGGAGGGGGAGATGAATTGATGGGGTCATGTGTGAGGATGTGAAGATTAAATGGTTTCTTATTACTTTAAATAATCTAATATTTCAAAGAAGAAAAATGCTTGTGTATACACAGTCATAGAGATGTCCAGCATGGAAACAAACCCTCCAGTTCGACTTGTCCACACCAACCAGATATCCTAAATCAATCTAGTCCCATGGGGCAGCATGGTGGCTCAGTGTTGCCTCACAGTGCCAGGGACCCGAGTTCAATTCCCACCTTGGGCATGACTGCGTGGGTTTCCTCCCGCAGTCCAAAGATGTGCAGGTTAGGTGAATTGGTTATGCTAAATTGTCCATAGCGTGCAGGAATGTGTAGGTTAGGGGCATTAGTCTGGGATAAATGTAGGGGAATGGATCAGGGTGGGTTACTTTTCGGATGCTCTGTGTGGACTTGTTGCGCCGAAGGACCTATTTCCACACTGTAGGGTTTCTATGATTTGCCAGCATTTGGCCCAAATCCCTTTAAACCCCTTGTATTCAAATACCCATCTTGATGCCTCTTAAATGTCGTAATTGTAATTAAAGTCAAATGCCAGAGGCAGTAGCTGTGCAGATTCACTTCTGGGTCAGACAGCAGTGGAGGTTCTTCTGAGTCACTTCCAATGTGGTCACTGCCTTTCTCTTACTCCTTTTATTTTTGAAAGTGTCATCTTGTTCTCTTCTCTTTCTCTGCCCCCCCACCACCACCACCACCGAAAGTTCCAAAACAATGCAACAGCTTATAAAACAGTAATTAGCTATGGCTGGAATTTGAGAAAATCAGCTCCAACTCTGAAAATACCTCAAAGGAGCAGCTCTTACTGCCATTACTTTTTTCCTTCATCCATCTTGGATTACGCAGAATCCATTTTTTAACACATTGCAAATGCATGGGCAATGACCATTAATTTATTGTATTTAATAACTAATTGAGGCAATTTGCAAATGAACCTCGAATACACTAGTCCCCATAGAATCACCAGTACAAAAGAGGCCTTTTGGCCCATCACGTTACCATGCAATGATGGTCAGAAAGTTCAAGCAAGTTGTTGGAGCTGCAACAGTGAGAACCTCATCCTGTTGTATTTCTAATGCTTGACAGATTTCTCTCAAAGAAAGGGGACTCAAAGAAAATTTGCAGCCCAGGAACAGGCCTTTCGGCCCTCCAAGCCTGAGCCAATCCAAATCTACTGTCTAAACCTGTCGCCCAATTCCTAAGCATCTGTATCCCTCTGTGCCCCACCTACTCATGCATCTGTCCAGACGCATCTTAAATGAATCTACTGTGCCTGCCTCTACCTCTTTTGCTGGCAACGCGTGCCAGGCACCCACCACCCTCTGTGTGAAGTACTTGCCGCGTGTATCCTCCTTAAACCTTTCACCTCTCTCCTTGAATGCATGACCTCTCGTTATTGAATCCTTCACTCTGGGGGGGATAAAGCTTGTCACGATGCACCCTGTCTACACCCTTCATGATTTTGTACACCTCAATCAGGTCCCCCTCAATCTCCATTTTTCTAATGAAAACAAACCTAACCTAACCTACTCAACCTCTCTTCATAGCTAGCACCTTCCATACCAGGCAATATCCTCGTTAAACCTTCCCTGCACCCTCTCCTAAGCATCCACATCCTTTTGATAATGTGGTGACCAGAACTGCACACAGTATTCTAAATGTGGCCGAACCCAACGTCGTGTACAATTTTAATATGACCTGCCAGCTCTTATACTCAATACCCTGTCCAATGAAGGCAAGCATACCATATGCCTTCTTGACCACACTATCACCTGTGCAGCAACCTTCAGGGTACAATGGACTCCCAGATCTCTCTGCTTATCAACTTTTCCCAAGGCTCTTCCGTTCACTGTATAATTCGCACTAGAATTAAACTTCCCAAAATGCATCACCTCACATTTGCCCAGATTGAACTCCATGTGCCACCTCTCCGCCCAACTCTCTAGTCTTATCTATATTCTCCTGTATTCTTTGACAGTCCCTTATGCTTTCTGCTACTCCACCAATCTTCGTGTCATCTGCAAACTTGCTGATCATACCAACAGTGCCCTCTTCCAGATCATTTATGTATATCACAAACAACAGTGGCCTTCGCACTGATCCCTGTGGAACACCACTGGCCACCTTTCTCCATTTCGAGAAACTCCCTTCAGCTACTACTGTCTGCTCAACCAGTTCTTTATCCACCTAGCTAGAACACCCTGCACACCATGTGACTTCACTTTCTCCATTAGTGTACCATGGGGAACTTATCAAACACCTTACTAAAGTCCATGTATATGACATCATCATCCTTCATCTATCAACTTGGTCACTTCCTCAAAGAACTCTATTAAGTTGGTAAGGCATGATCTCCCCCACACAAAACCATGTTCCCTATCACTGATAAGCCCATTCTTTTCTAAATATAAAGAGATTTTATCCCTCACTACCTTCTCCAGCAACTTTTCCACCACCGACGTCAGGCTCACTGGTCTGTAGTTACCCGGAAATTCCCACTGCCCTTCTTGTACAGGGGGACAACATGAGCAACCCTCCAGTTCTCCAGCACCTCACCTATATTTAAGGATGCCACAAAGATATCTGTCAGGGACCCAGCTATTTCCTCCCTCGTCTCCCTCAGATACCTGGGATAGCTCCCATCCGGTCCTGGGGACTTGGCCACCTTAATAACCTCTAGCCTACTCAACACATCTTCCCTACTTATGTCAACTTGATCCAGAGTTATCAAACTTCTATCTCTAATCTCAACATTCATCATGTCCCTCTTCTCAGTGAACACTGATGCAAAATAATCATTCAGAATCTTGCCCATTCTCTCAGGTTAGACACACAGCCTTCTTTCATTATCCTTTAGTGGACCAATCCTTTCTCTAGTTACCTGCTTGCTCCTTTTATAAGAATAAAAGGTGTTGGGATTCTCCTTAATTCTGCTCGCTAAAGCTATTTCATGACCCCTTTTAGCCTACTTGATTCCTCGTTTAAGCCTGGTCCTACTCTTCCGATATTCCTCCAGGGCCCGTTCTGTTCTTAGCTACCTGGACCTTATGTACACTTCCCTTTTCCTCTTGGATAGTCGTACGATTTCTCCTGTCATCCACAGTTCATGAATCTTGCCTTTCTTATCCTTTGCTTTCAACGGGACATGTCTATCTTTAACCTATCTTTGAAAACCTCCCACATTATCAAATGTGGACTTCCCTTCAAATAGCTGTGTCCAATCCACATTTCCGAGCTCCTGCCTAATTTTGATATAATTGGCCTTGGCCCAGTTTAGTACTCGTCCCTGAGGACCACGCTCATCTTTGTCTATGAGTATTCTAAAACTCACAGAAGTCTGGTCACTATTCCCAAAGAAATATCCCACCGCAACTTCTACCACCCGGCCTGGCTCATTCCCCAACACCAGGTCCAAAATGGCCCCTTCCCTCGTCGGACTATTGACATACTGCTCTAGAAAACTCTCCTGGATGCTTCTTACAAATTCTACCCCATCCAGACCTCTGTCGCTAAGTGTATCCCAGTCAATGTTGGGAAAATTAAAATCTCGCATACAATTACCCTATTGCCTCTACATCTTTCCATAATGTGTTTACCTATTTGTTCTTCTATCTCATGCTCATTGTTAGGAGGTTTGTAATACAGCCCCAACAGTGTAATGCATCCTTCTTATTTCTCCGTTCTACCCATAATGCCTCACTACACAAGCCCTCCATAGTGTCCTCCTTTTTAACTTCTCTCCTAGCTCCCTGAATTCTCCTTTCAGGACCTCATCTTGTTTTTTTACTTATATCGTTGGTACCTATATGCACCAAGACAACTGGCTGTTCACCCTCCCCTTTTAGAATACTCTGCAGCCAATCGGTGACATCCCTGACCCTAGCACCTCCCATCTGGGAGTCCTGTTTTCAGCCACAGAACTGCCTATATACTCCCCTCACAATAGAATCCCCTATGACTATGGCCCTACGAATCTTTTTTCCTGCCCTTCTGAACAGCAGTGCCCGCCATTGGCAACTGCTGCCCTCCCCTGCTGAGCCATCTCCCCCAACAGTATCCAAAACGGTATATCTGTTTTGGAGGGAGATGACTGCAGGGGACACCTGCACTGCCTTCCTATTCTTTTTCTGCCTTTTGGTCACCCATTCACTGTCTCCCTCAGCAATCCTAACCTGCAGTGTGACCAGTTCACTAAACGTGTTATCCACGACCTCCTCCGCATCGCGGATCTTCCTCAGTCAGTCCATCTGCAGCTGCAGAGCCGTCATGTGGTCAAACAAGAGCTGCATCTGGACACACGTCTTGCAAGTGTAAGAGTCAGGAACGTCAGCCACGTCCCTGAGCTCCCACATCAGGCAAGAATCACATGCCACAGGTCTGAGGTCCCCTGCCATTGTAAGCCTTGGCTTTATATCAACTAACTAAAACCAAACAATGCGCTTAAATATATGAAAAAGAAAAAAAAAATAAAAGCCTTACCTTACACAGTCTTTTTCTTTTGGGGCGGGGGTGCAGGAGGGAGATACTACACGGATAGTATCGCTGGTTTAGCCGCTGCCAATATATATACTAAGTCCTTACCCTCCCGGTCTCCACGTCACCTTTGCTGTGTCTCCTACTGCTCCCTGACAGGAAAAAGCCTGCCTCAAGCCAGAACATGAGCTATGCAATTTCCCCCCAAATTCCACTAGTGCCAATTATTTTTGAGATGGCAAGCTGGTTGCTCTTTTAAAACTTTGCTTGGGGGGAGGGGGGGAAGAGGTGTGGGCATTGTTGGCAAGGGCTGAGCATTTATTGCCAGTCCCTAATTGCCACTTGGTCTGAATGGCTTGTGGCGCTGTTTCACGGCCGGTTTAGAGTCAACCATATTGTGGTGAGTCTGGAGTCACATGTAGGCCAGATCTGCTAAGGATGGCATATTTCCTTCCCTAAAGGACATTAGTGAAGCAGATGTTTTTTTTACAACAATTGACAGTGGTTATATAATCACCATTTGCATAGATCTTTATTGAATTCAAATTTCTTTGTCTGCAATGGTCACAGAGATCTACAATACAGAAAAAGGCTGTTCAGTCCATTGAATCAGCATCAGCCAAAAATCGCCAAACTATTCCAGTCCCATTTTCTGGCACCTTGGCCATAGCTTTGAACACCTTGGCATCATAAATGCACATCTAATTACTTTTTAAATGTTATAAGGATTTCAGCCTTTGGTGGGATTCAAAACCACGTACCAGAGCATTACTGTGCGGCAGTGAGTTATCAACTAAATAACAACTGAAAGAACTGCAGATGCTGTAAATCCGAGACAAAAATAGTTCTGAGGAAGGGTCACTGAACCCAAAACATTAGCTTTGATTTCTCTCTACGGGTGCTGCCAGACTTGATGAGCTTTTCCAGCAATTTCTATTCTTGTCATTAACTCCGGGTTCTGGATTATTCTCATATTGCCAATATGCCACTACTTCCTTCGAAAATAATTAAAAATTGAAATAATACCAAGAACCGGTTCAAAAATTTGAATTGTTGAAAAGTTTTGTTCAACTTCATGTTCTTCTGAGTGGTTTGAAACAAGCCCTTGTTTTGTACCATGTGCCACCCCTGGTGTAAAATCGCCTGGCCGTCCTCTCGGTCAGCTTCTCGGAAGCTTTAAAGATTATGATGCATTATTCAAATTCTTCCCTCAAATGTATTCATAAAATCAAACAGATTAACTGATCATTTGCATGCTTGCCATCTGTTAAATGTTGTTGCTGTAAAATCGCTGTTCACATAACGCTGGCCATTCAGTTCAGTTTTCCATTGATTCTATTCTGTGATCTCACAAAACTCCTGAATAGGAGCGAGACATAAAGCCAATGCTCATTGGTCTAGTAAAAGCAAAATTTTGTGGATGTTGGACATCTCGAACAAACACAGAGAATGCTGGAGAAACTCAGCAGATCTGGCAGCATCTGTGGAGAGAAAGCAGAGTTAACATCTTGAGTCTGGTATGACATCTTCAGACTCAAAACATTAACTCTGTTTCGCTCTCCAGTGATGTTATCAGACCTGCTGAGTTTCTCCAGCAGTCTCTGTGTATGTTTCTTTAGTCTAATAATGGCTGATCAACTGTCAACAAGTGTCATGATTGTATAAATACAGATAATTGATGTTTAATTCCCTTGGCTGATCCAATATTGGGATTTCATACACTGAAATGGTGTTAAAAAAGATGAAAACACAATCTTATAATGGCAAGAAGGATCACATGATCTATACCAGGAAGCAAATTTCACAAAAGCAAAATGGATTACATCAAAAACAGTCTGAGCTGAAATTACCATTTTCACCAAGGCCAACGAAGCCAACCAACCTGATCTCCTGGGGAAGCTGAGAAAAATCCTCATTGCTGATTTGATTTACACCATCATAAGAATCTTCACATGTTGGAGACAAAATCTCACGTGTGATTAATGAGCTTGCAAACATAAACTCAGAAGATCAGAATGTATAAACAAGCTGCTATTTCAAGAGACACAGTGGCATGCGCTAGGGAAATGGATTTAAGGATGCAGAAGTAAACACAAGTTGAAGATTTTCTATTACAAAAAAGAAATACCCAGTTCTCCAAAATTCCTTAGAAGGCAGCATCACAAAATTGGAAAACCTAGCAGCAAATGGCCATCTTTGTAGCTGTTGATGGTCCAAGAAGTCAACTTATCAATTTTTCTTCTCCATTTTAAACCTTAAGGCTCAAAGATTGAAAACTATATTTTTCTTCCACTTTGCTTCATAGCATACACAGTTGTGTTTTAACCTTGTTCCTGTGTGTGGGCCCAAGGGACCACTTCATACTTATCCTTGATGTTGTGTCTTGGTGTTTTCAGGTAATAGACATAGAACATAGAACATTACAGCAGTACAGGCCCTTCAGCCCTCGATGTTGCGCCAACCTGTGAAACCAATCTGAAGCCCATCTATCCTACACTATTCCATTTTCATCCAAATGTTTAACCAGTGACCATTTAAATGCCCTTAAAGTTGTCAAATCTACTACTGTTTCAGGCAAGCCGTTCCATGCCCCTACTACTCTCTGAGTGATGAAGCTACCTCTGACGTCAGTCCTATATCTATCACAAACATCACACAGACATGTTCTTTCTTTAATTCAAGAAAACCTTCTGATTGGCTCGTTCCAGTAAAAAAATGTGTTAACTCAGTTTCACTTGGAGAAAGGTATGGCCTTGTCTTAAAAAGACCTCAAGCCTTTGTTGTTCCCAATCAGGGATGAGGGCTGAAAAGAGAGGTTTTAGTTCACCTTTCTCCCTTGGTCCTAACAAGTGATTGCACGGTGCTGATTCTCCATAACCTATTTGGGATCTTATACATAAGATAACTCTCTTGGTTGTAACTGTCCTGAATAGATTAGTTGATACAATGAGAAAACTGATTGTATCTCAGCGCAACAGCAGGGACCTGGGTTCGATTCCAGCCCTGGGTGTTTGTCTAGGTGGAGTTTGCACATTCGCCCCGTGTCTGTGTGGGATTCCTCCGGGAGATCCGGTTTCCTCCCACAGTCCAAAGACATGCAGGTTAGGCTGGATTGGCTATGCTAAATTGCCCATAGTGTCTAGGGATGTGCAGGCTCGGTGGATTAGCCATGGGAAATGCAGGATTACAGGGGCAGGGTTGGAGGGTTAGTCTGGGAGGGATGCTCTTCTGAGGGTTGCTGTGGACTCAAAGGGCTGAATGGCTTAGTTTCCACACTGCAGGGATTCAAAGATTCTGTTCTTCAATGTGGAGTTCTATAGTTCTGCATTGGAGGGAGATGTTGAAAGAAGGAGATTTTGAAAGGAGGAGATTTCTCCCACTCTTTCCAGGAGCTTTGTACATTCACAAACCATTTTTACATCCCAGTCCTGAACATGTAAAGTGTCGCAACGTTGTAATGTCAGAAACGTTGAGCCAATTTGCACACAGTAATGTCCCACTAACAGTGGTATGATAATAACCAACAAACCTGGCTCAGCAATATTGGCTGAGGGATGGATTCGGTCAGGACACCTCCAGCACATCTCTGATGAGGTTCAATTGGATCTTCAGCATTCACCTGGGACAGCATCAGTTTAAGTTTCACATCTCATCTGAAAAGCAGCACCTATGACAGTGCAGTACTGTGAGCTGGGGAGAACTGTCTTCACCCAGAGAGTGGGGAGCCTGTAGAATTCTCTGGCACAGAAAGCAGTTGAGGCCAAAGCACTGAATGTTTTCAAGAAAGAGTTGGATATAGTTCTTAGCACCAAAGGAATCAAACTGTCCAGGGAGAAAGCAGGAACAGGGACTGAGTTGGATGATCAGCCCTGATCATATTGAATAGTAGAGCAGATCCAAAGACCCAAATGTCCTATTCCTGTTCCTACTTTCTATGTTTCCTCAGGATTGCATTTAGATGACAGCCTATACTATAAATTAAAGTCTCGGGAATGGGGTTTGATACTGCAATATTCTGAAGTTGAGGTGGGGATTTTTACTCACTGCATCCCAGTTAACCTTGGACCATTAATCTGAGCACAATTGCCAAATGTTTGTGTTATCCATGACCCATTCACAAAGTATTTGTGGTTATTTTTTAACCATTCCTGAAGAAGGGCTTATGCCCGAAACGTCGATTCTCCTGTTCCTTGGATGCTGCCTGACCTGCTGCGCTTTTCCAGCAACACATTTTTCAGCTCTGATCTCCAGCATCTGCAGCCCTCACTTTCTCCTCGTTACTTTTTAAATAACAAGGTAAAGAAAATGTGCTGTTTTAGGTAAATTACAGCCTTCAGAATAACACGATAGTTCACCCCTTACATTTCAAAATGTCAACTGAGCACATGAACATACAAAAAAAAACTAAGTGTGAGTGGTACACCCTGTGCTGAATCTGTCACTTATGATCAATACTAATCTGGAATGGGATTATGGATGTTTGAGGTGAAACAGTTATCTTTATTGGAGGTAAAAAGTCTCAGTAATACTTTCTCTGGTGTAATTTTGACTTGCCTGCAGACTGTCATGTGAATTTTGCATCTATACGGTCACACATCACACACTGAAGAGGGCTCCATCAGAATTATGTGTTCAAAATTCTAAACAAATAGAGTCCAGTCTGTCCTTTTTATTCCTATTTATTTAGAAGAATAAGACTTTGTTTATAACTGCTGATTATTTTCTACAAGTTATTACGGTGGAAGACGAGTATAGAGGCTTGTGTACAAGGACACTACTGTTTGCAGGCAGTTTGGAGATGACTGGGTCATCATTTCTCCAATCCCATCTGGAGGCTTACTGCTGTAAGTGGCTGCAGTTTGCAGGAAGATGGGAGAATGTTAGAGCCAGCAAGTTCTTTATTAATGTCCTGTCCAACATGACCAAATGGTCATTCAGCTTCTTGCAGTCTGTGAGATCTTGCTGTGCCTAAGTAGGCCACAGCTTTTGCATCCAGATTGTAACACCATTTTAAAAGTAATTCAATGCCCAGTAAGTACTTCAGAGCCTATGGAAGATGTGAAAAAAAATCAGCCATGATCCTACTGAATGGTGGAGCAGACTCGGGGGCCGAATGGCCTGCTCCTATTCCTATTTTTTATGTGTGTCTGCGAGCGGGTCCAAGCTTTTATTACAATCAGTGGGACTTGAACTAGCTGCTTCTCATAAGAGACTGGAACAGCCTTAATCTGTAAAGGTTCCACATTGCAGGTTCTCAGTCTAGCCGAGGTCTTGCTCAAACTTAAGGGTTGGAGTATAGAGTGAATTTTGTTAACGACTGTTTCTGTGATCACTGAAATGGCCGTGCTGGTCTCTACCTTCATTAGAACCAGGTGACCATTTAACCAGATGTTTATTTTGATTGGTTCTGACTTGGATGTTGCTAACCAATTTCTCTGATCCAAGGCAGATGTAAGTGGATGTTCCAGGCTGTGAACACTCCTGGATACCAGCCAATGAGTTCTCTTACTCAATTTAGGTTCAGTGAGACTTATTTGTTGTCTCAAGTCTGCACACTGGCAGCAACTACAATGGTTTGCCATACCAGATCCTGAAATAAATGTTAACTGTTTGGCTGAGGTTTGGGTTTGTTTTGGGGTTTTTCTGTGGGCTGACCTAGAGTCCCTCTGTTCAGGCTATGTCCTGAGTGAGGCTCTACAATTGCCTTCACTCAAATGGTGTTCCCCAAGCTCAGTCGGACTGACAAGGCTGTCTACCCCCTTTGGAATAGCCTGGAACTTATATACTCCACTAGCCAGATTTTCCAATGATAAAGCCAGTTGGAATGCCTGGTTGAAGTCCAGTTGGGCTTCAGCTAGTGGGCACTTTTGTATGGTTACATCATTAATCCCACATACCAAATAGTCTCTCAACATCTCATTTAAGGTTAAACTAAAGTCACATGCCTCTGCCAATCATCTTAACCTAGTCAAAAATCCCAACATGGACTTTTCTGGTTTTTGAATTACCAAGTAAAAACAAAACAATTCAGAATTAGAAGAGGCTTGGTATCATAATATTCCTTAACCGCATCTGTCAACTCTTGAAAGGTTTTAGTATCTGGTGCCTGAGTGAAAGTTCGGCTTCAAATAACTAAAAAAGCTGCAGGTCCACCAGCTGCCACGCAAATTACTTTATCTGGAAGAAATAAAGCATTTTTACAACATACTGGGCCCAGTTTTTGACAGGAGGATTGAATGAGACAAGTTTCCCAAATAATGACATGATGCCAGAAATGCTTACCCCAACTCAAAGATGACAGTTATGAGCAAATTTCTTCAGGAGTGTGCTTTGATCTCATTGCACCTGAAATAACTCCACAGAGGCCAATATCCCATCATGTGGAGAGTCCTTGACACTGATCCAGCTCCCTCAGAGCTAGCTCTGAGTGAACAGGATCTCCTGTTTATATCTGTCAGCCAGGGATCCCTGATTGGACCAGATTAACAGCCCCAATCTGGGAACTCATATTCTCTGAGGTCCAGCTGACTGACCTCATTACAATCAGTACATCCCACCAACTTCTCCAGGACAATGAGGGATCAGCAATCAATGCTGACTCAGAGACACCCACATGAATGAATGACGGTAAGTGCATGTTGTATGGATACTGAGAGGTGGCTGACATTAACTGGGGACAGATTATAAGAGCCAGTTTCCATGTGAGAGAGTGCAGGTCTCTCAACAGGAAAATACTCTGCATTTATACTAAACAGAACATTGTGAATAAATCCATGTGGAAAGTAGACTGGTTCCTGCTTCTCCTTTACCCGGTCAATGCTTACCAGGTGAATACTCTAATCATGAAAACCTGTTGGACCATAATCTTGTGTCGTGTGATTTTTGTCCAACTCAGTCCAAGACCGGCGCCTCCACATCAGGAAAAGAATGGCAGATTGATCAGTCAAGGTATGTTGTCAATGTTGATGACATGTTTCTGTACTTTGAGAAGCTCAGTTTGAGAAAATGTTGATCGCATTGCGACCAAGTTATTTCTCAGGTCAATCTTGATTGGAAATATTCGCATGACAAAACTCACACGACAACAACAACAACGTGTGTTTATATAGTGTCTGCTGTGTAAATAAATGTCACAATCTGCTTTATAAATAGGCACCAGGAAAACAGATCTCAGTCAGCATGGGACGTGAGGATGCAAACACGAGAGAGTTATTCCATTGGGACAGGCTGCATTTGAACATTGCTGGGACCTGTGTCCTGCCAAATTACATAACTAGGGCTTTAGATAGATCGGTAGTTAGGGCTTTAAACTGATTAGTGGGTTAGAGGGTTTAATTGAAAGATTAGATTAGATTACATTACATTACAGTGTGGAAACAGGCCCTTCGGCCCAACAAGTCCACACCGACCCGCCGAAGCGCAACCCACCCATACCCCTACATTTGCCCCTTATCTAACACTACGGGCAATTTAGCAAGGCCAATTCACCTGACCTGCACATCTTTGGATTGTGGGAGGAAACCGGAGCACCCGGAGGAAACCCACGCAGACACGGGGAGAACATGCAAACTCCACACAGTCAGTCACCTGAGGTGGGAATTGAACCCGGGTCTCTGGCGCTGCGAGGCAGCAGTGCTAACCACTGTGCCACCGTGCCGCCCACGAAAGGAATTTTTAAAAATTGAAAAGAGATGAGAGAGTAGAGGTAGGATAGTGAAGAGGCAAATGATACTCAAAGTGTAATAGGAAGAGATGGAAAATGTACATAATGGCAAAAAAAATTAAAGCTTAAGACACCATCAGAATGTACATAGCATTTGTAACAATATAGATGAGTGAATGGTACAGAGGAAAATAAGAGAGTGTGACTTGACAACTGTTACAGGGAAGTGCCTATGAGAACTCAATGTTCTAGTGTGTGATATCACAGGAACCCTGACTGGAAAGGAGCATCATTTATTGTTGAACACTAAAACAGAGCCACCACTGGGAACATACATAAGCTCAACCCAGCCTGGGACAGAGGGTTTAACACACAGGCCCTCATGGTGTGCCAGCTATTCCTCAAAGCTTTCAGCCAGATACAACAAAAGACAATTCTAATCATGAAAGGAAACTATTCACATTCCCATTAAAGCTATGAGGAATCTTGGAACTTAACAGACATCAGTTATATTTTGGCAGAAAGAACCTCTTTCTTTCATCGCAAAAATATATTTTATTTACAAATAATTATCTATAAGTATAAACAAAAGGTCCTATAATATTTTTCGAACATAGAACAGTACAGCACAGTACAGGCCCTTCAGCCCTCAATGTTGTGCCAGCCTTTTATCCTACTATAAGATCAGTCTTCATTGTACTATCTTCCATGTGCCAATCCACGAGTCGCTTAAATGTCCCTAATGTCTCTGACTCTACTCCCACTGCTGGCAGTGCATTCTGCACACCCACCGCTCTCTGTAAAGAACCTATCTCTGAAATCTCCCCTAAACCTTCCTCCAATCACCTTAAAATTATGCCCCCTCGTGATAGCCATTTCCGTTCTGGGAAAAAGTCTCTGACTGTCCACTCATCAATACCTCTCATCATCTTGTACACCTCTATCAAGTCACCTCTTATCTTTCTTCATTCCAGTTAGGTTTTACAGACCCATCGCCATGTTTGCTTTATTCTGTCTTCCCTTGTCCACCCAGAGGTGTTATCACTCACAGCTGAGTGACTTGCCCACCATTAAAATCACCGTGACTTTTTTTAATCCACTGACCACCACCAGTAAAACCTGAGTCTACTTTACAATTTTTAAAATTTTACCTATTTTTCTAATCAACCAGTTCAGAGATGTTATTGCATGTGTCAGGATCAGGTGGGACTTGAATCTGGGGCCTTTCGTTTCAGGGACAGGGACACTACCACTGTGTCACAAGAAAACCAATGATGGATTTGTAAGCTGCTCTTGAACAGAAACTGGAAACCTGGACCCTCCATAATAAACATCTGATACTTTTCCAGATGAGCTCTCCAGGGCTCCTGGGCCTGCTTTACATTTTTTTTCCATGTTTTCTAATCAACCTGCTCAGGGATGTTATTACATACCTCCAGAGTATGTAGGACTTGGCCCAGAGGTGGGGACACTACCACTCTGCTACAAGAGCCCCGCCCCCAAGCCTATTTTTCTAAACAACCCGTTCAGAGATGGGATTGCACACCTTTGGAACAGGTGGAACTTGAACCCAGATCTCCTGGTCCAGGAGTAAGGACACTACCTCTGTACCACAAGAGGGCCCTGACTGAGGCATCGTGTATAAGTATTTCAAGTTAACTTTTCATAGATGCTACTACACACGGCTGGAGCAGGTGGGATTTAAACCCAGCTCTCTTGGTCCAAAGGTAGGGACAGTGCCACTGCACTACAAGGAGGTCCCCCTGAATTTGCCTTACAAAGAGCTAAAGGGATAAGTTCCAGCTGGTCGGAGATAGTGAGGACTATAGATGCTGGAGAGTTAGAGTCAATAAAACATGGCACAGGTCAGGCAGCATCAGAGGAACAGAGGAGTCGATATTTAGGGCAGGATCCTTTATCAGTCCTGATCATAAGCTCCTGCTGGACAGGGCATTGCTTGTTCCAAGGGAACCCAAACTCATTGAGCTTCGCAGAGAAATTAGTTAATGATTCCCATTGGGCCTTGTGTTATATGGCTATTCAACACTTCAGAAGAATAGGCAAAAATGGAAAAGGAGGTGGGCAGCTTTGTTATTAAAGGAAGGTATCACCGGAGGGGTGATTACTCATACAGGTGCAATAATTTGTGATGTGGAATCAGTTTGAGTGGAAATCAAGAACAGTGTGGGAATAAATCATGAGTGAGAATCATCTATCCATTTCCAAAGAGTGACTCCATTACAGGACAAAGTGTAAATTGGGAAATAATGGAGATGTGTACGCAAGCCACTACAAATATCACAGTGATTTTAATCTGTGTGTTGACTGGACAAATCCAATAGGCAAAAATAAACATGAAGATGAATTTATCGGTTGCATTGAGAATTGGTTCTTTCAGCAGTACATTGCAGAACCTGCCCAGGAACAGGTTATTTTAGTAAGATGGATTGAAGTTGGATTAAGAGGAGATCTTGTAGCTAAGGATCCTTTCGGAATTAGCAATTACAACATTGTTAGAATTTCAAATTCAGATTGTGGAAGAGCAATGCCAGAGAGACGAAGAAAAAGGTGTCTAAAGCGGGTTCAGAAAAAAAGAATAAAGGGAAGGTCAGTGAAGGAGAGGTGACTGACTGGAGGGTGGAGGGACAAGTAATGCTGAGGAAACAGCAGAAGGACTTGGACAGGCCAGGAGAGTGGGCAAAGATGTGAAAGATGCAATGCAATGTGGGAAAATGTGGCATTGTGCAATTTGGTCGATAAAATAAAAGTGTGGAATAGGGACAGACTTCGGAAATCTCAAGCACAAAGGGACTTAGGAGTTTTAGTTCAGGATTCTCTGAAGGTTAACATGCAGGTTCAATTGGCAGTTAGGAAGGCAAATACAACATTAGTATTCATTTTGAGAGGGCTAGAATACAAGAGTCAGGATGTACTGCTGAGGCTGTATACGGCTCTGGTCAGAATATTGTGAGCAGCTTTGGGTCCCATATCTAAGGAAGGATGTGCTGACATTAGACAGGTCGTTCCAGGGAAAGTTTACAAGAATAATCCCAGGGATGAGGGGCTTGTCTAGGAGGAGCATTTACGGACTCTGGGTCTGGACTCAATGGAGTTAGGGGGAATCTCATTGAAATGTACAGAGTACGAGAGCGGCCTGGATACAGTGGATGTGCAGAAGATGTTTTCACAAGTAGGAGAGACTAGGACCAAAAGCACAGCTGCAGGATGAATGAATAACCCTTTAGAAATGAGATATGGAGGACTTTCTTCAGCAAGAGGATGGTTAATCTGTGGAACTCATTGCCACAGAGAGCTGTAGAGGCCAAGTCACTGAGTGTCTTTAAGACAGTGAAGGGTTCCTGATTGGTAAGGGGATCGAGGATTACAGGGAGAAGGCAGAAGAATGGGGTTAAATGAGAATGAGAATGAAGAACTTATGTCCCTTAAAGAAGGAAATCTGCCATCTTCACATGGTCTGGCCCACAGCCCACAAGCGAATTACAAAAAAGAAATGGTGGGGCAGACTCGATGGGCCAGATGGCCTCATTCTGGTCCCACATCTCATCACGCTCGGTAAAGTTTTATTGCGGTTGAACAGAAAGACTCCATGAGAAGAATGAATGAGTTGTGGTTACCAAAGATGGTTAAAGAGAGTAACCAAACAAAAACTGAGGCATGTAAAGTGGTGAAAACTCGTGGTAGGCCAGAAGACTGTGAATTTTTTAAGAACCGCCAGTAAATGACTAAATATCTCACAAAGAGGGAGAAAATTGATTATGAAAGTTAATTGATAAATTAATTCTACAGGTATATAAAAAGAGAGCGGCTAAAATAAGTGTGTGATTCTTGGAGGATGCAACAAAGGACTGATTACAGGGAACAGGGAAATGGGAAATAATTTAAACCAATAGTTGGCATCAGTTTTCACAATGGAGGTCATTATAAACATCCCACATAAGCAAGTTGCTAATGGGAAGAAATAACTTGTAGTAGTCCTTATCCAAGGAACAAAGTATTTGTGACAAAGTAATAGGACTGAATACAGATAAGTTGCCTGGATCTGATAGACTGCTGTTAAGGATATTAAAGGAACTAGCTGCAAAGATAATGGAAGCATTGCTCAAAATACTCCAGAACAACTGAATTCTGGGAGGGTTCCAGTGAATTGGAACCACTAATATCAGGCTCCTGTTCAAGAAGAGATGGGAGGCAGGAGACTATAGGCCAACAGCTGTTGTTAGATTATGCTAGAGTCCGATATTAAGGTAAAAATAGCAGGACATTTCAAAATGTTAAACTAAATCAATCAGAGTCAACATGGTTTTGTGAAAGGGAAATTATTTTTGAGAAATGTTCTAGAATTCCTTGAGGTTATAACAAACAGTTAAAGGGAAACCAGTGGATGTAGTGTTTTTGAATTCCCAGAAGGCATGCAATCAGGTGCTGCATAAAACATTATTGATCAAGAGAGGCACTCACAGTATCTGGGGGAATACATTGGCCAGCACTGAGGATTAATTCTTTGAGAAGGTGACTAAGGAGGTGGACGAGGGGAAAGCAGTAGATGTGGTGTATATGGATTTTAGTAAGGCGTTTGATAAGGTTCCCCATGGTAGACTACTGCAAAAAATACAGAGGTATGGCATTGAGGGTGAGTTGGAGGTTTGGATTAGGAGTTGGCTGGCTGGAAGAAGACAGAGGGTAGTAGTTGATGGCAAAGGTTCATCTTGGAGTGTCGTTACTAGCGGTGTTCCGCAAGGATCTGTTTTGGGACCATTGCTGTTTGTCATTTTTATAAATGACCTGGAGGAGGGGTTAGAAGGTTGGGTGAGCAAGTTTGCGGACGATACGAAAGTCGGAGGAGTGGTAGACAGTGAGGAAGGATGTGGCAGGTTACAGCGGGATATTGATAAGCTGCAGAACTGGGCAGAAAGGTGGCAAATGGAATTCAATGTAGCTAAGTGTGAGGTGATTCATTTTGGTAAGAGTAATAAAAAGATGGGGTACTGTGCTAACGGTCGGATACTTGGTAGTGTGGATGAGCAGAAAGATCTTGGTGTCCATGTACACAAATCTTTGAAAGTTGCCACCCAGGTAGATAGTGCGGTGAAGAAGGCATATGGCGTACTGGCTTTTATTGGTAGAGGAATTGAGTTCCGGAGTACTGAGGTAATGTTGCAGTTGTATAAGACTCTGGTGCGGCCGCATCTGGAGTATTGTGTGCAGTTTTGGTCCCCATACTATAGGAAGGATGTGGAGGCACTGGGACGGGTGCAGAGGAGGTTTACCAGGATGTTGCCTGGTATGGTAGGAAGATCGTATGAGGAAAGGCTGAGGCACTTGGGGCTGTTTTCATTGGAGAAAAGAAGGTTTAGGGGTGACTTGATAGAGGTGTACAAGATGATTAGGGGTTTAGATAGGGTCGACAGTGAGAATCTTTTTCCACGTATGGAGTCAGCTATTACAAGGGGGCATAGCTTTAAATTAAGGGGGGGTAGGTATAGGACAGATGTTAGGGGTAGATTCTTTACTCAGCGAGTCGTGAGTTCATGGAATGCCCTGCCAGTAGCAGTGGTGGACTCTCCTTCATTATGGGCATTTAAACGGGCATTGGATAGGCATATGGAGGATAGTGGGCTAGTGTAGGTTAGGTGGGCTTGGATCGGCGCAACATCGAGGGCCAAAGGGCCTGTACTGCGCTGTATTCTTCTATGTTCTATGGTTAACTATCAGAAGTCAAAGAATTGGAATTAATGAGGTATTTTTCAGGTGGGGAAGACATAATTACTGGAGTGCCCCAAGGTCAGTCTGAGGGCTTCACTTACTTACTGTCGATGTTAATAACTTGGAGAAGGGGAGGGGCACACTGTGATGTGTCCAAATTCTCTGCTGATCCAAAATTAGGTAGGATGGCATATTGTGATGAGGACCTATGGAACCTGCCATAGGTGACTGTATAGGCCAACCCCAGGCAGATGGAGTTTAATGTGGGAAAGTGTGAGGTCATGCACTTTGGCAAGAAGGATTCAAAAGGCTGGCTATTCTTTAAGTGGAGAGAGACTCCCAATAAAGAAGGAATCTGGGTGTTCATGCGCCTGAAACACTAAAAGTTAGCACGCAGGTGCAGCGTATAATTAAAGCAAATGGAATGTTGGCCTTTATTGCTAAGGGCTTGGAGTTTTACAATAGAAACATCTTGTTACAATTATACAGGGGATTGGTGAGGCAACACTTGGAGTAGAATCTATTGTCACGTGTACTTTTACAAGAAAAATACAAAGAAAAGTGTTATAAGTTACCCTAGAATTAATGCCTACGTTAATGACAGAAGTCATAAGTAAATTCATAAATAACAATCATTTTGGTCCCCATGTTTAAGAAAGGATCTACAAGCATTGGTGGAATTTCAATCCAGATTCACTGGCTGATTCCTGGGATGAAAGGGGTGACTTACCAATATTGGCTAAATCGGTTACGCCTTTATCCAATCAGCTTTAGCAGAATGAGGAGATGATTTTTTTGAAACATGCAGGATTTTGAGGGGGTAGGCGTTCAGAAAATGCTTCCTCTAGTGAGGAAACCATTAGCTGACATAGTTACAGAATAAAGGGACACTCATTTAAAACTGCAACATGACAGGATTTCCCCTCCCAGGGGACAGTGAAATGTCTGGACTTCCGAAAGCTGTGGAGGATGGATTACTGCAAGTATTTAAAGAGGAGGTGGATAGGTGTTTGAAATGTCAGGAAGTTGTGGGCTATGGAGCTGGCTGAAAAGAAGAGTTAAGGCCTGGGGCTGGTCAGCAGCGATCTTGTTGAATGGTGAAGGTCAGAAGTCACACAACACCAGGTTATAGTCTAACAGGTTTATTTGAAAGGAGTAGCGCTCTGAAAGCTTGTGATTCCAAATAAACCTGTTGGATTTTAACCTGGTGTCATTTGGCTTCTGATCTTATCTAACCCAGTCCAACACGAGCACCTCCACATCATTGTTGAATGGCAGAGCAGGTCTGACGGGCTGAATGGCCTTGTCATACTCCTATTTCTTATAGAAACAAAGATATCTGTGTGAACCATGATATGTGAGTGGTTCAAGCTTGTTCTTTGTCTGAATGGTTGCCCTTACATTTATTAATGTTTTATGCCAGCAATGTTTACAGCAGGAAGTTTTGAAAATATTCCAATTTCTAACGTCAGTTCACTGTAAATGTAGGTAAGCAGAATTTCAATCACTTTTTTAGGTCGGGAATCCTATTTGTGTTTAAAAATAGGTCGCTGTTGCTGAGCAGCTGAACTAGACTTCATAAACTTAACGCTGGATTGCTTTCATGTTTTGGGAAAGACTGTGAATTAATGGGTGCAGATCAAAAAAGCAATTCAGAGCTTCAGCTCACGCCAATAGGATCTGAGCGCCACCTGTAGGTGGAACAAAGACTGCGTGTGAATTCAGCTGAATTATTCATTTCACAGACTGTAGAAAGCAAACATAAAATAGCAGCAGCTGAAACCTAACAAACTGCTCAAGTTTTCACAACAATAAAATTTAAGACAAAGAAAGAAAACCAATGAATTATTTCACAGCAACCCCAGTTTGAAAAGTGTCTGGAAGTCTAACACTTCAGAGTTAAAAATCCCACAATCCCAGGTTACAGTCCAACAGGTTTATTGGAAGCACTAGCTTCCAGAGCACTGCTCCTTCATCAGGTAGCTAATGGGGCAGGATCATAAGACACAGAGTTTATAGCACAACATCGTAGTGTCATGCAACTGATACGATATATTGAACAAAACTAGATTGCTGTTAAGTCTTTAATCTTTTGGAATGGATTGCAGGTTTCAATTCATTAATATGTAAATCCCAGAACTTCTTTCAAGTCACAGATACACTCCTCCAGTACACACACACACGCATACATACACACACACACACACCTGACACACTCACTCACACATTCCCCCCACATACATACACACCACTCCCACACACTCCCACACACTCCCACACACTCCCACACACTCCCACACACACACTCACAAACACTCACAAACACTCACAAACACTCCCCCCACACCCGACACAATCACTCACAAACACACACACACACTCCCCTCACTCACAAACACACACACACACACTCCCCCCACACCCAACATACTCACTTACACACACACTTCTCCCATACCCGACATACTCACTTACACACACACACTTCCCCCCCACCTGACACACTCACTTACACACACACACTTCTCCCATACCCGACATACTCACTTACACACACACACTTCCCCCCCACCTGACACACTCACTTACACACACACACTTCTCCCATACCCGACATACTCACTTACACACACACACTTCTCCCATACCCGACATACTCACTTACACACACACACTTCTCCCATACCCGACATACTCACTTACACACACACACTTCCCCCCCACCTGACACACTCACTTACACACACACACTTCTCCCATACCCGACATACTCACTTACACACACACACTTCTCCCATACCCGACATACTCACTTACACACACACACTTCCCCCCCACCTGACATACTCACTTACACACACACTTCTCCCATACCCGACATACTCACTTACACACACACACTTCCCCCCCACCCGACATACTCACTTACACACACACACTTTCCCCCCCACCCGACATACTCACTTACACACACACACTTCCCCCCCACCTGACATACTCACTTACACACACACACTTCCCCCCCACCTGACATACTCACTTACACACACACTTCTCCCATACCCGACATACTCACTTACACACACACACTTCCCCCCCACCCGACATACTCACTTACACACACACACTTCCCCCCCACCCGACATACTCACTTACACACACACACTTCCCCCATACCCGACATACTCACTTACACACACACACTTCCCCCCCACCTGACACACTCACTTACACACACACACTTCCCCCCCACCTGACACACTCACTTACACACACACACTTCTCCCATACCCGACATACTCACTTACACACACACACTTCCCCCCCACCCGACATACTCACTTACACACACACACTTCCCCCATACCCGACATACTCACTTACACACACACACTTCCCCCCCACCTGACACACTCACTTACACACACACACTTCCCCCCCACCTGACACACTCACTTACACACACACACTTCTCCCATACCCGACATACTCACTTACACACACACACTTCCCCCCCACCCGACATACTCACTTACACACACACACTTCCCCCATACCCGACATACTCACTTACACACACACACTTCCCCCCCACCTGACACACTCACTTACACACACACACTTCCCCCCCACCTGACACACTCACTTACACACACACACTTCTCCCATACCCGACATACTCACTTACACACACACACTTCCCCCCCACCCGACATACTCACTTACACACACACACTTCCCCCCCACCCGACATACTCACTTACACACACACACACTTCCCCCCCACCCGACATACTCACTTACACACACACACTTCCCCCCCACCCGACATACTCACTTACACACACACTTCTCCCATACCCGACATACTCACTTACACACACACACTTCCCCCCCCACCCGACATACTCACTTACACACACACACTTCCCCCCCACCCGACATACTCACTTACACACACACTTCTCCCATACCCGACATACTCACTTACACACACACACTTCCCCCCCACCTGACACACTCACACACACACACACTTCCCCCCCACCCGACATACTCACTTACACACACACTTCTCCCATACCCGACATACTCACTTACACACACACACTTCCCCCCCACCTGACATACTCACTTACACACACACTTCTCCCATACCCGACATACTCACTTACACACACACACTTCCCCCCCCCCTGACATACTCACTTACACACACACACTTCCCCCCCACCCGACATACTCACTTACACACACACACTTCCCCCCCACCTGACACACTCACACTTCCCCCCCACCTGACACACTCACACTTCCCCCCCCCACCTGACACACTCACACTTCCCCCCCCACCTGACACTCACACTTCCCCCCCACCTGACACACTCACTCACACTTCCCCCCCACCTGACACACTCACACTTCCCCCCCACCTGACACACTCACACTTCCCCCCCACCTGACACACTCACACTTCCCCCCCACCTGACACACTCACACTTCCCCCCCACCTGACACACTCACACTTCCCCCCCCACCTGACACACTCACACTTCCCCCCCCACCTGACACACTCACACTTCCCCCCCCACCTGACACACTCACTCACACTTCCCCCCCACCTGACACACTCACTCACACTTCCCCCCCACCTGACACACTCACACTTCCCCCCCACCTGACACACTCACACTTCCCCCCCACCTGACACACTCACACTTCCCCCCCCACCTGACACACTCACTCACACTTCCCCCCCACCTGACACACTCACTCACACTTCCCCCCCACCTGACACACTCACACTTCCCCCCCACCTGACACTCACACTTCCCCCCCCACCTGACACACTCACACTTCCCCCCCACCTGACACACTCACTCACACTTCCCCCCCACCTGACACACTCACTCACACTTCCCCCCCACCTGACACACTCACTCACACTTCCCCCCCACCTGACACACTCACTCACACTTCCCCCCCACCTGACACACTCACACTTCCCCCCCACCTGACACACTCACACTTCCCCCCCACCTGACACACTCACACTTCCCCCCCACCTGACACACTCACACTTCCCCCCCCACCTGACACACTCACACTTCCCCCCCACCTGACACACTCACACTTCCCCCCCACCTGACACACTCACTCACACTTCCCCCCCACCTGACACACTCACTCACACTTCCCCCCCCACCTGACACACTCACACTTCCCCCCCACCTGACACACTCACTCACACTTCCCCCCCACCTGACACACTCACTCACACTTCCCCCCCACCTGACACACTCACACTTCCCCCCCACCTGACACACTCACACTTCCCCCCCACCTGACACACTCACACTTCCCCCCCACCTGACACACTCACACTTCCCCCCCACCTGACACACTCACACTTCCCCCCCACCTGACACACTCACACTTCCCCCCCCCCTGACACACTCACACTTCCCCCCCCCCCACACACACACCTGACACACTTACACACACACCCCCACACACTCCCATACCTGACACACTCACACATACACATCACCCATACATACACTCACACATCCACATTCTCACACACATATTCACCCATTCACACACATCACCCACATACGCACTCCTTCCTACACACAAATACCTGACACACACTCCCACACACACTCACACAATCACATTCTCACACACATATTTGCACACACACACACATACATCACCCACATACACACTCCCCCCCACACACACATACCCGACACACTCTCCCACACACAAACACACGCACACACAATCACACAAAAGGAAAAGCAGACAAATGAAAATATAACAAATGGATGGGGGGAGAGAAAGTAACAAAAGAATCCATTGAAAGTCACAAAACCAACCAGGTTCTTCCCAAAGTCGTATTCCTTTCCTCAGCTGTGCCTGAGCAGCAATGGTCAGGCCTTGGTTCATGAATTGCTTGGTTGGACTGAGAGGTTTTCTTTTTCCTTTGAGCCTTCACATTCTTTCTTTTGGTAACTCTGAATGTGGTTCTCCCTGCACGTTTGTCAGAGAATTGGACAGGGCAATTTCTTAAAACAAGGGGACAAAGAGAGTGAGAAATGTTTATGCTGCAATCTTTCCACATGCAACATTTTCAGGCAGTACATGATATCACAGTTAACTGGAACAATAACATTTCATTTCATTTTCGGAATAAAGGTCACAAGGACTAAGAGCACACATACTTGAGCATTTTCTCTGATGATGCTTCATGAATCTAGTGATTGGAACCAGGTGGATCTTGGTGATAATGAGATCCCTGATTGGGGTTGTTAACCTGGACCAATCAGGAAAAGCAGGAAATTTAACCAGGAAATTCAGAATCTCCTCAGTTCAGGAACTGACTCTGAGCTGGCTGCTTACAGCAGTGTGCTCTACACAAGTAAATAAAGGGTGACTCAGTGATGGGATACTGGCTTCTGCTCCATCAATTTTAAAATAACTACTACTGTTTGTTATTTATAACAGATCATTCTAATTGTGTAGAGTCCTTTAACAGTCAATGTCATTGTGATCATTTTAGTCACATGGCCACCAAATTACAAACTGAAGTGTTTCACCCTGGACTGTAAAGCCCCACATCATTTAGAGTAAGTTTCAGCAAGAACTTCATTCTGTGCCACATCCAGCTGGGGTGTTCAATCTTAACCAACGTTCTGTATCTGGTGTATCTCAGTTTGAGATATGATTCGACAAACGTGGGCGGCACGGTGGCACAGTGGTTAGCACTGCTGCCTCGCAGCGCCAGAGACCCGGGTTCAATTCCCGACTCAGGCGACTGACTGTGTGGAGTTTGCACGTTCTCCCCGTGTCTGCGTGGGTTTCCTCCGGGTGCTCCGGTTTCCTCCCACAGTCCAAAGATGTGCAGGTTAGGTGAATTGGCCATACTAAATTGCCCGTAGTGTTAGGTAAGGGGTAAATGTAGGGGTATGGGTGGGTTTCGCTTCGGCGGGTCGGTGTGGATTTGTTGGGCCGAAGGGCCTGTTTCCACACTGTAATCTAATCTGTAATCTAATCTAAAACAAAGGGGATCAGTGAGGGAGAGCAAGTCAGAGGACCAATGAGTGCCAGGCACCCAGTGAGCTGCCATATTAGAACTGTCATGGAGGCAAGGCCTTCTCAGAATTGTGACACAGCTGGACAATTGCGAGAACATTTTCAATAAATCACCAAAGAATATGTGATATCATAACATCTGTGTTTAAAAATGAATTCCCGCAAGTTTGAAGCAGATTTTTAAGAACAATTTTCAATTTGATCTGTTCATTCTACAGGCCCTCTCTTCACCAAAGCTACTTACTCCAAAGTTGTGTTGGAATAGAATGAGGGCAGTGTTCTCTGTGATAAATGTGAATGTTATTCTGCTATTGGCATCAATACAGTGAATGGTATCACACAAATCATGAGACAATTGGAGACACTGGATACGGAAAAGTCTAAGGGCTCTGACAACATTCCAGCAATTGTAGAATCATAGAATCCCTACAATGCAGGAAGAGGCCATTCGACTCAGCAAGTCTGCACTGACCCTCTGAAGAGCATCTCATCCAGACCCACCCCCTGTTACCCTATCCCAATTGTCCTGCATTTCCCAAGGCCAACCCACCTAGCCTGTATATCCCTGAGCACAATGGGCAATTTAACATTGCCAATACACCTAATCTGCACATCTTGGGACTGTGCAATGAAACCAGAGCACCTGGAGGAAACCCATGCAGACACGGGGAGAATGTACAAACTCCACACAGACAGTCGCTTGAGGCTGGAATCGAACCTGGGTCTCTGATGCTGTGAGGCAACAGTGCTAACCACTGATGACTTGTGCTCCAGAACTTGCTGTGCTCCTAGTCAAGCTGTTCCAATACAATTACAAACTGGCATCTACCCAACAAAGTGAAAAATTGCCCAACATGTCCTCTACATAAAAAGCAGGACAAATCCAACTCAGCCAATTACCACCCCATCAATCTACACTTGATCATCAGTAAAGTGATGGAAGGTGTTGGGAACAATGCCCCTAGACAGCAACTGCAAAGGAAGGAGCTGCCCACTGACAACAGGCTTCGTTCCAACAGGCCATTCAGCTCGTGATCTCTTACAACCTTGGGCCAAACATGGATAAACGAGCTGAACTCCATGAGAGTGATGATCATTGTTATCAAGGCCACATTTGACAAAGTGTGGCATCAAGGAGTCCTACAAAATTGGAGTAGTCAATGACAATCAGACAGAAACCTCTTCACTAGCCTGAGTTTCATTTGGTTAGGCCTGACACACAGGGAGATGGTTGTGATTGGTGGAGGTCAGTCATCTCAGCTCCAGGACATCTCTGCAGGAGTTCCTCAGGGGTCTGTCTGTCCTTGGCCCAACCATCATCAGCTGCTTCATAAATGAGCTTCCCTCCATCATAAAGTCAGAAGTGGGAACGTTTACCAATGAATGTACAATGTTCAGCACCCTCAGATTCAGATTCCTCAAATACTAAAGCAGTCCATGTTCAAATGCAACAGATCTGGACAATATCCAGGCTTGAGCTGACAAGTGGCAAGTAACAGTCACACCACACAAATCCCAGTCTATGACCATCTCTTACATGAGAAAAACTATTGCCCCTTGACATTTAATGGTGTCCCCATCACTGAATCCTCCACTGTCAATATCCTGGGGGTTACCTTTGACCAGAAACTCAACTGGACTCACCACATAAATGCACTGGCTACAAGAGCAAGTCAGCTGCTACAAATACTTCAGCGAGTAACTCACTTCCTGATTCCCCAACGCCTATCCATCATTTCCAGGCACAAGTCAGGAGTGTGATGGAATGCTCCTCATTTGCCTGGATGGGTGCAGCTCCAACAACTCTCAGAAAGCTAGAACAAAGCAGCTGCTTGATTAACATTCAATCGGCCACCTTCAACATTCACTCTTTTCACCACCAAAGAACGCAGTGTATACCGTCCACAAGATATATAGCAGCAATTCACCCAGGCTCCTTAGACAGCACCTTCCAAACCCACAGTCACTTCCATCTCAAAGGACAAGGGCAGCAGATACATGGGAACACCACCCCTTGCAAATCTCTCTCCAATCCACTCACCATCCTGATGTGGAAATATACTGCTGGCTCATAATTTGGAACTGTCTTCCTAAAAGCACTATGGAGGGACTCCAGCAGATCAGGAATGCGGCCCACCCCTACCTTTCCTCGGGAATTAGAGATCGGCAATAAATGTTGGCTTAGATAACGGTACCCATATCCCATCTATTATTAAAAGGATGGAATAAATGTTAGTACAACAGTGAAAAAAAATCTTAATTTAATATTACACTGCAAAGTTTCATTCTGTGGATGTTAATCTTCTAAATAGTCCTGGAGCAAAATATGTGTCTCCCTTTAAATTTCTCTTCGGCAGTATTGTTAACGCTAACATCTTTCAGGGAGGTCAGTTAGTGTTCAATTATGAAATGCTTCTCCCAAGAGAAAGACCCAGGTGCATAGAAAATTCGATTAATTAAAGATGATAATGGGCCTACAATATGCCTGAACTAATCCTGAGGAAAGAAATCCCCTAGATTTTTACAATTCTCACACAGATTCCTTCATAAAATTACAATTAATTAACAGAATATAAAAATTTCATATGATCAACAACATTCTATTATTCAGGTGTTGGGATTACTGACACTATCCTAATTTCATGAATCAAACAGCTTTGCATTAATCTTCAATGTTCTTTATCTGAGTAGCTTAGTTGCTTTTGTTCCTTTTAACTTTCTGGAGATGCTGACTCCATGATACAATATATTTCATCGGACATCACATCACCGCATTGCTGAAATTACCAATATTCGTGAGTGAGTCTAGACACAAATGTATCCATCAAATCCTGATCTCACTTTGTTTAACGAACTGTGAAGTGATATATTTTGTTAAATTTGCAGTTGAAGGCACAAAGTAAGCCAAGGAAATCAAAAACAGGAATTGCTGGAAAAGCTCAGTAGATTTGGCAGCATCTATGGAGAGAAATCACAGTTAATGCTTCGGTAAACTGACATTTTCCAAACTATTATCAGTCCTGAGGAAGGGTCACTGAACCTGAAACATTAACTCTGATTTCTCTCCGCAGATGCTGCCAGACCTGCTGAGCTTTTCCAGCAATTTCTGTTTTTGTTTCTGATTTACAGCATCAGCTGTTCTTTTGGTTTTTATTAAGCTAAGGGAATGTCAAGCTAGATAGAAACAAAACCAAATAGTAGGGGTTCTCAAAGATTATTTGACCAACTGAGCCCACCCTTCCTACAGAATAAAATCTGAGTGGGCGGCACGGTGGCACAGTGGTTAGCACTGCTGCCTCACAGCGCCAGAGACCCGGGTTCAATTCCCGCCTCAGGCGACTGACTGTGTGGAGTTTGCACGTTCTCCCCGTGTCTGCGTGGGTTTCCTCCGGGTGCTCCGGTTTCCTCCCACAGTCCAAAAGATGTGCAGGGTCAGGTGAATTGGCCATACTGAATTGCCCATAGTGTTAGGTAAGGGGTAAATGTAGGGGTATGGGTGGGTATCGCTTCGGCGGGTCGGTGTGGACTTGTTGGGCCAAAGGGCCTGTTTCCACACTGTAATCTAATCTAATCTAATCTAAAATCCTACCAACTTCGAGGATCAACCTGGGTTCTAATCCTAAATTGGTAGTCCTTGCTAACACCAAATATTAGTGTTTAAGGACAAATGTTGTATTCTGCATTAAGACAATCGCTTGATAGTAATTGGACCAAAAAAAAAGCCATCAAAGTTATGCTTCAGTTTTAGGTTCCATTTAAAAGTAAATCAATTTTCTGAGTGGGGCAATATCTATGAAATGTGTTCTGAAAAACAGTCACATCAGACTCTAGGTTAAATCTGTTTCACTCTCCACACGTACTACTAGTTCTGCTGAGTTTCTCCAACATTTTCTGGTTTTGTTTCAGATTTCCAGCATTTGCAGTTCTTTGTTTTATTTCTTAAATGATTGCGGATTGGTAGGACAGAACTTCAATGTTGCTGAAAACAGGGGCATGTTTGCTGAAGATTTTTCTCATCCACTCATTAGGTCAGAAGCAAGAATGTCAAAGTTCAAACTATCACAACGATTTATATTACAACAGATTGACCCCATTCTTCTAACAATTCAGAACATTGCTTTATTTGCATATCAGTTCAAGAAAGAAAAATATTAAACTGACATCATAGACTCCAAGTATAAAAGACTATTTATATTTAAACAGAATTGGAAACAAAGTGAAACATTTCAAGATGTTATGCAACAGTTTAATGAAAGATTGACAGCAAGACATGATTTCTGGAATCTGAATAAGTCGCAGAGGATTGGAAACCCTGCGAAGTAACATCTTTATTTAAAAAAGGAAGAAGACAGAAAACAGACAATAATGGCCCAGTTAGCTGAATGTTTGATTATTGGAAAAATATTAGAGACTAATATAAAGGTGTAATAGTAGAGCAGTTAGAAACACATAACATGACCAATCAGGATCAGCATTGCTTCATGGAGAGGAAATCATGCCTGACAAAATTATTACAATTCTTTGAGGAGGTTACTAGCAGAATAAACAAAATAGAAGTGATGGATGTAATGTATTTGGATTTTCAAAAGATGTTTGATTTTAGGTTACTTAATACGATAAGGTAAAATAGACATTTAGTGCTCTATGTCTGTTCTCTCATTACAGAGAGATGACTGATGGTGGTTTAACCTGAGGGTCATTACACCTCAGGCGAGGGGCGGGGTTAAGAAGGAGAGCCCTTCATGGTATCCTGAGCCAGTGTAGGAATTGAACCCATACTACTACCAACACAAACCAGCTTTCCAGCCAATTGAATGAATCATAGAGGTCTGTTAAGGCTGAACCATTAAAATTCTTCAAAGCTGAGACAGACAGTTGTGAATCAATAAGGGAATCAGGTGTTATGGGGAAAAGGCAAGAGAGTGGAGTTATCAGATCAGTTACAATCTCACTGAATGATACAGCAGACTCAATGGGATGAATGGCCTACATCTGCTCCTATGTCTCATGGTCTTAAAGTTACAATCCAGAACAAACACTTCACAACAAAGATAGATTTTAAGGAGGATCTTAAACTAGGAGAAACAGGGGAGAGTTTTAGAACTTAACAGAAGGCCCACTCAGGAATACAGACCGTTAATTAAGATCATGACAGGTCCACCACATCCACTCTATCTTCCTGCCCGATCCTCAATCGCTAGATTCCTTTCATTTCCCTTACCTTCAAAAATCCATTGATCTCAATTGTGCTCAAAGATTGTGTATCCCCCAATCTCTGGGCTGGAGGATTGTATAGAGGTACTGCAAATAATGAGGAAGGCAAATGGATTTTTGGTATTTATTTCTAACAGAAGAGTATAAAAGTAGGGAAGCATTGTTACAACTGTCCAAGGCATTAGTGAAATCCCACCTGGAGTATTCCCTTCCAGAGGGGAGGTGATAGCCTAATGGTATTATCGCTGAGCTATTAATCTAGAGATCCTGGTAATGTTCTGGGGACCAGGGTTCAAGTCCCATCACAGTAGATGGTGAAATTTGAGTTCAATTAAAACCTGGAGTTAAGAATCTAATAATGACCATGAATCTGTTGTTGGAAAAACCCATCTGGTTCACTAATGTCCTTTAGGGAAGGAAATTGTCATCCTTATCTTGCCTGACCTATACGTAACTCCAGATCACAGCAATGTGATTGACTCTTAACTGCCCTCTGGGCAATTAGGGATGGGTAGTAAATGCTGGCCCAGCCAGTGACAAGCTCATTCTGTGAATGAATAAAAAAGAAAGCAAATGTTGGTGCCCTTACCTGAGGATGGATGTAGTTGTGATGGAGACAGTTCACTGGATTGATTACAGAAATGAAGAGCTTGTCTTATGCAGTGAGATTGAGGCCCTATGCCCTCTCATGTTTTGACAGATGAGAGGAGATCTAATTGAAGGATATAAGATGCTAAAAGGCATTGACAAAGTTGAGGTAGAGAGGATGTTTCCTCATGTGGAGCAATCTAGAACAAGAGGTCATGGTTTTAAGATAAGGGGCAGCAGATTTAAAACTGAGATGAGGAGAAAATAATTCTCCCAAAGGATCATGAGTCTCTGGTATTCACTCCCTCCAATTATGGTGGATGCTGGGACATTGAGTAAATTCAAGAAAGAGTCAGATTTTTAATTAGTAATGGGTTATGCAGAGCAGGCAGGAAAGTGGGGTTGAAGCTAAGATGAGATCAGCCATGATTGTATTAATTGGCGGAGCAGACTCGAGGGGCTGAATGGCCTCCTCCTGCTCCTAGTTCTTGTGGGACTGGGAAGCAGTAAGTCCTGGGGAATCTGTGTGTTCACCGGTGAAGAGGTGGAGAAAGATCAGGGGTGAAAGGAGTGCTCTGTGTGAGTAAAGGTAGCTCATTCAAGGCCCCTGCTCCTAATTGTTACATTCTGATGTTCCAGGCTATCATAGTGTGTTAATTTGGAATCTGTGTTCAGCTCAGAACTGATTTCCTTGTACGTTTGTTATAAGATGCCCATTAGGAAAAGAAAGTATGTTAGGAAAATATGAGGAAGGATCTTGATCAACACTACTTCATTATTTAAGAAAGGAATTCTAGAGCTTAAAGCTCTCTACAGCTGAAGGAATGGTCATCAATGGTGAGGCAGATGAAGTGGGAGAAGTGCAAGAGGCCAGAGTTGGAAGAGACTGGGGTTCTCAAAGGATTGAACAAAAAGGCCTCCTCTTTTTATCAATTCTGGAGGTTATGTGATTGTGACAAAGGTGAGGGTGAACTCTTGCAAACCGCTACACCTCTTGATACTGTGATGCAGTTAGATCTGAATTTTTTTTTTAAAAACCTCAAATACAAACAGATTCTTTCAAGAAACCAAAACATTTCGACAGAACATCAGTGGAAATTCCAGAGCCAGTTACACAAGTAGCAGTTCATGGACCAAATGAATCTGATTATACATTTTTTAAAATCAATTGTGAATTATTGAGGGTGTTCCATAGCCACTCATGTGGTAGATGGTCTAATTCACAGGGAAGCTGTGCTCTGTAAATTGACACCATCACCTCAAATTCTGATTTTTTATTCATCATGGGATGAGGGCAACATTTATTACCCATCTCTAATTGGCCAGGGATAGCTAAGAGTTAACCACATTGCTGTGGGTATGGAGTCACATGTAGAGTGGACCAGGTAAAGATGGTCGAGGAGAAAGTGAGGACTGCAGATGCTGGAGATCAGAGCTGAAAATCTGTTGCTGGAAAAGCGCAGCACGTCAAGCAGCATCCAAGGAACAGGAGAATCGACGTTTCAGGCATAAGCCCTTCTTCAGGAATGAGGAAAGTGTGCCCAGCAGGCTAAGATAAAAGGTAGGGAGCAGAGACTTGGGGGAGGGGCGTTGGAAATGTGATACGTGGAAGGAGGTCAAGGTGAGGGTGATAGGCCGGAGTGGGGGTGGGGGCAGAGAGATCAGGAAGAAGATTGCAGATTAGGAAGGCGGTGCTGAGTTCGAGGGGTTTGACTGAGACAAGGTGGCGGGAGGGGAAATGAGGAAACTGGAGAAATCTGAGTTCATCCCTTGTGGTTGGAGGGTTCCTAGACGGAAGATGAGGTGCTCTTCCTCCAACCGTCGTGTTGCTATGGTCTGGCGATGGAGGAGTCCAAGGACCTGCATGTCCTTGGTGAAGTGGGAGGGGGAGTTGAAGTGTTCAGCCACGGGGCGGTTGGGTTGGTTGGTCCGGGTGTCCCAGAGGTGCTCTCTGAACCGTTCCACAAGTAGGCGGCCTGTCTCTCCAATATAGAGGAGGCCACATCGGGTGCAGCGGATGCAATAGATGATGTGTGTGGAGGTGCAGGTGAATTTGTGGCGGATATGGACATGTCCCTTGGGGCCTTGGAGGGAGGTGAGGGGGGAGGTGTGGGCGCAAGTTTTGCATTTCTTGCGGTTGCAGGGGAAGGTGCCGGGAGTGGAGGTTGGGTTGGTGGGGGGTGTTAAACCGACCGACTCCCACAGCTACCTAGACTACACCTCCTCCCAGCCTGCCCCCTGTAAAAACGCCATCCCATATTCCCAATTCCTTCGTCTCCACCGCATCTGCTCCCAGGAGGACCAGTTCCAAATCCGTACAACCCAGATGGCCTCCTTCTTCAAGGACCGCAATTTCCCCCCCGACGTGGTCGACGATGCCCTCCACCGCATCTCTTACACTTCCCGCTCCTCTGCCCTTGAGCCCCGCCCCTCCAACCGCCACCAGGACAGAATCCCACTGGTCCTCACTTACCACCCCACCAACCTCCATGTACAGTGCATCATCCGCCGTCATTTCCGCCACCTCCAAATGGACCCCACCACCAAGGATATATTTCCCTCCCCTCCCCTATCAACGTTCCAAAAAGACTACTCCTCTGTGACTTCCTCGTCAGGTCCACACCCCCCACCAACCCAACCTCCACTCCCGGCACCTTCCCCTGCAACCGCAAGAAATGCAAAACTTGCGCCCACACCTCCCCCCTTACCTCCCTCCAAGGCCCCAAGGGATCCTTCCATATCCACCATAAATTCACCTGCACCTCCATACACATCATTTACTGCATTTGCTGCACCCGATGTGGCCTCCTCTATATTGGAGAGACAGGCCGCCTACTTGCGGAACGGTTCAGAGAACACCGCTGGGACACCCGGACCAACCAATCCAACCACCCCGTGCCTCAACACTTCAACTCCCCCTCCCACTCCACCAAGGACATGCAGGTCCTTGGACTCCTCCATCGCCAGACCATAGCAACACGACGGTTGGAGGAAGAGCACCTCATCTTCCGCCTAGGAACCCTCCAACCACAAGGGATGAACTCAGATTTCTCCAGTTTCCTCATTTCCCCGCCCCCCCACCTTGTCTCAGTCAAATCCCTCGAACTCAGCACCGCCTTCCTAACCTGCAATCTTCTTCCTGACCTCTCCGCCCCCACCTCACTCCGGCCTATCACCCTCACCTTGACCTCCTTCCACATATCGCATTTCCAACGCCATTCCCCCAAGTCCCTCCTCCCTACCTTTTATCTTAGCCTGCTGGACACACTTTCCTCATTCCTGAAGAAGGGCTTATGCCCGAAACGTCGATTCTCCTGTTCCTTGAATGCTGCCTGACGTGCTGCGCTTTTCCAGCAACACATTTTCAGCTCAGGTAAAGATGGTACCTTCTTTCCCAAAATGGCATACTTAAGGAGGATAGGATTTTCCAACAACGGTCATCATCAGATTCTTATTGAATTCAAATTCCACCATCTGCCGTGACAGGATTTGTACCCCATTCACCAGAACATTACACAGGTCACTGGATTAACAGCCCAGTGGTAATATCACTACTGGGGCATTCCTAACCTGCAATCTTTTTCCTGACCTCTCCGCCCATCAATGCCCCACTGTCATCTTCTAGCTTTAAAGAAAGAACTGGGATTTAGAACATAGAACATACACAGAACATAGAACATACACAGAATATTGAACAGTCCAGCACAGTACAGACCCTTCAGCCCTCAATGTTGTGCCAGGCTTTTATCCTACTCTAAGATCAGACTAACCTACATACCCTTCATTTTACTATCATCCATGTGCCTATCCAAGAGTCACTTCAGTGTCTCTAATGTATCTGACTCTACTACCACTGCTGACTGCATTCTACACACCCACCACTCTCTGTGTAAAGAACCTATCTCTGACATCTCCCTTAAACCTTCCTCCAATCACCTTAAAATTATAACCCCTTGTGATAGCTGTTTCTATCCTGGGAGAAAGTCTCTGGTTATCCACTCTATCTCTGCGTCTCATCATCTTGTACACCTTGATCAAGTCACTTCTCATCATTCTTCACTCCAATGAGAAAAGCCCAAGCTCCCTCAACCTTTTTTCATAAGACATGCCCTCAAGTCCAGGCAGCATCCTGGGAAATCTTCTCTGCATGTCCTCTAAAGCTTCCACATCCTTCCTAGAATGAGGAGAAAGTGAGATCTGCAGATGCTGGAGATCAAAGTTGAAACTTTATTGCTGGAACAGCACAGCAGGTCAGGCAGCATCCAGGGAACAGGAGATTCGACGTTTCGGGCACAGGCCCTTCTTCAGGAATGAGCAGAGAGTGTTCAGCAGGAGAAGATAAAAGGTAGGGAGGAGGGACTTGGAGGAGGGGCGTTGGAAATGTGATAGGTGGAAAGAGGTCAAGGTGAGGGTGATAGGTCGGAGTAGGATGGAGGCGGAGAGGTCAAGAAGAAGACTGCAGGTCAGGAAGGCGGTGCCGGGCTGGAGGGATTCGGCTGAGACAAGGTGGGGGGAGGGGGGATGAAGAAACTGGTGAAGTCCAAGTTCATCCCCTGTGGTTGGAGGGTTCCCCGTCGGAAGATAAGACGCTCCTCCTCCGACCGTCGCGTTGTTGTGGTTTGGCGGTGGATGAGTCCAATGACCTGCATATCCTCGGTGGATTGGGAGGGGGAGTTGAAATGCTGTGCTACAGGGTGGTTGGGTTGGTTCGTCCGGGTGGCCCAGAGGTGCTCTCTGAATCGCTCCGCAAGTAGGCGGCCTGTCTCCCCAATATAGAGGAGGCCACACCGGCTGCAGCGGATGCAGTAGATGATGTGGGTGGAGGTGCAGGTGAATCTGTGGCGGATATGGAAGTTTCCTTTGGGGCCTTGGAGAGAAGTGAGGGGGGAGGTGTGGGCGCAAGTGTTGCACCTCCTGCGGTTGCAAGGGAAGGTGCCGGGAGTGGAGGTTGGGTCGGTGGGGGGTGTGGATCTGACAAGGGAGTCGCGGAGGGAGTGGTCTCTACGGAAAGCTGATAGGGGAGGGGAGGGAAATATATCCTTGGTGCTGGGGTCTGTTTGGAGGTGGCGGAAGTGACGGCGGATGATGCGCTGTACATGGAGATTGGTGGGGTGGTAGGTGAGGATCAGTGGGGTTCTGTCCTGGTGGCGGTTGGAGGGGCGGGGCTCAAGGGCGGAGGAGCGGGAAGTGGAGGAGATGCGGTGGAGGGCACGTCGACCACGTCGGGGGGGAAATTGCGGTCCTTGAAGAAGGAGGCCATCTGTGTTGTACGTATTTTGAACTGGTCCTCCTGGGAGCAGATGCGGCGGAGACGAAGGAATTGGGAGAATGGGATGGCGTTTTTACAGGGGGCAGGATGGGAGGAGGTGTAGTCCAGGTAGCTGTGGGAGTCGGTTGGTTTATATATTTCCCTCCCCTCCCCTATCAGCTTTCCGTAGAGACCACTCCCTCCGCGACTCCCTTGTCAGATCCACACCCCCCACCGACCCAACCTCCACTCCCGGCACCTTCCCTTGCAACCGCAGGAGGTGCAACACTTGCGCCCACACCTCCCCCCTCACTTCTCTCCAAGGCCCCAAAGGAAACTTCCATATCCGCCACAGATTCACCTGCACCTCCACCCACATCATCTACTGCATCCGCTGCAGCCGGTGTGGCCTCCTCTATATTGGGGAGACAGGCCGCCTACTTGCGGAGCGATTCAGAGAGCACCTCTGGGCCACCCGGACGAACCAACCCAACCACCCTGTAGCAAGGCATTTCAACTCCCCCTCCCACTCCACCGAGGATATGCAGGTCATTGGACTCATCCACCGCCAAACCACAACAACGCGACGGTCGGAGGAGGAGCGTCTTATCTTCCGACTGGGAACCCTCCGACTTGGACTTCACCAGTTTCTTCATCCCCCCTCCCCCCACCTTGTCTCAGCCGAATCCCTCCAGCCCGGCACCGCCTTCCTGACCTGCAGTCTTCTTCTTGACCTCTCCGCCTCCATCCTACTCCGACCTATCACCCTCACCTTGACCTCTTTCCACCTATCACATTTCCAACGCCCCTCCTCCAAGTCCCTCCTCCCTACCTTTTATCTTCTCCTGCTGAACACTCTCTGCTCATTCCTGAAGAAGGGCCTGTGCCCGAAACGTCGAATCTCCTGTTCCCTGGATGCTGCCTGACCTGCTGTGCTGTTCCAGCAATAAAGTTTCAACTTCCTAGAATGAGGCAACCAGAACTGAATGCAATATTCCAAGTGTGGTCTAACTAGGACTCTATAGAACTGCAGCATAACCTCGTGGCTCTTAAACTCAATCCCCCTCTAATGAAGTCCAACACATCATATGCCTTCTTAACAACCCTATCAACTTGGATGGCAACTTTGAGGAATATATGGATGTGGACTCCTAGATCCCTCTGTTCCTCCACACTGCCAAGAATCCTGCCTTTAATCCTGTACTCTTCATCAAATTTGACCTTCCAAAATGAATCACTTCACACTTTTCCAGGTTGAACTCCATATGCCATTTATCAGCCCAGTTCTACATCCTGTCAATGTCCTGTTGCAACCTCCTCACTATCCACTACTCCACCAACCTTCATGTCATCGGCAAACTTACTAACCCACCTGCCCACTTCCTCATCTAAGTCATTTACAAAACTCACAAAGAGCAGAGGTCCCAGAACCGATCCATGAGGAACACCACTGATCATCAAGCTCCAGGCTGAATTATCTCCATCTATCACCACCTTCTGCATTCTATGGGCCAGCCAATTCTGTATCCAGACAGACAGATTTCCCTGTATCCCATGCCTCCTTATTTTCTGAATGAGCCTACCATGGGGAACCTTAACAAATGCCTTGCTAAAATTCACTTACATCACATCTACTGTACTACCTTCATCAATATGCTTTGTCACATCCTCAAAGAATTCAATAAAGTTTGTGAGGCATGACCTGTCCCTCACAAAGCCATATTGACTATCTCTAATCAAACTATAGCTTTCAAGTAATCATAAATCCTGTTTCTCAGAATCGTCTCCAATAATTTGCCCATCACAAACATAAGACTGACTGGTCTTTAATTCCCAGGATTATTCCCTATTCCCTTTCTCAAATAAGAGAATAACATTTGCCACTCTCCAATCATCTGGCAGCACACCAGTAGACAACGAGAGCAAAAAGATCATTGCCAAAGATACAGTAATCTCTTCCCTTGCTTCCTGTAGTAACCTAGACTATATCCCACCTGGCCCAGGGGGGATATCTATCCTTATGTTTTTCAAAATTTTCAGCACATCCTCCTTCTTAACATCAACCTGTCCCAGCATATCAGTCTGTTTCACGCTGTCCTTACAAATGACAAGCTCCCTCGCAGTAGTGATTACTGAAGCAAGCATTCATTAAGGACCTCCCCTACCTCCTCCGACTCCAGGTGCAAGTTCCCTCCACTATCCCTGATCAGCCCTACCCTCACTCTGACCATCCTCTTGTTCGTCACATAAGTGTAGAACGCCTTAGGGTTTTCCTTAATCCTACCGGCTAAAGCTTTCTCATGCCCCCTTCTAGCTCTCCTAAGTCCATTCTTCAGTTCTTTCCTGGCTACCTTGGAACCCTCTAGAGCCCTGCCTGATCCTTGCCTCCTCAACCTTAAGTAAGCTTCCTTCTTCCTCTTGAAGTCACAATGTGGTATTGTTAGTGAACTATTAACGGTGAAGGCCCACTTAATATTTACAATTGGTGCAGCTTTACCAGTGAAGGTAGAATATAAGTCAGTTTGGACAGGGCTCTGAAGGCTCAGTGGTTGTGTCCCTGCCTCTGAGCCAGGGGTTCAAGTCCCTCAAGCTTGAGAAGTGTGACATAAAAGTTGATTAAAATAACTATAATCAGCTCTGTGTGAGAATGCTTACAGCCTTCACTGCACTGATTCAACTTTTTTACAACACAGTCGCTGTTGGGTCTGACCCAAAAACCAGAATATTAAAAACATAGAACAGCTTGATAAACATGTGTGGAGAGACAAGATTGGATTAACGCAGAATTCTGACTGGGAAGAAATTAGCCTCATAGTTTTGATCAGAAATTACCCAGCATCAATATCAACTGCCCAGTGAAAAGTTCCAACTTCACAATCCTTACATTGCAAAATAACTCAAGTTTCAGAGGATTCAACCAAAAACCTTCACTTAAATGACACGGGACTAGAGCTTGGTCAAAGAGATCATTTTCAAGCAGCATCTAAGAGCAGGCACGATTCCAGAGCAAAACCAGAGGAAACCCAGCTGTTCTGGCTGGATCTGTGGAGAGAGAAAGAGAGAAAGGCAGAGTTAATGCTTTGGTCCAGTGACTCTCCTCTCCACAGATGCTGTCAGACCTGCCGAGTTTCTCCAGCATTTTCTGTTTATGTTTCAGATCTTCGCCATCTTTGCTTTATTTAAGATTGCAAAGTTTTGGACCTAGAGAGATAGAGCCATCGCTTTCACTTTCAGGGCAAAGTGAAGTATCCCACAGGCCGGAGTTAGAAGAATACAAAAATCTGAATGATCGGTTATGGGAAAATAGGATATTTTTAATTCACTTGTGGAACATGGGTGTCAGTGGTTGGGCCAGGATAAATTGCCTGTCCCTAATTGCTGTTGAGAAGGTGGTGGTGCACGGTGGCACAGTGGTTAGCATTGCTGCCTTTCAGCGCCAGAGACCCGCCTCAGGCGACTGACTGTGTGGAGTTTGCACGTTCTCCCCGTGTCTGTGTGGGTTTCCTCCGGGTGCTCCGGTTTCCTCCCACAGTCCAAAGATGTGCAGGGTGAGGTGAATTGGCCATACTAAATTGCCCGTAGTGTTAGGTAAGGGGTAAATGTAGGGGTATGGGTGGGTTTCGCTTCGGCGGGTCGGTGTGGACTTGTTGGGCCGAAGGCCCTGTTTCCACACTGTAATCTAATCTAATCTAATATTGGAAGATAGAAGCTTGATAACAATGCAGACATGATGGGCGGAGGGGTCTTTTCAATTCGGTAAAAATCCTGTGACTAAATGATTGTGGAGTTGAAGGAGGGTCAGGGCAGACATGAGACAGGAATGAGCCTAATGAATAGGAGGGCGAGAACTTTCAAACGGAGAGATTAGGAGGTAGGAGATGGCGAATAAATAATTAATTTTTAAAATAGAGTAGGGCTGTAGATTAAAGGTACATAATCCTGCTCTCTCATTAGTGAGAGACAAATGGTGGTGATTTAGCTATTTTCTGATCAGCCTGCATACCTCTGAAGCAAATGGGATTTGAACCTAGGTCTCCTGGATCCCAGAAAAACACAGACAGAGCTAACCTGAGGGTCACTACATCTTCGAAAAGTCCAAAGTCACACACCATCAGGTTATAGTCTAACAGGTTTATTTGAAATCACAAGTTTGCAGGGCGCTGCTCCTTCATCTGGTGAAATGATGGGGCTTCGCTTGACTGGCGGCGCCTCACTGTGAAAGCTTGTAATTTCAAATAAACCTCTTGGCCTATAACCTGGCGCAGTGGGACCGCTGATTTTGTCCAACCCGGTCCCAACACTGGCAGCTTCACATCAGGGAAGAGTCTAACACGGTAATCCCTTCATAGTGGAGAAATTAAACCCATGTTATTGCTATCCCTCTGCAACACAAACCAACCAACTGAGCTAACTGACCCTACATTAACCCTGTTCTAAATGCTGCATTGGAAACTGGGGAATAGGTTGGGGGCCGGGGAAGGAAAGCGCCTTGCTCATTTTTCAAGAGGGTGGGTGAAAGCTGCGGAGGAAGGGGTTGTTCGGAAGAAGACTCGAAACATTGACTTAGCTTTCAGATGCTGCTGGGGCTTTCTCCTGTGAATTCAGTCCGAGGAATGAGCTGCGCCTGTATGGGCGGTATTACGGTAGAGTGACAGTGCGCATGTGGGGAAGGTGGTGCGGAGCCAGCCTGCTCGGTACCGGCCTAACGGGACGGCAGCGCTCGGGCTCCGCTTTAACGAACAGATGCGCCGGCCCGGAGTAGGCGGCGCCGCTTTAAAGGAGTCGGCGTTGATCGGGCGGAGCCGCTGGCGCAAGCGCGTAGCTGCCAATGGAATAGATACATTGTAACCGTGTAAGTTTCAGTAAGTAACAACTTGGGAGTTCCCGCATCTCTATTGGTCACCAAATGTATCCAACAATGTCAGTGACAACTATTACTTACATTGGGTTTAGACTGGGTGCTTTGGAGTTATATGGACGTGTGTGTATGTTCCGTCTTTTATTTCAAAATATATATTCCCCCCATTCTCTATCTTTCTTATTAACAGGCAATATCATTGTGGACTTTTCTTTCAAATGAGTTCCTGAAAAAAGCCAACGATGGACTGCACCCAGGAAATGTCTTTCGGGCCAGAGCCCCTGGATACGGAGCAAGAGCTGGGCTGTTGCTGTTCCTGCTGTGAGGAGTTCTCTGGGGACTCCCAGCTCCGAGGGAGAGCCAAGTCCAGGAGTCTGTCTTCATCCCCGGCCCTGGTCGGCAGTGGGAAGGTGTACAGGTAACTAACAGGCCGGGAGACCGGGGGAGGGAGGAGGAGGAAACCTGTCCCAGCTCCCTTCACCTGGGAGCCTTAATGCCAGGATTTAATGTAGTTTTGGCTGGTACCTCACCAAACATTAGTATAATTGGTGTGCAATTCAGGAACTCACCATTCAACATTTGTAACATTCTTAGGACGATTATTTGAACGTCTAAAAATTATTAGAAAGTAATGGATTATTTTAAGTGAATTTGTTTAAATTTCCAGTTCCTGGTATATCTGTTTAAATCTGAGAGGTCTGTAGTTTTTGTCTGGGGTCTGCAATGTAATGTCACCAAAGGTTCCATTGTCATTCAAAAGAAGTACACTAAAGTCTACCTCCCCACAGACTGCAGAGGACAGGTGAAAGTCTCAAAGATGTAGTAGAGTCCCTCGGGTGACTGACTGTGTGGAGTTTGCACATTCTCCCCGTGTCTGTGTGGGTTTCCTCCGGGTGCTCCGGTTTCCTCCCACTGTCCAAAGCTGTGCTGGTTAGGGCAAATTGCCCATAGTGTTGAGGGATGTGTAGGCTAGGTGGATCAATCATGGGAAGGGTAGGGAGTGAATCTGGGTGGGATGCTCTTTGGAAGGTCGGTGTGGTCTCGATGGGCCGCATGACCTGTTTCCAAACTGTAGGAATTCAGTGAATGAAGGGGATCTTGCAAGCTTGAATCTTCCAGCACAGATCAGGCCATGTGGTCCATTGAAGTTTCTTGATGTCTTTCTCTGAGTCACCTTGACCACATAATGAGAGAGATAATTGGTTTGTTCTCAGTAAATAAATATTCATTGTTTCTGGATTGAATTTCATATTTGAAGGCTGGGCTTGAAGAGTTGCAAGTGATGGTGGTGACATCAATGTGTTTTGTTTGACCAGCCCTCTAGACATTGCAGTTACGCCCTGACAAGTGAACAATAACCTAATGGTTTGAAAGTCTATGTTCAAGATCTTTTGCAAATAGTGTTAACATTTGAGTGGGTGGTACCTGCTACATTTTCTCTCTTTCTGTTTGTTTTCCCTCCAGTTCATCCTTGATGAGCCGTATTGCTGAGAGACAGTAATAATTTAAACAGAATGGCAAAGGTTGACTGCTTTGAAGTTGTCCAAACCCACCCTCCTTTAGTAGAGTGATAGAGAAAACCACAACATTCAGGAATGTACTGAAGGTTACAGAGTAATTTCACCAGCACTGTGAACAAAAGTAGAGATTCCAATACAACTTCATGAAGTTACCTAAATATTATTTATTAAAGCAGCTGTTTTGCTCAAAATTATTCAGAATTCATTCTGAAATTTCTCATTGCAGCTGTACTATAACCAATCGATATTTAATATGCAATTTGTACATTTGTAATTTCACATTCTGAGCCATTTCTTTTCCCGTAGAGTAGACTCATAGTCATACAGCACAGAAACAAACACTTGGCTCCAACTCGTCCATGCCCCCAACCATGTTCTCAAACTAAACTCCCATTTTTTTCCATATTTGGCCTTTATCCCTCTAAACCTTTCCTATTCATGTACCTGTCCAAATGTCTTTTAAATGTTATAACTATATCTGCATTTACCACTTCCTCTGGCAGTTCGTTACATATATGAACCAGCAAAGGTTGTCCCTCAGGTCCCTTTTAAATCTTTTGCCTCCCACATTAAAATTATGCCCTTTAGTTTTGAATTCCCAACCCTAGGCAAAAGACTTTTGCTTTTCACCTTATCTATGCCCCTCAGGATTTTATAAGCCTCTATAAACCTCAACCTCCTATTTTTCTTGAAAATCCTTCGTGTTTTGGCTCAACATTTGCCTAGGTCCATTTGGTCTTTAGACTTAGAACATAGAACATAGAAGAATACAGCGCAGTACAGGCCCTTCGGCCCTCGATGTTGCGCCGATCCAAGCCCACCTAATCTACATTAGCCCACTATCCTCCATATGCCTATCCAATGCCCGCTTAAATGCCCATAATGAGGGAGAGTCCACCACTGCTACTGGCAGGGCATTCCATGAACTCTCAACTCGCTGAGTAAAGAACCTACCCCTAACATCTGTCCTATACCTACCCCCCCTTAATTTAAAGCTATGCCCCCTTGTAATAGCTGACTCCATACGTGGAAAAAGGTTCTCACTGTCGACCCTATCTAAACCCCTAATCATCTTATACACTTGTGAAGAGAGAAGTAAAAGCAAAAAGCTGGAGAAACTCAGCAAGTCTGGCAGCGTCAGCAGGTGGACAAACGGTGTTGCTGTTTTGAGTTTTTCAGTTCTGTAGAAGAGTCATAACAGACTCAAAATGTTAACTCTGTTTTGGTCTTCACAGATGCTGCCAGACTTGCTGAGTTTCTCCATCAATTTCAGATCACCAGCATCCCCAGGATGTTGCTTTTATTCGTGTACATCTAGCACTTGGTTCTGGTTAGTGTTTCACAAAGACGAATTTGAGTATCATTTGTGACTGTTATGCAGATAGATGAAGCAGTGTTTTGCTCTGAGCTGTTTCCTATCAATGGCAAGGATGTGAACGATTGATTAACTTGTGTTTCTGGTCAAGTTGCTTGACGGAGAATCACTGGCAGGAGCCCTGATAATGTGAGCTGAATTTTTGATCATGTCTTGAGATGTTTGAGAATGTGAGGACTGCATTCCTGATGAAGGGCTTATACCCAAAATGCCGATTCTCCTGCTCCTCAGATGCTGACTGACCTGCTGTGCTTTTCCAGCACCACACTCTCGACTCTGATCTCCAGCATCTGCTGTCCTCCCTTTCTACTACTCCCAGTGTTTGGGAATGGTGAGACAGGCTTTAACACCCCATCAGAAGAATGTACAGCACTGAACAGGAGGTAGTGCCACTTCTCTAACAGCTCTCAGCTGGACAGTCTCGCTGGTCTCAAAATGGGAAACATGGGTCCCTTGAAACAGGGATCATTGATTATAGAGATGCAGAAAAAGTCTTTGGAATGGTGATCAGAGATCTTGCATCTCCATTGGAGGCTCATAGTTAATGGAATTCAGCGTAGGATAATTGTTTAAATTCTTTAAGTCAGTATAAATGTTCCAGGGCCCTGGGTGGTTTTTTAAAAGTTTTCAGCTTACGACAATCGATTATTGCAATAGTAAAACTATTGAACATTCAGGAAGAGCTTTTTTTTATTTAGATATTTTTAGAAATTTAACATTTTTACAAGTTTACAAAAATAAACAAAACTCTCAAGTACAAACATTGATATCAATTAAATCTTAAATAAATAATAACCAAAATTTAACAAGGAAGAGCTTTCTTTGAGGAGAAAGTTCTTCATGGAGCGAGTGGGGAGCCTGCGGTGTGTGGACCTGACGAGGGAGTCACGGAGGGAGTGGTCTTTTCGGAGACAATGAAAGCCTGTGAAGATTTTAACACCATTGCTGGGCGCAAAGGGGAAAGGATTAGGTATTGAGACTATAGGAGAGGATATAAGGCTGAAGGAAATGGCAATGGTTTGGTTATGGCCTTAAAAGTGCTCATGCTGCTTTTGGAGAATGGGCGTCGTTGTAAGTCAGTGAGCTGTGATGTAGAGGTGCTGGTGTTGGACTGTGGTGGACAAAGTCAGAAGTCGCACTACATCAGGTTCTAGTTCAACAGGTTTATTTGAAATTTCCAGCTTTCGGAGCGCTGCTCCTTCAGCTGTAGGTACTATAACCTGGTGACGTGTACCCTCACTAAGGTCAAAGCGGGTGAGTGAATGTGACTTCACGCTGGAATGGGAACAGGCAGCCTGATATTTCAGGCTCATTGGAATTTGTGGAGTAGGCCAAGGATGTAGCAATTGAAAAGCATGTCTGGGGAATCTGTGTCACAGTGTGGTTTTATTGACAGGCAGAGCTGATTGTGAAGATGGATGCAGTGGTGGTGTTTGTAATTTGGCTGATGGCTGAACGTATAAGCTTTTAAATCCTCTGGTTTAACATGCACAAGAGAGTGGAGAGTATAATGCCAGTGGTATGGGGTGAGAAGTGGGAGGAGCTGAACCAGGTGCAGATACACATACTGTTGAGGAAGAGGAAGTTATGCCCCAGGTCATCAATTTCAGACAAATGAGAACTAACCTCTAGACACCATTCTCAGAAAGCAAAGTAATGACTGTGTGCTGTGGGAAAAAAAAAATCAAATTGAGATTTGACAACTGTCAGCAACCATTAAACCTCTCTGTTCAAAGCATACACCTAGAATTGTTTAGAAGCTCCCTAGTGTTATAATTTAACAAGAAAAGGAGGCAAGAGAGTAATGGAAAATTAAACATATGTATGCTAATAACATTTGATTAAAATTGAAGTTAATGCTTCTATTTTAATGGAAACAAAAACTTAGAGTTGTAGGATTTAAACTAATGGGTTCGTTTTTATGAATTCTTTGCAGCATGTATTAAATCACTGACCTCTCTGCTCCAGTTTGGGGATTGTATTGTCCCTGATTGGCATCAAAGTCTGTGCTCTCGCTGTGAAAGACAGGTGGCGTGTTAGCAGTGTTGCTGTAATTGCTGGACACAAACCTTCTCTTTTTCCGTCCGTGAGCTCAGCATTTTACACAGTCTGCTATTTACGCTAGTTGACCCTGTACAAAAGTAGTTGGGTAAATAAGCCTTTTGTAAACTGAATTTTCTCTCAAATTAGACCTCTTGAGTTAAACTGGCTCCAGTTTTTGCTAATAAATTAAAAATGAAAGAATTAGAATTTGGATTTCTGCAACAGTACAATCATTGAACAGAAATCTCCTTTGCATTGCAGCAGGAAATGATTGCTATATCAAAGGAATGAAGGGAGACAGGTTTTAGTGTGCAGATTTCTGCTGACTGAGTACTCGGGTGGGCTTTCTCTCTCTCTTTAGTACATTGTTTTCTTTCAGCTTTCTACAGATGCACCCAGGCATTCAAGCAACAAATCCTTATTTCTTTTAAACTATATTTTCTTTGTAGCTTATCTGATATAGTTGAGACAGTGAAGAAAGACAGGGCTGATATAATTGAAACTTGTTAAAGAATGGAGAGAAACAGCCTCTGACTGTTGAAATTAGCCAGAGGGTTTCAGGAATGTTGGTAATTATGAATTTCCCAATATTTGAGTTCACTTTTTTTTTGCTGATTCCTATCTTGCAATGTTCAGCTGAGTGTCAAAGCAGCAAAAATTGAGGAAGCTTTTGGGTGGAACTTCTGCAATCTTGAACTTTTATTTTGCTAGTTACTTTGTGTTCATTTTCTTTTAATTACATCCCTGGGAAATAGTGAAGAAGTTAGGAAGGTCAATGGAATTTCTTTGGGAAATATCTCCCCAGGAATGTAAAGATAAATTCATCGTAATCTTGCCCAATGATAGGGCTGCTTTCCCGTTAGAGAGAGACAGCTGGTGGTGGTTTAACCGGGGGGTCACCATGCCTGAAGCGAGGGGAGAGGTTGAGAAGGAGAGTCCTTCAGGGTCACCTCAGCTGCTGTGGGAATTGAACCCATGCTGTTGACATCATTCTGAATTACACCACCCATCCAGCCAACTGAGCTGACCAATCCAAGACCTGTACACTGCCTTTTGTGGGCCCTTCTGGTACAAGGTGATGGTAGTGATCTTCCCTCGAATTGGGAAACCAGGGTTTAAATCCTAGAGGTGTGTAATAACATCTCTGAGCAGGTTGATTAGACAATATCTTTACACTGCCTTAGAGTTTTTACAGTAACTCAACCAGATGTCAGTTATAGGTCATACAAGATAGTTTAACTCAATGGCAGCAATTTCAACCTTATCTCAGAATATTTCTAACGGAAAATAAATCTGGTTTGAAATACCTATTTAATCTTTCACAATTAGCATTGCATTTGGTCTTTCAAAACTCCTTTTGTAGTTTCACACTGAAAAGGCTATTTTGGTGTTTCCTGCAGTGGGTATCTGTTTTCGTAATTGGGAACAAGTTTAGCACAATCTTGGCACTGATTACACAACGAGCTTACTGTCTGGTCGTGTGTCATTCATTGACAGCTGGGGATATTGAATGCTTTTCCCATCTCTCTCTCATATCCCATTCCTGGCAGTAAGTATCAGCCATGTATTGCCCCCTGGTTTGTTTCAGAGCCAAGCCCAATCTTGACCTTTATTGGACACCACTCCTTTCCTCTGAATGAGGTTGATAAATGGAGGCACGTGGTAAGCTGAGTTTATTCCACCACCACCAAAGCACCACCTCCCTCACTGGCAGGATCACCGTGTGAAGTCATCTGTTGCTAGTCTGGGTCAGAGAGAACAGTTAAAAACAAACCTGTAGTTACTGTTAGTCAGTTTTGATTTGGCTGTAATTGCAGTGTCTTTCCATATTTGTATGAAACAAATGTGGAGTGACTCTCACTGTGACTCGTATTGAAATGCCTCACATTCTACAATGAGTCAGGATCACTTTAACACTTTGTGACTCTCTCACACTTCCTGATCTCTGCAGTATCACTGTTATATACTGTAGTGCTTTCTAGAAAAGGTAGACTTCCTTACAGGAAGGGGGCATTGTCCAAAATCATCCTTAGGCATTTTCTGACCTTGGCGTAGTAGCTGGGGAAACCTGGGAGCAGACACTCCCTCTCTTGGAAAATCCAAAAATCAGAGGTTGACCTTTGAGAAGTTAAGTGAATCGGAGTCAGTTGCATCCTGATCATTTTGAAACACTGACTCGTTTAATTAACCAAGCAATGTTAATGAAATCTGAAAATGCTGAAGAAACTCAGCAGGTCTGGTAGCCTGTGTGAAGGGAAATGGAATTAATATTTGGGGTTGTTCTGATGTGTGGTCCTGAAACATTTAACTCCATTCCCCTCTTCACAGCTGCTACCAGACCTGAGTATTTTCAGTTTTCATTTCAGATTTTCAGTACTTGCAGTATCTTGTTTTTGTTCCAGTCATAGAGTTGTGTGCAACACGGAATTAAACCCTTCATCCAACTAGTCTATGCCAACCAGGTATCCTAAATTAATCTCATCCCATTTACCAGCACTTGGCCCATATCCCTCCAAACCCTTCCTATTCATATACCCATCCAGATGCATTTTCAATGTTGTAATTGTACCAGCCTCCACCACTTCCACTGGCAGCTCATTCCATACACGCACCACCCTCTGTGAAAAAGTTGCCCCTTAGGTCCCTCTTTATATCTTTCCCCTCCCACCTATGCCCTCGTGCTTGGGGGTGTCCCAAACTAACCTATGGGAAAAGACCTTGGTTATTTAGCATTCAGTCAGTGCTGATGTGCATCTCCGTCCTCTAGCTCCTCCTTTCTCACAATACAAGATGGAGCTTGTGAAATGTTTGACTAAAGATTTTGGCACTGCCGTGTGTATGGTCAGTCTGCCAAAGATAAGCAAAGTTGATCCCTGCCTCCCCTTGAAATGAACTTGTTCTGTTTTGTTGTGGGTCAAATCCCGCAGGGGCAGCACAGCAGCTCAGTGGTCAGCACTACTGCCAGGGGCCCAGGTTCGATTCCAGCCTCCAGCCTCTGTGTGGAGTCTACACATTCTCCCCATGTCTGTATAGTTTTTTTGCAGGTACTCCAGTTTCTTCCCACAGTCCAGAGATGTGCAGGTTAGGGGTGTTGGCCATGCTAAATTGCTCATATTGTCCAGAGATGTGTGGGCTCAGTGGATTGCCATGGAAAATACAGGGTTACACAGGGATGCTCTCTGGAGAGGCAATGTGGCTGAATGGCCTGTTTTCACTCACAATAGCGGATTTCATCAAATAATGGAATGGCTGCAGTGTGAATCGATGGATTGAAAATGTAAAGCAGTTTTCTAGTTTCAACAACTGATATCTATATTTTAAAAAAAACTAGATATTTACCTGAAACATCCAAACTAATGGTGGTTTTGGTAAAAGTAATTAACAGTCTATTCACAAATCTTTTCTGACGTGCACAACACATTGAGCGGATCCTGTCTGTTAAAATGAAAGTTGAGCTACCAAAGTGTAATTGCTTGGATTTAATTTGAAAACCAAACATTGACCCCCATTTAGTTGAAGATTAACAAGTTGTCTTCAATCATTCACATCAAAAAAACCTGCTGATGCCAATAGAAATGCTTCCCTTTTTTTTTTTGAAGACTCTCAATCAGCAATTTATGATTTTATGATTGTTTTTGGTGCAGTTGAAGTCGGGAGATCAATGAAATGAATCCAGTCACTAGCTCGTTTGTTCACTGTACTGATTAAATAGCTCCAAATGCTGGTCAGGTCAAACAGCGTCTACAGAGAGGGGAACAGTACCTGGGCTAAAGGTCAATAATTTCTTGTAAGGATTGGGTAAAGTTGGAAATATATTAGTTTACAGTAATTGCAGAGAAAAGGGAAGGGGCCAGATGGGTGGAGGCTAGTTTAACAGATGTTTGAGATGAACCAGTTCCTTAAATTTCAACATAGGAGGAAGAAAAAATGCATACCAGAGTTAGAGACAGTTTCATAGCTACTGCTTCTGAACTTGAGGTTAAACCCACATCATGAGCCCAACTCTCCTCTTCCTTCAGCTGAGGTTAGGGTTATGTTTTAGAAACTGGGCATTCGCAAAACTGAAAATTGTCTTGATGCTAGAAATCTGTCTGGTGTTTTCTGGGGTACCAGGAATGTACTGGATTTTGGAGGAATTCTGAATAGGAGATCATTCAGTCCATTGAGTCGTCAGCTCATTGAAAGAAGTATCCAAATGATCCTTCTGTTTTCATTCCAGAGATGTTACTCGTTTCTCCTTTTCAGTAGGTTGGAAGTATAGTTGTCTGTAGCTTTTTGTTTTTTCTCATGGGATAATACTGATAAGGTCCACAATTGTTGCTTGTCCCTAATTGCCCTTGAACTGAGTGCCTTATCTGGCCATTTTGGAGGGTAGTTGATGCACTGCTGTTCGATGCTGGGCAGGCTAGGTTTGGATGGTATACCAATACACCAAGTGTGCGCTTAGACACGTGGTTGTAAAATCGGAATGCTATGTCCAGGAGCAGAGTATCAGGAGATCAGATGAAGAATCGTAAATGCAACAACTCAGAAATAAAATCCTGCAAATCGACTTTATTGTGAAAGGATGGTGACAGTTTATGATGTTTGGGATAATATACTTCATTATGAATGAATAACGAGGCCTGGGCTGAGAACCATTAAAAATTTGTTACGGATGATGAAAAAGGGATTGCTGAACATGACTATACCAGGACCCTGTGGTTATGTGCTAATTATTAAAGATCACTTCACTTTACAGTATTGATAACCAAAAGAACTGCGGATGCTGTAAATCAGAGACAAAAATAGAAATTGCTAGAAAATCTCAGCAGGTCTGGCAGCATCTGTGGAGAGAAATCAGTTAACAGTTTGAATACAGTGACCCTTCCTCAAAACTGATTTCTCTCCACAAATGCTGCCAGACCTGCTGAGATTTTCCAGTCATTTCTGGTTTTTGTCTCTTTATAATATTGATATCTTGATGACTCAGCAAGCAGAATACTCGAGATTTTCCCTCCCTCTCGAATTGTTCTGACCTCCTGTGAGACACTGGCTGAATCAGAGTTCCTGGCTTCCCACTGCTTTAAAAGGTGGTATCTCCAGGGTTGAATGGCCATCTTTCATTCCAAGCCCAAGACTTGATGTCATGGATTTTTGTTTTGATGGAGCCTCTGTTGGACTGGAGTGATGAAGGGCTTTTGCCCGAAACGTCAATTCTCCTGCTTCTCGGATGCTCCCTGACTTGTGCTTTTCCAGCACCACACTCTTGACGCTGACCTCCAGCATCTGCAGTCTTCACTTTCACAAAGTTTTTGGGTTAGAGCAAGAACTGTGCTTCATAAGAGTAACAACTGAAGCAGTAGGAAGGTGAGCTGAGTTGGATGAAGGCTTCAAGAGGAGCCTTTTCTCCTTTTGCATCGAGCTGACAGTGTGTGTAAAGTTGTACCCTGTGTCCACTGTGCCTGTGATTGACGTTAGACAGGTGGATGTGCTTTCACACTTTCTAAAGGTGCTACAGGTAAGTTATTTCTTGTCAAAATATTTGGCAGCTCTGTGTTCTCGAAGGCAGTTTGTCAAATCCCTTACTTGGAATGTGTTTACCTTCCCAGTGGTAAGCATATGGTGGGTTCTTAGTAACTGGGCACTGATTGGATTAAATATTTGTTTCCTTGTTAGTCACATGGCCATGAGCTCAACCTTCCCTTGGAGCTGGAAGCAGCTAAGTGGATAGCAGCATGCTGAGGCAGTGGGGATTGAGAATGATAATTGCACCTGTTTAACAAAGTTGGAGACACAAATCCGTGACGATTGAACCACAATGTTTAAACTTGAACTCATTCACCTCAAATTCTCAGCTTTGACGTAGCTTCCTGTCTGACCTCCTCACTCAGTAAGTAGTTTGATCTCAAATGATCTTTGCTGACACTCCTGTGATGTGCCTTGGGAGATTTTGCAAAATTAAAGGTGCTATTTAAATGTCATGTATTGAGCATTTGATCAGCAGTTATTAAGCTTCAGGCTGCTGGATGGGGTTGAAGCTGTTGCGGTAATCTTCCCAGGAACTGGGGAAGACTTTCTGTGGGCTGCAGCAAAACCAACTGATCGCACCTCAGTGATGAGGAGGGGTGGAAAATTGTGAGGATGTCTGAGAGATTTGAAACATCCTTGTTCTAAAATCCCTCCAGGGCCTTGCCGTCTGTATCTCAGCAATTCCTCCCCCACCCCCATCCAAGAATGCTCCTCCCTCCGCCCCTCCCTTCCTCTACCAGTGTGTAGTGGGCAGGCAGCTGGAATAGGGACATCACAGCTGACATTGCGATGAAGGGCTTTTGCCCGAAACGTCGATTTTCCTGCTCCTTGGATGCTGCCTGAACTGCTGTGCTTTTCCAGCACCACTCTGATCTAAACTCTGGTTTCCAGCATCTGCAGTCATTGTTTTTACCCTGACATTGTGATGAGTTCATTTTCCTACCTGATCCCTGTAGCCCTTGTTCAGATACAGTTCTCACAAAATTTGCTACAGATTCAAATACAGAAAAACCTGTAATGCACAGCTATGGTGAGGATTGATTCCCACCCCCTCCAATACCTTGTGTAACCCTGTGGTATAGGCCTGTCGCTGTACCTGTTCTGTGTGACAGTTTTTTGTGAAGCTCTCCAGCTTTTGCTTATTTTCTAGATCAGTACATCCTGAAAATATCTATTTATTTCTCCTGTTTATCTATCCTTGCTATTTTGCAATGAATTGTTGTATATTATGACCAGAAAATCCCCAGCTATCTCTTTTCTCCCCCATTAGCAATAGCATGTCTAACTAACTTCCATATTCGTAATCCAAAGTGCTTGAATAATGTGCGCAACCCAAGACCAATTATTCATTGTGTAGTTTGCACTTCACGAACATCCAGATATTATCAGTAACACGGGATTCGAATGGTGGGAAAATTAAACCTGACAGCAACATCCTGCTAATGAACAGATAGTTTGATATTCCTGTATCTTCATGTTGAGCCACAAGATGTCAGGCATTTTCCATTCTGTAAAAAACAAAGCCAAGTGTTATACCTTGCAGTTTGTATTTATCATACTTTGGTTGCTTTTAATGCGCTTGAACCTGACTGCGTATACCATTGGACAGTTGTGCCTTAATCTTCATCATCAACTTGTGAAAATGGCCTGGTGGGTCTGGACTTTGAGGAATGATTGGAATGACTGGGGTGGTTAGAGAAGTTTAAGAAGGGCTCTAATGCTGAATGTATGAAATTTGGGAAGGGCCAAGGGAGGGTGGATAGGGAAGCACTTTTTCCATTAGTTGAGATGTCAATAATCAGGCAGGCCATTGATTTAAGGGAAAAGATAGTGGGCAAAGAAGAGAGTTGAAGACAATGTTTTTACCCAAAGGATGGTGGGAATTTAAAACTCACTGCCTGAAAGGAGGACTGAGTCAGAAACTTTTGTAAAATTTAGGTATTCACTTGGAAGTTATGGCAACCCAGGGCTAGAGGCTGGAACATGAGTGGCCTCTGGTGCTGTAAATGCCTGAGCGTCTGACAAAGTCCATAACAACCAGAAACTGGTCCCATTGTCCCCTAAAGGAATATATCTGTCAGGTTTCTGACAAGCCTATAACCTGTTCAGTGAGTTCTTTCTCCTCCTTGATCACATATCAGAGCTCCACCCTTAAACAATGTATACCAGACCTGATCCTCAAGAGCTCTTCAAACTAAAATAATCATTCTATGTTACTGGAATTGATTCTCCACCACACTTGCTTTTTCACACCTCCCCTGCAGCCACAACGGTAACTCTGTGTGCCCCTCTCTGTTCAATCAGCCTGTGATCTGAATGTCCAAGAATATTATGATCTGCCTGTACTGTATGCAAAATACAACTTTTTACTGTACTCGGGTACCCATGACAATAGTAAATCAAATTTTAAAAAATCAAACTCGATCTGCCATCAGTCTCTGCATTCAGAAGGCTCTCCCACACACTTATCCCGATCGCCCTCAGGATCAGGGACGTTTGAGCAGAGGAAATGCTTTTGTGCCTTTTTGAGTTAATACTTATTTGGTAATTCCTCAGTCTCTAGTTGTTTTTAAATCCAAAACCATATTTTCGATAGTTTGGCCTTACCAGCTTTAACACTGCAATGTATGGTAAGGTGGTGAGGTCACTGATTTTAGATTCCAGCAGTTTTTGAATGTCATGTTTATTAGATTAGATTAGATTTCCTACAGTGTGGAAACAGGCCCTTCAGCCCAATAAGTCCACACTGACCCTCCGAAGAGTAACCAACCAAACCCATGTTATTTCTCATTATTTACATTCTAATCCTGCTTGGACATGGGGGTTTGATGTCCGGGGACAGGGATAAGACTATAAGCAAAGGAACAGGAGTAGACCATTCGGCCCCTCAGTAGGATGATGGCTGGTGCTGTTTGGATGAACTCTGCCACAACAAGCCAGTCAGGTCCATTTCTGTGTTTGGCGAGATTTTAGAAACAGTTGTCTGGGAGAAAAATCAACTGTCTTTTGGACCAATTTAGGTGAAATAAAAAAAACCAACACTGATTTCTTCAGAAAATCACACAAAGCTACATTGATGGAGCTTTTCAATGAGGTTACAGGGATGGTAGACAGGTAGTGTGGTCGATGTACATTGGTTTCCAAAAGCTGTTTGATAAAGTGCTGCAAAACAGACAATTCACCAAAAGGGCCGGAGACGCAGTGAGTCATTGATTAACGGATTGGAGGAAGGGGGCGAATGGTGTATGTTTGCGTCATGGACACAGTGGCCCATAATAATGTGCTTGCATTTGATCCATGTGTGAAATGGCGTCATTAAGAGCAGAGTACTATTGTGCTGTAAATAATAATGTGACTGGGCAAGTTTAGGTTATGCACGTAGCAGCAAATTACTGCAGATCAGGCAGCCTCCGTGGAGAGAGAGCAAGCTAACGTTTCGAGTCAATAGACAATAGGTGCAGGAGCAGGCCATTCTGCCCTTCGAGCCTGCACCACCATTCATTATGATCATGGCTGATCATCCTCAATCAGTATCCTGTTCCTGCCTTATCCCCATAACCCTTGATTCCACTATCCTTAAGAGCTCTATCCAACTCTTCCTTGAAAGTATCCAGAGACTTGGCCTCCACAGCCTTCTGGGGCAGACCATTCCATACACTCACCACTCTCTGGGTAAAGAAGTTTCTCCTCAACTCTGTTCTAAATGGCCTACCCCTTATTTTTAAACTGTGTCCTCTGGTTTGGGACTCACCCATCAGCGGAAACATGTTTCCTGCTTCCACAGTGTCCAATCCTTTAATAAACTTATACATCTCAATCAGATCCCCTCTCAGCCTTCTAAACTCAAGGGTATACAAGCCCAGTCGCTCCAATCTTTCAGTGTAAGATAGTCCAGCCATTCCAGGAATTGACCTTGTGAACCTACGCTGCACTCCCTCAATAGCCAGAATGTCTTTCCTTAAATTTGGAGACCAGAACTGCACACAATATTCCAGGTGCGGTCTCACCAGGGCCCTGTACAGCTGCAGAAGAACCTCTTTGCTTCTATACTCAATTCCTCTTGTTATGAAGGCCAGCATGCTATTACCTTTCTTCACTGCCTGCTGTACCTGCATGCTTGCTTTCACTGACTGATGTACAAGAACACCTAGATCTCGTTGTTTTGCCCCTTTACCTAACTTGAATCCATTTAGATAATAATCTACCTTCCTGTTCTTGCCACCAAAGTGGATAACCACACATTTATCCACATTAAACCGCATCTGCCATGCATCCGTCCACTCACCTAACCTGTCCAGGTCACCCTATATTCTCCTAACATCCTCCTCACATTTCACCCTGCCACCCAGCTTTGTGTCATCAGCAAATTTGCTAATATTACTTTTAATAACTTCATCTATATCATTACAATGTACATTAAAAAGCTGCGGTCCTAGCACTGAAACCTACGGTAACCCACCGGTCACCGCCTGCCATTCCGAAAGGGAGCTGTTTATCGCTACTCTTTGTTTCCTGTCAGCCAGCCAATTTTCAATCCATGTCAGTATTTTGCCCCTAATACCATGTGCCCTAGTTTTGCTCACTAACCTCCTTTGTGGGACTTTATCAAAGGCTTTCTGAAAGTCGTCCAAGTATACTACATCCATTGACTCTCCTTTGCCCATCTTCAGAGTTACATCCTCAAAAAATTCCAGCAGATTAGTTAAGCGTGATTTCCCTTTCATAACTCCATGCTGACTCTGACTTATCCTGTTACTGCTATCCAGATGTGTCGTAATTTCATCCTTTAAAATTGACTCCAGCATTTTTCCCACCACTGAGGTTAGACTAACTGGTCTATAATTCTGTTTTCTCTCTCCCTCCTTTCTTAAAAATTGGGACAACATTAGCCACCCTCCAATCTACAGGAACTGATCCTGAATCTATAGAACATTGGAAAATAATCACCAACGCATCCACGATTTCTCAAGCCACCTCCTTCAGTACTCTGGGATGTAGACCATCAGATCCCGGGGACTTATCAGCCTTCAGACCTAACAGTCTCTCCAACACCATTTCCTGACTAATATAAATTCCCTTCAGTTCAGGTCCTTCAGCCGCTATTACATTTGGGAGATTGCTTGTGTTTTCTCCAGTGAAGATAGGTCTAAAGTAACAATTCAAATCTTCTGCCATTTCTTTGTTCCCCGTAATAAATTCACCCGTTTCTGTCTTCAACGGCCCAATTTTAGTCTTTATCATTTTTTTCCTTTTCACATACCTAAAAAAGCCATTACTATCCTCCTTTATATTTTTGGCGAGTTTACCTTTGTACCTTATTTTTTCTTTGTGTATTTCCTTTTTAGTTATCCTCTGTTCTTTAAAAGCTTCCCAGTCCTCCAATTTCCCACTTATCTTTGCTATGTTATGCTTTTTCCCTTTTGTCTTTATATGGTCCTTAACTTCCCTCGTCAGCCACGGCCACACCTGCCTCCCCTTAGGATCTTTCTTCCTTTTTGGAATGAACTGACTCTGCATCTTCTCCATTATACCCAGAAATACCTGCCATTGTCGAGATAATCCGCTGTGAACTGCAGCCTTTGTTGTTTCCAGTTTAGGTTCTGCAAGTCTTGGTTTAGTATTGAACTTGAGATGATGATGGGCTTTACAGAAATTGAGTCAAAACTTTTAAGCTCTCTGCACTCGAACCTGGGTCAGAAAAGGTGGGCAAACTAAATGAAATTCCATTCGCTACACGCCTTACTTCATTACTACAATTTGAGATATCAACTGTACACTGCCAATGGAATAATTAGAATCAAAAGATAAAAGAGCCTATTTTTCATTTATTCGTCCACAGGATGTGGGTGTCACTGATAACGTTGTATTGAGGCACTGGAGAGGGAGCAATAAAATTCTCATTGTTTTGAAATCTAATGTTTGAAATCACTTAACAAATGACTACCTGTGAATCAGTTCTGGGAGTGTTCCTGTACACAGGATCCTTAAAACTGCTGAATCATAGTGATGTGATCGTCGAGGTGGCCAAAGTGATAAAAGCTTTGAAAAATGATCATGGGCAGTTTGATCAGAAACACAGTGAGGGTCATAATCAAATCAGTAAGGACCAATCGATTTTATGAACTTGAGGTGCATGGAGAATGGAATGAGGCTTCTGGTGATGCAAAGGCAGTGTCCCTACCTCTGTGCCAAGGGGCCTGGGTTCAAGTCTCAAGTGCAATAATATTTCTGAACAAGTTGATTAGAAAATATTTAGAGAAAAGAACAAAGCAAATGAGAGAGTGAAACGGTAAGTTCAAATCAAATTAGAACCAGGAGAAAACTGTTTAAAGTTAATTTTAAACAATGTCTAAGAACATTGTAATGACCTGTGGGATCTGATTGGTTGATAATTCATTTTTGGGCCCTCCAAGATATACTGCCATACAATAAATCACCTTGTTAGAAAGGTCTTTATGACATTGAGTCCCAACCCTAACTGGCTGCAATAAGATTAATTCCTTCTAATGATGCAAACTCAGCCAGAATAGAACGCTTACAACTCAATGTAATTTTTCGTTTGTGTGGTTCATGGGGGAGCAGTGCACATTAGTCAACAACTTGTGAACACTCCAAACTTACTACCAGCAACAACTTGCATATGTGTAGAACCTTTGTCATTAACAAGTGCCCCGAGGACATTTGTGGGAGTATTATCATAAGGGAGATGTGAGGTCAGAAGACCAAAATTTTGGTCAAGGAGTTAGGTTTTATGTAGCATCATAACAAAGGAAAGAGAGGCAGAAAGGTTTAGAGACAATTCTTGAACATGGGATGTAGTTTGCTGGAGTCGTTAGATTTGGGAGTGGCAAAGAGGCTGGAATTGGAGGAGTGCAGTGATCTCTGATGGATGTAGGGTTCGTGAAGATTAAAAAGATAGGAAGGAGTGAAGCCATGGAGGCAGGGCAGTTTTGCAATCATGGGGTTGTTTGACCAGAAACCAATGTAGGCTTCAGAAAATGTCAAGTTTGAGTGGGGCAAGGCTGCTGTCAGGTGATTTGCTCGGATTGGACGTAGCTGGTCTTGGTGATGTCTCTGTGTGACTTCTCTTCACCTCATTGCTGAGTTTTTATAAATAATGTTGGTTTCTCCAGCAAGCTCTGGGCCAGCTGTTTCAGATATTGCCACAATGACGGCATCGTGGCAACAGCCTCAGTACTCAACACCAACAACTGCCAGTCTCCAAACACCATCCTACAACTCATCCGCTTTATCCTTGATCACAACATCTTCACTTTTGACAACCAGTTCTTCATCCAGACACATGGAACAACAATGGGGACCAAATTTGCACCCCAATATGCCAAAATCTTCATGCACCGGTTAGAATAAGACTTCTTCTCTCTGTAGGACCTCCAACCAACATTATACACCAGGTACATTGATGGCGTTTTCTTCCTCTGGACCCATGGCGAGGAGTCACTGATAAAACTACACAGTGACATCAACAAGTTTCATCCCACCATCAAACTCACCATGGACTACTCTCAAATATCTTGGGCACATGCATCTCCATCAAGGATGGACACCTCAGCACCACACTCTACCGCAAACCCACAGACAACCTCACAATGCTACACTTCTCCAGCTTCCACCCAAAACCTATTAAAACAGCCATTCCCTATGGACAAGCCCTACGCATACACCGGATCTGCTCAGATGAGGAGGAACGTGACGGGCACCTGGAAGTACTCAGGGATGCCCTCATAAGAACAGGGTACGGTGCTCAACTCATCGACTGCCAGTCCTGACGTGCCACAGCAAGGAACCGTAATGACCTCCTCAGGAGACAGACACGTGCTGCAACCGACAGGGTACCCTTCGTTGTTCAGTATTTCCTAGGAGCTGAAAAACTACGCCATGTTCTTCGTGACCTGCAACGCATTATCAATGAGGATGAGCACCTCACCAAGACCTTCCCCACACCTCCACTGCTCACCTTTAAACAACCGCCAAACCTCAAACAGATTGTTGTTCGTAGCAAACTGCCCGGCTGTCAGGACAACTCCATACAACCGTCACGGTGGACGCTGCAAGACGTGTCCGAGTGTGGACACGGATACCATCATTACACATGGGGACACCTCCCACCTTGTACGTGGCAGGTACTCACGTGACTCAGCCAACGTTGTCTATCCTATACGTTGCAGGCAAGGATGCCCTGAGGCTTGGTACATTGGGGAAACCGAGCAAAGACTATGGCAACGGATGAATGGGCACCGCACAATAATCAACAGACAGGAGGGTTCCCTCCCAGTTGGGGAATACTTCAGTGGTCCAGGTCATTCGACCTCGGACCTTTGGGTGACCATTCTCCAAGGCGGACTTCGGGACAGGCAGCAGCGAAAAGTGGCCGAGCAGAGGCTGATAGCCAAGTTCCGTACCCGTAGAGAGGGCCTCAACCGGGAACTTGGGTTCATGTCATACTACAGGTGACCACCATTGCAGTATTCACACACACACACACGTATACACAGACATGCACGCAGACACACTCACACACTCTTACAGACACATGCTCTCACATGCATCCTCTCACCGACTTGGAGCACTCTACATTCATGCACGCACATATACACCTTCCCACATACCCCCACACCCTCTCTCATGCAGCCCCTCACAGACTTAGATGCTGTACACTCACATACACACACATACACTCTTTCTCACACTCACCACCCCCCCACCTCAGACACGCACGCACATATGTTTGTGGGGTGAATTTCTACGTTGCTCAAAAACTGCATGAATCCATGTAAGACTCTGTTATCTCACTTTTTAGATTAGAATCATGGCACAGACAGGGGCTACAGGGGGCTAACACCTTCAACATATTATCTGGCTAACACCAATTGTTACAGTTAACCTGAGAATGCAACTTTTTTAAAGTTGCACATGAAAGAAGTAAAACTATCATGGTATTCGAGCAGATGAAAGACTCAACAGACAATCCAGGTCTTTTTCAATGTACAATTTCAGTTACATCACACTAAACTTTTGCTATAAATTCTGTCTTACAATTGTGTCCTCCACAACCACCTGATGAAGGAGCGACGCTCCGAAAGCTAGTGCTTCCAATTAAACCTGCTGGACTATAACCTGGTGTTGCGTGATTTTTAACTTTGTACACCCCAGTCCAACACCGGCATCTCCAAATCATGCTTTAAGCGATATAAATATTGGGGTGGTGATGGCTTAGTGGTGTTATGGCTGGATTCCAGAGACCCAGGTAATGTTCTGAGGACTTAGCTTTTGTGGGATTTGAATTCAAGCTTAAAAAAACGCTGGAATTAAGAGTTCAAGGATGATCATGAATTGTTGATAGTTAGAATGTGGATATAGAAATCTGACCAGCCAGGCAAGTGTCTGGTTGGACGTGGAAGCACATTGCAGTGCTGGTGTTTCTGAGCAGGAGCACAGAGAGAATCAACATGTCGACTCAGTTACTCATGCACGTTGGGATGGTGATGACTGTCAGCCTATTGGACAATTTTAGTCACAGACATCTATAGCACAGAAAAAGGCCCTTCAGTCTGATCACCTAACTATTCAATCCAGTCAAAGCACTTTGAAGAGTCACAAATGGTTTATCGTAAATGACAATACGATAAACATTTATTTGAGCCCTTTTAAAGTAGCACCTCCCTCAATGCAGTGAAATTCTTATAGCTAATTCAGTAACTGGCAGGGGTCACAGAGGTGTTTAAAAACTAATGAAACTCTTGGGAACTCTTTGGCCAGTTCAAAGAAATCTCAGCTTTGAATTTTGGTTTTCACTGTATTGGCTTATTTCCTGGTAGTTATGCCGCATTCCGCATTCACCAGTTTTGAATTTGTTCGCAGGATGTGGCCCGGCCTGCATTTATTGTCCATTCCCACAATGTCCTTAGGGAGGGAATTCCAGGATTTGGCCTGAAGGAGCGGCGTGATATTTCCAAGTCAGGATGGGGACGGCTCAGTTCTCCCATGTACCTGCTGCCCTTGGCCCTCCAGGTGGTGGCTTTGGAAGACTCTGTCAGCGAGATCAATAGTTTGGGCAGATGGATATTAGATAAAAGTAAAAGCACTAAGTTGTACAGTGACGGTCCTTTCTCTGAGATGAAGGAGCAGAATATTGTGCAATGGTATAGTGATTGTTAAATACTTCAAAAGGAGCATACACTGAGAGACATTGGAGTATAGATGTACTTCCTCCAGGTCCTGCATTCAAAGTGTGTGTTAATTAGAGATGACATCATGTAAAATTAAAGCAATCAGTGACTGTGTTTTACTTCAGTTTTCAGCATATTCCTCATAAAAATAGCTTTTTGTGGCAAACATTGCAAGAAACCCACTTTTAGTAGAACCTTTGAGATTCAATGCAGGACTTGGAAGTCTGACCCGTGACTGAACTCCATATCCACTCCTTGCCCCACAACTCCGTTTGTCTGTGCCCCATCATACCTGTGGTTAACAAAAATCCATCAGTTTCATGTTTAGGTATATTAAGTGAGGAATTTCTGCCAGTCTAGATGGAAATCAAATTCTAAATTGAGTGGACATGGTTAGTGACAAAAAGTGTGGTGCTGGAAAAGCACAGCCAGTCAAGCAGCATCCGAGGAGCAGGAGAGTCTATGTTCTGAGTATAAGCTCTTCATTAGGAATGTGACCCCAAAAGTTTTAAATCCTGTTGGTAAAACCGTACCTGGTGTTCTGAACCTTGTGTTAGTTAGAGATGGCATTCTGTAAAATTAAAGCAATTGTGCTCGAAATGTCAACTCTCTCTCTGATGCTGCCCTGGCTGACTGCTTTTCCAGCGCCACGCTTTACGACTCCGATTCTCCAGCATCTGCAGTCCTCACTTTCTCCTGGGCATTCATAACGCCAGTCCTTTTGCTCTATGCCCTTGTGCTGTTGTTCATGTTGACACCTGTGATTTGCATGTCAGTATCTGTAAGTGGCTGTGGAAGTGCTGGTGGTGGACTGTGTTTAACACTTTTTTCTTCAAAAGCCCATTTATTCCTTGCTGTCTCTTTAAGAAAAAATTCTCTCGCTCTGGTTAACCAGTTTTACTGGTAGCTGTGTGAAACTGACAATTGCTGGAGTCACCTCCCACGTGTGAGGTTGTGTGTGAAATAATGTAGGACAAGAGCGGATTTGTGGCAGCAGAGTGGCTGCCACTGTGGGATGATGCCTTTGTTTCTGTGTTCAGGATTCCCTTGCAAAGAAAGGAGAGATGTATAAGAAAGTTGGAGAAATAATTAAGCAAGGAATGTTTAGGTTTATCATAAATCGATTTGAAGTGGTTAAAAGCAGATGTTCTTTCTGTGACACCATGACTTTGTGAGTATGTGTGTTGTGTATTTTCAGATCCAATAGGTGATGTTTTACTCTAAGTTGCAGGTTCTTCACATGATTGAATACACCAGTGACAGGTATCTTTGTAGGGACTTAGAGTACTGAATGCCAATCATCGTTATGCGATAACCAACATTAAATACACTTCTAAGTTTAGTGTGTTGGAAATCCTTAATGTAACCCTTCACCTTCCTCTCTCTCGGCCAGGTGTTTCCCTTTGTATCCAGTTACCTGTTGAATAGCTGCATCACTTTGAGTGTAAACCATGAACTTGTCTACAGTGGAACCTAACTCATTCCACTCTGTTCACTGGATAATGCAGCCCAAGTATCTTTGGCCTTTTTCTTGTTGCTATATTATATACAGATTCCTGATTATTGACACAATGCGTCTAAAGCTCATTTGGCTGCTGTTTCAATCTCCACTGTTCTTCCGACTCTCTTTTTTTTGGGGCTGAGTTGCAACTTTGGAATCTGGAGGAACACAGCGGATCAGAAATAAAGACTCGTACTCTCTACCTGATTATTGCATGTTCAACCCAAGAATCCTTTCCTTGAAAGTGTATATACGGGATGTGGGCTTTGCTGGCTGGGCCAATATTTATTAGATTACATTACAGTGTGGGAACAGGCCCTTCGGCCCAACAAGTCCACACCGCCCCGCCGAAGCGCAACCCACCCATACCCCTACATTACCCATACCTAACACTACGGGCCAATTCACCTGAGCTGCCCATCCCTAATTGCCCCAGAAAAGGTGGTGATGAGTAGCTGCTGCACTCTGGGGCAGCCACAGTGCTTTTAAGCAGGATTTTGAGAATTTTGACCAGCAACACTGGAGGAACAGTGATATATTTCCAAGTCAGGATGGGGAGTGGCTGTGGGGGGGGGGGGTTCCCACATATTTGCTGCTGTTGGTCTTTGATGGAGGTGGTTATGGGTTTGAAAGTGCATTTTGTAGATGTTAGATCTCCTAATTTCCAATCTTTAGGGCACACTAATCCTCAGTCTTTCACTAATTTCAGAATGTTTTAACAGTTGTCCTGAATAATGTGGCTGATCATCTGACTGCAATGAGGAAAGTTCCAATGACGAGGTTCCTATCTCCTGCTCCCATGTTAACTGTTTGCTTTCTTTAATAAGTGAACATTTGTTAGTTCAGAGATCAGCACTTTCTCTTGTAAAAGTGTTGACCTTCCTAATTTATTGCCACAAAGCCACCCAGTTATAAGTTTGTTTCAGAGCCAGCTCCCTGGAATCTCGAGGGATTGGTGCCTTAATGTTTCCGAATGAAGAGACTGATGTGGAAGGTGGGCCTTTCACTTTTTGGAAAGGGATGATGTTGTGAAACTTGAAAGGGTTCAGAAAGATTTACAAGGATATTGCCAGGGTTGGAGGATTAGTGTGATAGGGAAAAGCTGAACAGGCTGGGGCTGTTTTCCCTGGAGCATCGGAGGCTGAGGGGTGACCTTATAGAGTTTATAAAATCATGAGGGGCATGGATAGGAAGTATAGACAAAGTCTTTTCCCTGGGGTCGGGGAGTCCAGAACTAGAAGGCATAGGTTTAGGGTGAGAGGGGAAAGATATAAAAGAGACCTAAGGGGCAACTTTTTCACGCAGAGGGTGGTACGTGTATGGAATGATGCAGTCAGAGGATGTGGTGGAGGCTGGTACAATTGCAGCATTTAGATGGGTATATGAATAGGAAGGGTTTGGAGGGATGTGGGCCGGGTGCTGGCAGGTATCCCTCCAAACATCAGCGCAACATCGAGGGCCAAAGGGCCTGTACTGCGCTGTATTTTTCTATGTTCTATGTTCTAAAGGAACTAGATTGGGTTGGGATATGGACAGGTTGGACCGAAGGGTCTGTTTCCAAGCTGTACATCTCTATGACTCTATGGTGTCCTTTGAGCTGGAGCACATGCCTCTGCTTGATTTCAGTAGCAATGTTACAACACCAGCACCTGAGTATAAAGGCAGACTGTCTAAAGCCCTAGGGCAGTCCTCCTCCAACTGCCAAGCTGTTCAGAGATGTCATCTGACATTGCCTGGGGTTCCAATCACATGGCAATAAACTCACTGTCACGCTAGTCTCCTCAGCACCTTCTGGGCTTAACATAAATAACTTTGATATTAACAGAAACATTTTGTCATAAATTCAAGTTGTTTTTGAACAGTGTGTTCACGTGCTTTCTCTAATCGGAGGGAATTATTTTTATGTTCTGGGGGCCACGGATGGCATGGGGAAGTGAGCAAAGTGAAAGAAATGGGCAACTAAAATGTCTGTTCTTGGAACTTTATTTCAGCTGAATTTGCAAAAAAAAAGTATTTGTTGTTAAAAGTAGGAGGTATGGAATGGATCACATTGTGAGCACCAGCCTCTTACACTGCCTTGGTAACAGGGCAGTGTCATGCTGCCTTCACACAGAACAGCTGCAGGAGACCTCGGTATCAAAGTGCTTTAGTTTTGAAGGCTCGGACATTGTGATGATGCTGCTGCTTTAACAAAGTCTGGGTCGTTTTGTTTCTCCGAAGGGTCATAACGATGGAGATTATGTTTGTCTGTGTTTATCTACTTGAAGCTTTTAAACAAAGCACTTTGTACAATGAAAGGGTGTGGCCACTTCTCCCAGCTCCACTTACCTCTGGTTTGGTTTGGTTTGGTTTGGTTTCAGCAAGCAATCAGGTTTTTTTTGAGGTCTACTAGTCAAAGAAACAGCTCCATACCAATCCGCGCTCTTGCGATCTCTCTCTCTCTGCGCTCTCTCTCTCTCTCGCGCTCTCTGTCTCGCTCTCTCGCTCTCCCGCTCGCTCTCCCCGCTCGCTCTCCTCGCGCTCGCTCGCCCCTCTCCCGCTC